>NW_027526233.1:42931472-43318972 GCF_048455015.1 Haemaphysalis longicornis
TCCAACTACGCTGGCTACCATATCTTTTCCGTCACTCTGATCACATGTGACGGCGTGGCGCCTTTGAGGATAGGGGTGTCCTGAATTGCAACATGCCTCACTCGCGCAAGCTTCGGCGGCAAACAGCGATGCTGACATTTGCGTTGCTCGCTATGCCCTGAATCGACAGATAACGTATCTTGCCCGTATTGGTGACAAACTTGTGCCACCTATATTAAGACGCGTATTTGTATTTCCCCCTAAAACATACAGTTGTTTAGCAACTAAAAATGAGCATACCAAAATGGTCAGGAATTGGGGCAAGAAATATTTTATTTGAATAAAGTATGATGAGAGGTGGCCGTGCACACACGCTAAACTGATATTAGCGTTGACGACGCGCGATGCGGAATGGGCTTATCGTGGGTTTGGCAAAAAAGAACGAAAAACACGGCGTTGTGGCACATTGGCTAAGGCGTTGTGCTGCTGAAGACACGGAGGCGGGTCCGATTCTCCGCCGTGGAGGTCACTTATTTAACGGAGGCAAAAACCGAAAACGCACGTGCGTTCGAGATTTGGGAGCACGTTAAGTAATTTTAACTATCCAAAATTTTTTCCAAAATTTATTATGTACGCAGCCGGGTGTACATCAACAAACCTTCAACGGCGATGGCAATAGAATCATTGAATGATCACTAAAAAATGCATTTAAATCTCCATCTGTCAAAACTGTCCTCAAAACTGTGTGATGACCATAGGCCGCTAAGACGACCCGATCACACAACGAGTTAGATTTTTTTGCAATAGTTAGTTTACAGGAAAGCTTCAAACGTCACAGAAGTGATATCTGCTGTCTATACATCAGATGCTACGAGAAAGAAATTAAACGCTATTGCGTAACGCCGCATCCATAACAAATACCAAAACAAACTAATGAAAAAAACGGAATTCCTACACATTCTGTAACCATGCGCACGTTTTTTTTTTGTACAGCTTTGCACTTTATTCACCTTCCCAGACTGTATTGCCTTCCGATTTTTTGTTAAAATAGTAATACGCAGCGGCGCAAAGCTAACATGCACCAGGGTGATTGTGAAGCGATGTAGTTTTAAGATTTCGCTGAAGGGAGCTCCCGCGCTGCATAAGCCACCTTCGCCCCCCCCCCCCCCCCCCCCCCCACACACACACACAAAGCTTCGTTCTCCTTGGCCGTTCAAACCCTCGCACTATGTTTAAGTCTCCCCCTCGTGTTCTGGTCAAAATATCTTCGAATGTAAAGCAGCTGAGTGACAGATAATCTGTGCTCTTTGTAGTTTTGCACGGTGCAGTTTGTTGCGAAAACAATTCCAGCTAATAAAAGCAGGCTTCCTCGCAACTGGCCATTGGCTTTGAAATTTTGTGTTTCCAAACACGTCGATGGCATCACAGCTTCCCAAACCCGGGTATGATTGCAGAAGTAGTGCATGCATTGGGGTTATCCTAAGGCACCCAGAGCAACGGAGGGCTGTGCATCTAAGTTGACCGAGACCAGGGGAGCGTGTTGGCGGCGGGACGCTTCTTATTAGGAAGACATACGTTATCAGCACTTTTGAGGGATAATGCTGGAGCAAGACCAAAACTCCGTTTGCAAACTTTTTCTTTTATGACACTCACTATAAATCGGAACGAATCCCTCTTATACTTCTACTGTCCGTCACTGCTAAAATTCCTTAAGCGTAAACCCTTAGTCTTTTTGCTAGCTAATGGTTGAATCCATGGGCTCACAAAAGCGGATAGCGTTCTCGTTCTCGTGAAACATACGTGGGCGCAGTCATCGGCACAGGGGAGGGGGGTGGCGGGTGCGCATTCTTCCTCGCTCAGATTATTTTAGCGAGAGTTAGCCTGCCTTCTAGCTAAAAAGAAAGAATTTGGTGTTGTCTAGATGTACATTTTTCCTCTCTACTGTGGCCGCGACTTTTGGGTTGTATTACTAATCTCGGGTTCCATGTCCTCCTGCCGTGCCAGATGATTCCGCCGCAATTCTTCCTATAAATTAATATTGTATATTCCCATAAGATTTCGCCAAATCTGCATCACTTGTCCTGTATCTCTTCTTTTTCGTTCACGTTTTCGGTTGGCGAAACTTCAACAGCGCATCTGTTTGTTCGCGCCGATGAGGACGCGCCGACGTTTCGCATGGTATTTGTCTGCAACATTAAATTGCAGCAGAAGAAAGGCCCACTCCGCAGGTCCCACGAAAGATAGGGGAAAGAGCATCGTCGTTCCCGCAAAAATCGCTCCCAACAAGCTTTTTCGGTCTCCGACTTTTCAATGTATGTGCACAGCATACTCGCCTGAAGAAAGCAATGAAGCGTAAAAAGACTTCAAGAGGACAGAGGTTTGGTGTACTGAATATAAAACCACGTTTACTACGTAACCAAATTGATGATAACCCGCTGCATCGAAACACTTGAATTACAGCGGAAATCCTGTTTCCTGCAGGCATGTGACACAATTATTGGACAATAAAGTAACCACAGCACAGTCTTCGCACAACTGACCAGCCCAAGAAACTATGCAAATCTTCTTTTAACGGCGAGAACTGATGGAACAGGTGACCCATTTTTTAACCACCTTTCTCGAAGGAATAATATTTTTAAGATCCCATTTTTCTTCCGCAGTACTCTAGCATTTATTTATGTTTCGCATTTGACCTTCCACCTTAGGCACAGGTTTAATCCAAGTGCCACCAGAAGAACGTGTCGTCCTTTTGTTTTGTGGATTCATTTGTGGCGGCTTGGGTGCATTTTCGTCCTCTTTCAATGCTTTGACGTTTAGCTAAATCTTTGTGTTTCCAACTTATGCCACATACTGAATTTTTAAAAATATTTCACGTCGTATTTTGCGCCACTTTTCTGGCGCAAAACAGAGATTTCTATGAAGTTGTACTCTGTACTTTTTGCGCCACTCCTGATTAGGTGCAAATATCATGCGTAATTATAAATAATCCATATTCTTACTGCTCAACTAGAGCTTTTTTCTGATAACGCTATCGACATTTAACAGAAAAACACAGAATGTGCGTTGAAAGTTCCGCCTGCAAGTATAACGATGCGTGGAACAACGTCGATGCAAAGCAAGTTACAATTAGTATGCACGAATATACTGGTAAATAATTGTGAGTAATGAATGCTGTCAGTCACAGTATATTGGGACAATATTATTTCTACATGACGACAGCTTGCGAATGGCAGAAAACTTCTCCCTGTGATGTAAACAATTTAGCAACAAAAAAGTGCGGCGGTGTTTTGGGTGCTCTGAGATAATTGCGCATTTTTTATTAGAAAATCGCAAATGAAGAGCGGATCACAGACTTTGGGAAATTTTCTGAATGTCCTCTGCTTGGTGGTTTTGTTAGCTTGTGACAGGACATAGTAGCTAAGGGAAATATTGGAGATTATTCTCCGCTAAATGCCCCTTTCGCGTGCCGTATCCAAGCGGCAAGGAATAAACCAACTGGCGGAAGCATGAAAAAACAACAAAATCAAATAATGAAGAACGCCTTGAGTGGGCGCCGCCTTCACTATTGAATCCCGGTTAATCTTATCCTCTATGCTAAGAGCAGGAAATAAAAAATAGGCGACTTATCATAAAACACATCTTGTGGCTGTTGGTAATAAGGGCGGCTTATGAGGACGGCGATTGCGATGATTGATGCAGCAGGCCTCGTGTCACCGTATCACACGTCCGCATGCCTTGACTGATACAAAGTAGGACAAAACGTTCGCAAATAATAGCTATTAAGTGGCACCGCATTATCGAATTCCCTGTTGAATAGACTCCATAGTATCACTAGATAACGTTTCAGAATATAGGCACTCTTTTCTCTTGTTGTTCTGTGCTGCCGCCGAGATTATTGGTCAATTCGCATCACGCGACATTTTTTTACACTTTGATGGTTCATAAGAGCCACCGTTTCGTAGTTTATTCGATTCAGTCGGTCAACTCTGATAGACTTAGTTTGCCCTCCGGGCTCTCCGTCTCCACGCGACTGACCTAGTTCCGAGCACGAATCAAAGATAACGCGCGTAGCAGCATTTCAGCAGCAGAAATTTCGAGAGGATGCCGTTTCGCTGCAATTTCTGAAGTTTTGTTAACGAACGATCTGTACGAAGTTATTGGCGAGGCTGTAGAAGCGGGAATCTCGCAAAAGTGATAAACACCAAAATGGCCGCCTTTGCTGACTTGAATGCCTCAGTGGTGCTACTCTGATGCATCATCTAGTGACACTAACTCCACAAGATAATCTAACTGTCCCCTCCTTTACCTTTCTTTACGCCTCTAATAAATGTGAGACTTTGCGCACGACCTAAATCCCTGTGACCAGCCAGAAAGAGGTGGACACCACTGTGTGAAGAACAAACGTCAAAAGATTACTGTGTGTTTGTGAGACGGATTCAGATAAATGTAAGGAGTGCCCCTGGGGCCCAAAACGGAACGCCCATATACTGCGCAGAGAACATGGGTGATTGTGGCATGATGTTATTATATATAATTTTCAAATAGCTTTTTCCTTTTGCAAAGCCAGCTGCTCTCAAATATTCGACACGTAAAAATATTGTCATAGTATATTTCACGTTAAAAGAGGGGATAATGCAACATACTGTATATCAAACATGAACGCACCGTACGCGGACGGCTTGCGAAGATTGACATTTCCGGAACCGAGACTTGAAAAAAGGCGGCCACAATCATCGGCCGTGCATGACGCAGGTAATGGAACGGAAGCGATCGCGTCACTGCCGGCGCCGGCTAACAGCTTCTTCCAAATTCGTGTGGTAGCGTGGGGTTACGCATTGCTATTTGAGGGAAAAAATTCAACTAAAAGTTTCACAGGCTAATAAAGTTAGGCGCACTTTTGACATCGCTTTCTATCAACCGAGATGAAGTAGACCGCCCGACAGTTATTTTAGCACAAGAATAAGGGGCGGAGTAGCCATCCTTCGCATTGCGAAGAACAGAATGCCCAGATTTTCAAACCTTCTTGTACGTATGACACCAAAAACAGCCCTGGGGCATTATCGCTCTTTTTTAAAGTGAGCAAACCGCACACGCGCGGAGATCAATAACTAAAAACGTTTACTACTTCATTAGTTTAAATATATTCGTCAAACTCGAGACAGAGCAGTTTTCCCCTCCATGCACGTCGATAATCGCCTTTTAAAATGTTGTGCAACTATATGTTAGCTCATACAGCCATATTACGCACTGAAACATCGAAAAAGGTACCTATGTAACGCTGTTTTAGGGTGTCGCCAAATACGTGCACTGGATAATACTATACTTTCAACTAAAATAAATCTAACACTCTACAAAAGTAAATACTTTCGTGCGGGATGAACAATAGGGTAGTTCATCTTTAACAAACGAAAAAAAGAGAAGGTTTGTTAGGTTTCTCTCGCTCATCGTGAAGACGATGGCTGATCTTTGTGTGGATGTATATCTTACCACAATCAAAGCTGGTTTTGTTGCACAAAAGCTAATACGCGCAGGTAAAAAAACTCTGACAGGATTGTCAACGTTTTGAAGAGGTCTAACGGGTAAAGGTCGTAGCAGGGCAGCCCAAATACAGCAAGTAATGTATGCGGAATTGTAAATGATAATATATGTATAAAAAATCCTTATTTTTTTAGTGACAGATGCTTTAAAATAACAGCAGAGCCAAATCGGCGTTTATTCCTTTATTTTTGGCCCAGAAAAGTATTTTCAAGTACAAAAAACTCAGCTAACTGCAGAACAACCACAAGCGCGCGTTAGTTTCCAGGATTGTAATATCTTTTCAGCAGCAAACAATTGGCGGATATTGCTACGAATTCGGTTAGTTTTAAACGTGAGATAGCGCAAGCAGTACAGCGCCACGGTGTAGCAAAGAAATCCTCTGCGGAAGAACCCATGCGTCCGCCAGAGTGTGGTGCAAGTTGCCTAAAAAGCGTGAGCTCCACGGGACAGGCTCCTCTCCTCCGTCGCAGGCCGCTCGGAAATTCTTTTAGCGACTGTCCGCCGGTATCACACGTCATCTACTCGGAGCTCCTTTGAACGACGTACGCAATGGGATCTGGCTGAGACGGTTTAGGAATTGTCCATGCCATTTTAGGAACCGGAGCTATTAATTTGAATCAATTTTTGACAAAGAAAATTTTGAGTGCAGTCTGACTTAAAGATTCAAACTTTCTAGCGAGCGAGACTAATACATACAAGGCTTCCTGAAGCAAACCCGGAATTGAGCAAGTCCAAAAATGCAACTGCCGGGTACAAGCATAAATTAAACTAAATGGTTGCTGGTATCTGGGTAGAGACAACGAATAAATTATTTTGTCATGTCACAGGTACGTTGAGAATTTAAAAGTCATGCGGGCACAATGACGTCTCAAAAACAACAAAGCCTGTGTACCACCACGGTGAAGTACCCACGGCCATATCGCCCTAAAAATATGGGTGACAAGAGAACCAGAACTACATGTTTCACCTCTTCTGTGCCGTGGCTGTGTTCCCAGTGTCAATCATGAGCTCTTTCCAGCTCGCACAATTCACGAAACTGTTACAGAATAACGTGTTAAAACATTTTCGCATCACACATTCAGAATTAATAACGCGAGTGAAATTTCCAATGAAAGGTCAGTGTGCCTTATTTCTTGAGCATCAACAGCAACAATATGGAACACCTTTCATCTTATTTCCCTTTCTATAGTGAAGCACCAGTTTAATAGCACTGTAAAGGTATGCGAGCATGTGCCGCGAGTTAAGAAATAGAAAGCTTAACCAAACACGACATTTTTGACTAGCTATTCGGAGGGGTAAACTTAAGCAAAATGTAATGACAAATATACAGATACTAATCATTTCGGTAGTGCCAACGTTTTCACGTCTCACCGCACCCCCGCACTTCAGAGTTACTTCAACGCTTAAAAATTTCTGCGTGGTCAATAACAGGCGGTTTCTGCATTTTATAAATCTAAATGCAGCAAAATGAACGAACAACAAGGTCGACAGGCATTCGCAACTGGTTACTTCCTTGGAGTTCTTTGTGAGGCCTAGGCGAAAGGCCATGACGCTGAAGCGAAGCATTATGGCAGAGCTAACAACGTCGATTCCAAGGGCACAGAGAACAGTTGGTCGCATTTAAATTCCAGCAGAGAACCGCGCCGCCAAAAAGAAATACAAAAGCAACTGGATATGGAAGCTATAGTGGCAGTGCTCAGTATAGCAATGGAGTGGTTTCAACAACCACTGTACCCAGTTGTGGATCCGGGCTCGGATATCTATTGTGGTAGTGTGACTGGGATTTCAAAAAAAGTTTATCCGGAGACCGAGGCGTGCTGATGAAGGGGAAAACTTTATACCAATATTTACATTACGATGAGACGGGTTTGGATATCTGCTCTCGAACTTTACTTTCACAGCGAGCAACGCTCGGCGACACACAGCACCGCCTTGTTGTTCGCAGTAAAGATCCCTAGAACTCCTCTAGTGAATTCAACTCGAAAAGTGTGGTCTAATTATTTGCCTACACCTCCAAACACGTAGGCCCCGCCCATGATCGAAGTTGTCCCACATGCTTGCCCAAGTGACCACAGGGCTGAGAAGGCATAGGAGCCGCTTCGAGGTTAATAGTTTCTTTTTCCGAGTGCCGCGCACACCTGAGTGTTTGAGTCATGTAGCTCGCTGTTTGCCTGTTCCACTGCACGCGCTTGGGAAGTCACCCCCTCTGTCATGCTGCCGTCGTCCTTCATTCAGAGAGTTACAGCTGTGGGGCTGCCTCATGGTTGGCGAACTGTCTTCATCATCGCCTCCTTTCTGTTCAAAGAGGAGTCGCACGCGACATGGGACGCTTCGGGCGCAGGCGAATTAAACACGCAAATTAGTCTTGACGTCCCAGCCATCATAAGTGTGTAGGGCCACCATCCCGGTCATGACAGCGCCCAGTGTTCGAAGGAGATGTAAATAAAATGATAAGAAGCGAAAATATGTTTGCGAATTTCACAGGTTATGCCACGCTATGGTTGCATCCACGTTTCACTGTTAGGAATAGTCACTAATTTCACTTTCAAATTGTAAAATAGCCAAATTTCCACTGGACTTCAATTTGTGGTCTTGAATAAAGCAGACATCAATAAAGCAATCAACTCTGATTTGTTTTATAGGGAGTATCAAGAAGCAAACCAAAGCCACCGACCACTTTTTTTGGAGGTCAATTTTCCGGCACGGCCTGCATATCAGGACTTTTACATGCAATTGTCACGCATTCCATAGGGTAAATGCCTCGCCCCCAAAAACGTTACGGCGTTCGAAGCGCTTCTCGTTTGATTTTCAGAACTTTCTCATTCGATCGCAAGTAAAAAGCTATCAAAAAAGCCAACAAACAGACATGAAGCCTCGAACCCATGTTGCATGTGCACAGCATGGAGGAAGGAAGTCAGCCGACACAGTGTCCTTTTGGTCGCATGTGGCTACCTTCGCATAAGTGTAAGCTGATCTATGGGTGCGTCAACGTAGTGCCTCGCAGAACCGGGAACGGTAGGTATATACAGTGATTTTTGGAAATTCGTTTTTATGGACTTTTCGTTTTTTTGGATGATATCTCGACACCGTAAGGGTCCGCAAAATTTGTCGGTGGCTTTATATCGTGTGAAGTATTCACACGATACCACATAGGGGGAAGCTCTTTCGAAGTCTTATAATGGTAACTATCAAATCTTGGCCTTCTTAAAACAACGCGAAGCCACTGCTCAGCATCACAGAGACAACGCAAATAGTACCTTCTCTGGAAGTGATTGCCAACTGGGTTGCACTGTTCAAACTTTTCTAATATATTTGTAACATTGAGGAATGCTAAATTGCATCTAAGGAACATTTGTGTGTTCTATCTTTCACTGAATTCTTTGTGGCCGTGGTAGTATCTCTAAACTCAGGTATTGTGGATGTGCCATGCCTCGTTATTTGTACTCATTTTACAATTTGATTTCGTCAAAAATTTTGACGCACTCCTGGCGATGAATGCGGGTGCATGCCGTTCTTTTAAAACTGGAGAATCGTGTTTCATGATTCGGATTAACCAACACGCTAGGTAGTGGAGACGGCTGCAATAAAAATAAGCGATTGTTTTGGTGCAGACATAATATAGATGGCTTTGTGTGAAAGAGAAGTGGCGTTGAATGAGATATCAGTGCTCCTGGTAGCAGCTGGCTTGAACGGGGTGGCCAATTGCAGTTTCGTTTTCTCATTTTCCATGTATCTCTTTACTGGTTTTTCTAAGGGTAAATATTTCCTCCCCTTTTTGGAAAGTCAGTTGCAGGTTAGTGCTCCTCCTCGCTTTTTCTATGCGTGTCTATATTCATGTGCTAGAACTGCTAATACATTTAGTTTTTTCTTCTTTTTTAAGTATTACATTCGACGCGCTGAACGTTGATGTCGTTCAAAGGGGCAGTCGCCTCGTCAAGCTACTCACCGGAGTAGGTTTTTGTGATTGCTCGTTTCTTTAATTGTGTATGAAAGATAAATATAGCATTGAATTGCAATGAAAAATCCTTCCTTGACACGTGTTGTTGCGGAGATGAAAATCAGCGGGTATTTTTAGTATGCATTGGTAATAAGCAGTTTGCTTCGTTCCACCAGCTGCACGTGACCTTGAAATATTAGTTCACTACAGAAATATTTCAAAGGCAATGTGTTTCCACGAACGCTAGAAAACAACAGCTAACACAAAATGTCGCCAACATTTACGCAATAAATATTGCACTTACACTGGGCGCAACAGGCGCTGATTAAACTATTTGTGCTGGATTGTTTTTATCTGACTTTGTTCTCATGCTTTTTTTTCACTTTTTTTCGAGTTAGGTTCGTTCCATGCTAGCTTCGGCTTTGAAACCAGTATTTAGCCCACCGGCGTACCAACGACGTCTTTCGTACTCTCCAGAAAACGGTGTTGTAAAGCTATAATAGTGCGGGCAGACCTTGGGCTTAGATGAGATTATAACCTTTTACATTCGGTCGAAACAACTCTTCAAAATGTAATCTAGACACACTTTTCTAATTAGTATTACTGTTTCGAGCAGTATTGTCAGTATTATTTATTGGTTGTACCAATATTGAACGAAGGAGGAATAAGTATCTCGTGACGAAACGTCCGCCGAGCTCGGGTTTATTTTGCATGTATGAGCCCAGAGAAGAATTTTTGCTTACTGACGGGTTTGACGCGCACACCTCATGGGGAATGGCCCATCAAATAAGCTTGACGATGACATCGGGTAATAGCGGCGGTCTCCCGCTTACCTCAACGAAATGTCAGCTGCGTCGCTATACGGGTCGGTCATGTTTTTTGGCACATCAATACGCGAAGAACAGTGCTACGCAGTGCTATACGGTGACATGCTGTTTAGGTATCAAAATACGAAATCTGCACCACCGTCTGTTATGGGTTCTACAGGAATAGGCCTAGCAAGTAGTGGTAAGACCACTTACTTAGAAGACTCAAATTTAGTTGAACCTTCTCCATTACCTAGGCGTATACGTGGTACTTAGGCTAGTTCCGAAGTCTGAAATTCTAGTAACCACAAGATATCTTTGGGGAATGTCACGGGCCTAGTGCAGCGTACCTCTATAAACATTCGGTAAACATTAGGATTTCTTCGGAACATCACACTATATTTGTATACCGGGCACATCTGTTTGTACAAAATGTGCTACTAGAAAAACGCAAGAAAGAGATCCTAACTCCATTCATCAAAGCAACTTGAATCGCTATCTGCAGCATCAACACTCAAGAAGCCTTTCAAAATGTCTCCGAGAAGGCTACTCTCCAAGGCCTCCAATGTGTTATCTGCGGTACACGTAGGCGCTCCTCTGTGCAAATATTGCTTACAAATTAGTCCGACACTCTACGACTTGGCCCAACCATTCAGTCGCCTTCCCTAACTTCCCTTCTCGTAAACCCCTAAGCTTCGTATTCTCACCCCTCTTCTAAAAGTTAGCCGTGGTTCGACCTGCCCTTGTTCTCCACAGAATCCATAACGGGCTACCTGTATTCTATGCCGAAGTAAACAAGGCGCGCTGATCGAACAAAAAACTCCCTGCCTACAAGCAGCCATGCCCTTTAAAAAAGCCTGGCTTAGCTGTGCAGCCTTAGCTCTGTGGTCATACGTGCATGTATGACTCCAGAAACGTATCAAAAAGTCAACCGCAAAGAAACATCTACAAAGAAGTGTCCCTTCAAGGACCCTGCAACTTTACAGCACTACCAGCCATACCAAGCGGCCACATCAGACTATATGGGTTCAAATACCTTCACGCTTCTATAATCACCGAGCAACGAGCAATAATTTACATCTCATCAGAAGTGTTGCGAACCATTACGAAATGTTCAAATTATCCGAGCTGATCAGCCACGTAAACTCTGAAACCCCAAATTTGGACCCCAAAGCAGTGAAATCAGAACAAAATACAATCAACAGTAAGCACACAAACTAACATTAATAATGCTACCGGCAATTTCCACTGCTCGCTAGCCCACGTAGGAACGCACAACAGCTAAGTAGAAATTTGCAGGCGCCATCTCTTCACCCACAATGAATGCTTATCGATCATATTTTCCAGATTCCCCCGTATGCACCGCCTTGGTTCCGAACCCCCGATATCAATGGCCCTAGACAAGAACTCTCGTGAGCTGTGTCCAGCTGCAAACCATTGACGCCATGCAGAGACAAGCTCTAATGAGAAGCATGCCCCTTCTCAACCATTCAGCCGCTAACAGGCCCCGCCTCCTCAATACCCCCGAAAAAAAAACTACGTAGAAGGTTAGAAATACACCCGAAGAAACGCGCTATGCCGACGCTCCCTACTACCGCATTCGCCCCCTCAAGCCTGCACCATCGCTTGAAATAAATGTACCTCAATGCGGGACTACGGTACTGATGCCCAGGAAGTCGTAATTGCACTCGCCGTTCCCACTGCCTACTGCTGCTTACTACCCAAGTGTCGTTGTTGCCGACTTACTCGCCGTTGCCCTGCCAACACTACCCCTCCAGCCGCACCATAGCCCCGGCATTCGCCACTTTATTCCTTGCCCACTCCTCTAGACTACCCCATTACTTGGAACCCAGGCTCGCATCTCCGGAGAATAATTCCTCATCTAAGTGGGGCGTTACCATTCTCAGCCTAAGCGCTGCGACCACAAGATTCCCGTCCCTTTCCCGGACACACGAAGGTATCCTGAAGTCCCACCGCCTCACAGACCGTATACAACAACGACCATACCACAAAGGGAACACAAAAGAGGCTACGACGTATTGCCGAATTCATACAAACCTTAACACCAACAATAAATCCTTCTCCATTCGGTCCACCCATCTCTTTCTCGACTACCAGAAAATTCTGACATTAACCAGGACCAATATAGTACTTTGTCTAGAAATGCTCTCTTAGCCCTTCGCTTACTCCCAAACCACAAGCAACCCATGAAGATTACAACCGCATGCTGTGCACATGAAATTTGCATGACCAGCTTCACCTCACCTACAGCCCTCAAATATAAACAACCCAGGAAATCCTTTGCTAAAAAAACCGCTCAACGCCATGAGACAAATCAACTTGTTTGTTACAAGGAAGGTGATATTTCTCCTTCCTAGCTTTCTACAGGTAATGCGCTCTTACAGGGAGGGAAGTAAATGTTGAGGAATGTAGGATGGTCGCTCGTTTTTGAATAATGGATATTTGGAAGTTCAACTATGATACGTGACTCTTAATAGTATTTTGTGTGGAAATCACAAGCATTTTTGTGTTGCGAACCTGCACAAACAGAGAATGTTTCAGAGCAATCAGGTCATGCATAAGGAAGCTTCGCTGTTTCTGTGCAGATACCATGAATGTTTTTTTTTGTTTGTTTCTGTTTATATAATATATGAAGTTCCATCAACTTTCTGACTTCGTCCTTGCCGCCCAACAAACCGACATCGTTTCTAGCACTTTGTTTTACCGACTTTGAAATCCTATGTAAACAAGTGCATTGTTACACTAGACGCGGCAAACTAGAGGGTCCGAAATATTACTCGGAATGCCAACACGTATGTGCTTCCCTATCACCGTCGCATTATCTTGAAAGTGTGCAGAAAAACGTTTGCCTCTTTTTACCAGAAAACATGAAATTCCTTCGCGTGAGGACATGCAATAAACAATTATTGTGTTTCCAAGAAGAAATCTTTACCTAGAAAAAATCCGTGACTGCTCGGTGTGCTGTACTAACTGCACAAAATTATAAATTTGGCAGTTTAATAACAAGTAGCAAAAATTAGGAGAGAGGCCTCTTGTTCATTTAGCGTGATAGGTACGTACATACAAGAAAGGCAAATACAGTAACTGTGGTTTTTATTCTGTTTCTTCCTTTCTATCGCGCTAGTTCTATTCAAGATGTCAATGCTACTCGTTCAACTTTTAACACTTATACTCGTGTCACACGGGCTATTTATGATATGTTATACCGAGTGCACTCGGGCTACCGAGTAACAGTCTAAGCATTCTGCTGACCCATGACATAGAGTTCCCTCGTCCGATATGTCTGTGCGTATAGCTGATGTAAAAACCCCACAAAATTACTTGACGTTCCCAGTCTGTATCAAGTGAGAAGCAACGTAAACGCTTTATTGTGTTAACTAAACGTGCGCACTTAAGTTGTAATGCAAAATAGTGCACTGAAAGTAGATACGAGGACCGTGGCACGCATGAACGTGAAGCGTTTTAACCGCGCAGCAGCCAATATAAATGCCGGGTCAAAGTAAATGAATCACCTCTAGTCGGATATTTCCGCGTGCAAAAACCCTGCCTGCGCTAATATGAATATGAACATAAACTCCAGATATTCCCTCTAATACAAAAAGACAATGAAGGCCCATGTGACCAACGTTGTGAATATTTATTTCATCGCAGCTACCGCGGGTAAACGTTCTTTCGTGGAACAAATAACAGAAAGCTTAGCCTACAAAGCGTGATTCTCCTTCAAGTAGACACTTCGCGTCTTACCTACTGCGTTTCTTAACTTGAAACAAAACTAGACAATTGATCGCCAAATCCCTGAAGCAAAGAAACCGCCCAGCCATGAGGTATAGACTTTAATGCAATGCTTCGTTGGGCCCTGGCAGATCGCGCAATTTTTCAAAACTGCACGCTAGGTTTGTTGCCTAGTCGCGTTGGGCAAACGTCCGAGTTCTATGAACTCATGATCTTCACTCTGGGTGCCATTTCATAAGCACGAGCTTGTTCTTCACTTTCATTCTGATATCGGAAGCACGAGCACACACAACAAACGCAGGCTGCACACTACGGCTGTATGTCTTTCACTCAACTTTGTTACGTAGTGTGGGAATAGAAAAAAGTAGTGCGTATCAAGGGTAATATTGTTTAGCACCACACAGCATGCAGAACACAGTGAACGGCGCCTTGCACGGGACATTAAAATGCACAGTTGAGACGCAGATTGTCATATAGGCCGTGATATGTTTGCTCTATTTTGTGCGCAGCAAATCAAACTATCATTATTATACAGGAAAAATTATAAAAGATAGTGAATTAGAAGAAAAACGGCAAAAACAAGAACACAACTGAAAATCAACAACGATCTACCTGCTTGGACACCGCACAGAAAGAAGGGTCGCCGTAGAGAAACACCCAACTAGGTAGCGCTAACACATTGTTGGACACGAAGCTATTATCTTGATTTTGATCGCCAGATTTGTTTTTTAAAAGTACACCAACAATACAATCGTAAGTACTATTACATTCCTAAAATCATATAAACCCTCACTGTTTCAAGTTATGTTTACTTATTCTTAGGGCCCGGCCACGGAAAGGGCCGTTTGCATTTGCTGTTTCGCCTCTACCTAATGATATGTTAGCGTAGAGCACTGTTGGGAAACACACTTAAATAGTAACGTTTGACGGTGTTGGTACGTATTTCGGGAACCAGACATCTGCATCAACACGGAGAAATGGGTCAAGTATATGTACGCTACAAAATAATAGGTTCAGCGCCATCGCCAAAAAATATTCAGGGTGTTTAAATGGACACTGAAGTGAATTTGTCAAGCTCCCGTTTTTGCTTTCACTGCGTAGACTGGCTCAAATTAGCACACTTTTAATGGTTTATCCGGTTGACAAGTCGGTAATTATTTTACAAAGCGCGAAAGAAGAAAAACTGCAATGCGCTGTTTGCGGCGGCCGCAACAACTAAAGGCCCTGATGATGACGCACCGTGATTGGACGATGTCCAAGGTTAGCGTTCAAACAAGTTTCAGTTTCGGCTCTGTTAAAGGGGCACTGACACAAAATTTTGAAGGCGAGATAACTTCGGAGATAGATTGGTGGGAACACATATACATTATCTGCAAAATATCAGCGGTGAATACAGCCTAGAACATATTTAAAATCAATTTTGAAGTGTGCGAAACGCAACCGAGCGGCCAGCAGAGGACCACGCGCAAGTGTAAATAAACAACATCCAAACACGTCACGAGTTTGTGTTTGCCGCTTCCGCATTGCCGGCTCGCCGCTCCAATCGGAGGGCCGGAGGGCGGAGCTTCTGCTCTCGAGAACGAACGACCCGATCGTTGGCGGCGGAGGCGCCGTGATTTCGTCAGCTCATCGGGCAGCTGGCCGCGACCAAAGTTCTACAGCGATTCCAGGCACTCTGTTTCTATTACTGTTTATTACCATTGGATGCGGAAACGCGCCGGAGGCACGAAAACCCCACTGAGCAAGCCGCACGGTCGCTGTGCAGGCGGCGGCCACTGCCGCGAAGTGGCCCACGCCGGCGCAGGTAGCTCGAGTGATAGCTTGTTACCGCTGCACGAAATTGTCCCCAAGTCCCGACCATGGTGGCTTACATGAGAAAGGAGTTAATGATGCCATGGCGGGTTGCATTAAAAATTGTCATCTGCACCGCTTACGAGAGCGGCACTCGAATATCCGCCGCAGTGCTAAGCCGAACACATCTGTAGGCGGACCTGTAGGCAGACCGGCCGGCTGCTCCCAGCGCGCGTCTTGCCACCCACCGTCTCGAGCGTCGCGCGTCGTTCGTTAGCCGCGGTAGCATTTGCACTCGCAGCGCCTGCGTCACATCCACGGTCGCTTTTTAATTAGGCGCCTCACGAGATCAGTACGGGGGGGGGGGGGGGGGGCATTCGCAGAAACTGCCGTCGATGCGGATTCGACAGTGCTACGGCGGCTCTGCTCTGTAACTGTGATATCCCTCCGATGGTCACGTGGTCAGCTTTGTTCACACAAAATCCACAAAATCCATCGTTTCGCGGCACTCGCTGAAACCGAAACTGCGACTGGCCGCATTGAAAATGCCTCTAATTAAACAACCGTCGCACGCTGAAGCAAATGAGGTTTCTACAGGTTATAAGTAGGTCACTAGCTACTTATCGCAACAAAAAAAACAAGATGCAAAATTTTTGTGTCAGTGCCCCTTTAAACAACATGCTTGACACCCGACGGCATTGTTGTATGGGCATTCTCGATATCTCAATATTCGTCGTACCGCGCCTGTGCTTGTTGTCGGCTGTAAAATGCATAACATAAGCCTCCCAGGATCGCTTGGAATCGTAGCAATAACTAGCCGAGGCCTACGCAGTGGATGAATGCCTTCCGCGTCCCCGCAGACGCTCAAATGCCATGCCCTTTTCGCCCATATTTGGAGCTTCCCTCAATCATGCCTGTATCATAAAAAGCGTGTTCGCACAAGACCAAGGTTCTCTTGATTCCGGCCTGTGCCCACTGCCCGCAAGCAGTCGGTACTTGTGGCAACAGCACGCCAAAGAGAACTCGCTAGCGCGCCAGTGTCAGCCTGCGCGCGTTCTGTGAACAAGTTCGGGAAGCAGCGAACGTTACTGCCCAAAAAAGGTGAAATCAGTACAGAAAACATCGGCCGAAAACGAAAGAGTCAGCTTATAAAAAAAAGAATGTATCCTCTTGAATTCGAACTCGTAACTTGCATAACACTTGGAATTACATACCCAGCGCTCCAGACCACCCCGCCACAGGCGAGCGCTGCTGACATTGGAAATATAAGGTATATAATGTTTAACCAGTTTACACTTTTATTTAGTTTTAGCATAATGGAACGATTAGCTATTTCGTGAGCATCCATGAGTGAAACGTAAGCGCAAACAGACACAGGGACGAGAATGGGAAACGACACCAGCGCTTACTATCAACTGAAAGGTTCATTAAAATCGAAACGACATTTATACCATGCCAAGACCCAACAATCAAGCACGTCTGACCGTCGCACATGCGCATGTTTGTAGATGAGGCCAACCGCCCTATTCCCTTATCTTTTTTTCTTTCCCTCATTCTCTACCCCCTCTCCTTAAGAAGTTTCACTTCTTTATATAATACTGAGCGACGGGTGACTTATACAATCAGTACCCCTAATCCGGATATGGAAGGCTTCACCAATTTCCCTGGTAGCACGGTCTCTGTGCTTAAAAACAACTTGCGTGTCCGTGAAGCATCACTTACAACCGCAGTCTGAACAGTGCAGCGCCACGTATACGTATGGCCTTCCTTTCAAGGAGGAATGATTCTTCCTCAAGCGTACATTGAGACAAGGGCCGGCCTGGCTGACGTACACCCGGCCAGGGGACATGGGAATGCAGTACACATTATTGGTCATACATCGAACAAATGGAAGTGTACGTTTAATCGAACAGCCACGTGGGGGAATACTGTCTCGGGAATCGAGCCTGTCGCTCACAATGCTGCATAATCTGCCTAGCTTGTTCCTGGCCGAGAAAACCATCTTAACCCCGAATCTCACAGCCGTCTTCTTAAGGCGATGAGAGAGCGCATGTACATAGGTTATGACCGCCACTTTTTTACTCTGGTCGGTGTCTGTTACGTGATGCGCGAACCCTTAGACCCTTTCATTGGGTCTAAGGTTGCTCCAGTGCTGAGCAATATTTTTCTGGGCAAGGTTGGCGGTGATTTGCAGCTTCCTTTACAGGGCGCTGCCACTAAGGTTTTTCGTTATATGGACGATTTTTTGGTCCTGCGCTGCAACGTAGAAATTCAGTCCTTCCAATGTGCTGTTCGTGATGCCTTCAAGGCGAGAGGTAAAGATTTGAAGTTCACGGCCGTGGTTTCCGTGGACGGCAACTTGAAATTTCTTGACCTAGAGCTCCGTTTCTCGCGGCATCATGCATGCTGTATGTACGCGCCCCGTTCTAGTAAGCCGCTCTTGAACTTTGCTCCTTTTCATTCGAGCTAGCTAAATCCCGGATAGCCTACACGTGCCTCAAATCTGAGTAAACAAGTCCTGTTATCATTTGGCGCAAAAAAGCTTCAATGCAGAAATAGCTCGGCTGGAGAACGCTGGCTTTCTCCAGCCGAAGAAAGCCACATTCGTCCATTCACAAACGCTTCCTGGATTCGTTTCAAGTGAGCGAAGGAACTACGACCACCCGTGCTCCAGGCAATTACGATCACCTGTGCTCCAGGAAATCTGTCATCATCTTGTAAAGCACTTGAAAGGGTTCGCGTATCGCAAAACAGATACCGACCAGAGTAAAAAAGTGGCAGTCATACCCTATGTACATGCGCTGTCGCATCGCCTTTTAAATACGGCTGCAGATTCGGGGTTAAGGTGGTTTTCTCCGACCGGAACAAACTAGGCAGAATATGCAGCATGGTGAGCAACAGGCTCTATTCCCGAGACAGTATTCCCCCACGTGGCTGTTTGATTAAACTCAGACTCCAATTTGTTCGGTGTATGACCAATGTTGTGTACAGCATTCCCATGTCCTGTGACCGGGTGTACGTCGGCCAGTCCGGCTGCTGTATCAATGTACGCTTGAGGGAGCATCATTCCTCCTTGAAAGAAAGGCCCTACACACACCTGGCTCTGCACTGTTCAGACTGCGGTTGTAAGCCATGCTTCACAGACAGGCAAGTTGTTTTTAAGCACAGACACCGTTCTACCAGGGAAATTGCTGAAGCCTTCCATATCCGGATTAGGGGTTCTGATTGTATAAGTCGCCCGTCGCTGAGTATTCTAGAAGGAAGTGCAACTTCTTAAGGAGAGGGGGTAGAGGATGAGGGAACAAAAAAGAAGAGAAGGAAATGGGGCGGTTCTGCTCATGTACCGCCCTAAGCATGTGCGACGGTCACACGTGCTTGATTGTTGGAACTTGGCGTGGTATAAATGTAGTTTCGATATTATTAATCTTTAAGTTTACAGTAAGCACTGGTGTCGTTTCCCTTTGTCGTCCCTGTTTCTATTTGCGCTTACGTTTCACTCATAGTTTTAGCATATCAAGCAGCAAAGGTTACTATATGTTGTATTGCTCTCGTGCAGTCATCATCATCACCAGCCTATCTACGCCCACTGCAGGGCTAAGGCCTGTCATATTATTCTCCAATTATCTCGGTCCTGTGCCAACTGTGACCAATTTATCCCCGCAAACTTCTTGATATCATCTGCCCATCTAACTTTCTGCCACCCCCTGCAAGGCGTGCCTTCTCTAGGGATCCACTCTGTTACCCTTAATGACCAGCGGTTATCGTGCCTTCGCATTACATGCCCTGCCCACGTCCATTTTTTCTTCTTTATTTCTACTAATATGTCTTTAACACCGGTTTGCTCCCTGACCCACTCCGCTCTCTTCTTGTCCTTTAATGTTACACCTATCATTTTCCGCTCCATTGCCCGCTGAGTCGTTCTCAATTTAAGTTGAACCCTCTTGATGATCCTCCAAGTTTCTGCCCTGTAGGTGAGTACCGGTAAGATGCAGCTGTCGTACACTTTCTTTTTCAGCGACAATGGTAGGCTGCTATTCATTATCTGAGAATGTCTGCCGTATGTACCCCACCCCATTCTGATCCTTCTAATTATGTCTGCCTCATGGATGGGATCTGGGGTCACAACTTGGCCTAAGTAGATGTATTCGCTTACCCCTTCCACTGTTTCGCCACCTATCTCAAACTGCTGTGCTGTCCCTAGGTTATTGATCATTACTTTAGTTTTCTCCATATTAATTTTCAGGCCCACGGTTCTACTCTGTTCGCCCAGTGCAGAAAGCATGCTTTGCAATTCGTCCACCGAGTGCAGTAAGCGTCCCCTAAGTTTCCACAATATCTCACGCCTAGCAGTTGTATTTCTTAGACGGAAAAGCGTTCACAGATGCGTAGTCGTGATGCTGACCGCTGTGCTTATTCGCCCAGCGCCAAATTGTGGTTCCTGCACCCTAGTTTTACGCTGTACGGTTAACTTATCGGGTGATTTTATTTCCTTAGTACATATATTTACTTCGCTCACTCTTCTCCCGCCTTCGGGTAGCCTGATATTTTCCTACTGGCGTACCAGTCAGCGAAGCGTCGCATCTGCGCTGGAGCAGCGTTAACCTGAAGCAACATTGACTTGAAGCTAGATACAGTGTACAAACTAACAAAGTAAAGAAAGGCGCATTCTTCCATTCACAAACGTGTCCTGGCTTCGTTTCGCCTGAGCGAAGGAAGTACGACCACCCGTCGGCCGCCTGCGGACGAAACACTGGGCCGACTGACTCTGTCGGAAGGTCGGCGAGCCGTGGAGTAGCGCAGCCAATTGCGAGCTCATCTCCTCCTGATGTCACACGAAAACTTCACCGAAAGTGGGTGAGGTTGCAGAGAGGAGGACAGCATTTTCGCATTGATTTTTCTACTGAAGAAATTTGCGTAAACGCGTTCAGAGTGGTCGAAACAGGGCCTAGGGACTCCGGACTACAAGTTCCCCTCGTAGTCCCGCAATGTTTACAAATCACTTCTGTGTCGCGTTGAAAAATAGCTGCCAATGAAAACGACACCCTAAGTAGTAATGGTAGTCAAATAGTGCTATACGTGTAAAACCAAGCAATGCTCAAAACAATCTCCTGATTCTAAAAAAAGCGGGAAATTATTGCGCCACAACAGCGCCTTATACGGAGGTGAAGGACGCGCTGGTGTGCGTGTGGAAATGAAGGGCAGTGGGGTAATGTTTCACAATATAGATAAGTTGGTCCAGGCGTGCGCAGCGCTCAAACTCACAGGGAGAGAAAGCTGCCTCTGTCGTGTATCGTGGCTGGCACCGGCGTCCCTCAGTCGGAAACACGCCGAACTCCACTTCGAACTCACTTCACGCGTTGTGTTTAAAGGCCGAGGAACTCTCACCGCATGTGATACGAGAAGGAAGTCCATGTGCCGGCTACCTGGTGCGTTGAATCTTGGTCAGCACGGTGATGTCGCTTAGACACGTAGGCCCGACACTTGGCGAACACGTTATCGGTGAGTGCGGAACTAATCGGGCCTTGTGGAGGAGCGATCGTTGGGCGATCGTTGGCAATAATCGATGCGACAATTCTACTGGTAATGGCGGGATGTGTCAGGACAATTTCACCATACCAAGGATGGATGCTTACTTGGCTGCGAATCCAACCTGTACTGGACCGGCATCGCACTGTGTGCTTGGGGCGGGGACCCCAAGCTGTACCAGAGTTCTACAGGCTCACTGTTTCACGCGTAAGAGGTTTCGTAACTTGTCCCATGGATGTTAGGGTCCGTAATCAAGTTGCACATATATATTACGGGTTTCCTTTATTGGAGAAGACATGGTGTTTATTGCGTCACATGTAGTTCCCATAAATGAATTCCGACCAAGTAGAACCAGGTCTCCACGGTTGTTTGTAAGTACATTAATTATTCGTTATAACGAAGTCAGCGGTACGGCAAAAAAATTGTTATAAGCGGTATTTCGATATAAGCGACCACTCCAAAAAACGCAAAGCAGTTGAGCTTTACTCGAAAAAACCCAAAGCAGTAGACCTTTACTTGCACCACAACTGCAAGGAATCAAAACAATGCATTCAGTGAAGCAAAGATTTATTAAGTGGAAAAAGGCAGTGAGCTTTGTCTGTTTGGAGTTCTTGCCGGGCGCAGGAAACCCCTGCTCCAATATGACCAGGCATTGCCCGAGTCTGTGGTCGCCGCCCATTAAAAGTGGCAGTGCATTTTCCCTCTAGATTTAGCTTCCAAAGGTCCCAAGCAACTTCCATGCACAACTCGAAGCAATTCTCTAAGATACAGGTTGGGAACCGATGTGAACTACGACCGAACGAACACATGTTTGTTTAGTATACAGTAATCCATCGTTATAACTAACTCGCTTTCCTCGAAATATCGCTTAATTCGAAATTTATTCTGGTCCCATCGCAAACGCATGCATTTTAGGCCGCATTACTCGAAGTGCACGAATAGCTTGACCCGCTTTTAGCGAAGTGGCGAATGGAGGCATGGACCAACGGCGGCGACCCAGCGGCGAGTCAGGCGGCCAAAGGGCGGGTCAACGCAACCTGGTGTTTTCCCGGCGATTTTCTCGAGCCGGTCATGCTGGATTTGTGCCATCCGACTTTACACAAACGGACCGAATGCGTGCTGGGTGACCAAATTTTGTTCATAGAGATTTGTCAATTGCATGGACGCGACGGTCCGAGAACAACCGCACTCGAGCCGTAGAATTCGAACCGCAGTGACGTCGAAAACGGGGCTCCGAAAAAGTCTTGCTTCGCAAACTGCACTGCTTTACTCCTCGGGAAAAAATTTCCCAGAGATAATGCAAAGGCCCTAGTGCAAACCTGGTCAGTTTTATGATCGCACTGTGCGCCCAAAATCAACGGTAAATCGTGTTTTGAGCGCAACAAACACAACGTCCCTATCAAGCACCAGCATTTGCAGAACTTTCCAGTGCAAGACTCGCAGAGCCTTTCGTGACGCCCACAAACCCCCCTGCAAATTGGCCACAGCCACTGTCGTTTGGAAAGCCATTTAAGCTGAAGAAGGTTTACGGGCTCACGCCGAAGTTCCAACCAGCTAAGTTGCTCTTCAAGTAAGTTGCTCTTCAAGTTAAGTGAGTGGTTTTTAAGGCACAAAAGAAGCGGGACTGTCTTGGTGCTGGTGTTAAATCGACTTGCGGTCATTTTTAAATCGCGTTAATCATGCTTGTAGGTTAATGAATACAGGGTGAGCTATGGGCTCTTATGCTATTTTCTTGTTCAATAAGTGCAACGTAATACATCAATACCGGCCAAAATACTCCTACCTCTTAGAAAAGAACACAATTGAAAGACTCCAATGGAGATGCACTACCGGATTACCCCATGCAAGCCTTAACACATCTGTTTGTGTCCTCTGATAATATTTAAAAGCCGTCGTAATTTGTACACCGTATGCAACGATGGTAAATTTTATTTTCACATCCTGAAGCCGTGGTGTCTGCGGCTGTTTCTTCTGATTAGAAAAAAGCACCGAAACAAGCGCGGAGGGTAAATATAACTAGAGATGGCGTACGTAATAATGACTGATTCTGTGCAATGGGTGCTGACAGGAAGGTGAAAATGAAAGTAGGAGGTAAGCGATAATTTGGTTTGACACTTAGGACTATCCGTCAATAACAGTCAGATAGCCAGAGTATTGTGTACTCCATGAAAGTAAATGCGAGGTATGAACGCCGTGTTAGATCTACCGTCGTTCAAATTGGGGAGGAATCTGAATTTCGTAAGCACCCACTGACAGCAGCGATGTGATCAGAGCACGAATTCGACTGTCGTGTTTTTCGTAAAGTGACGAGGAGCGGGAATATCTTCCTTGGTGAAATATTAGAAACTGTCTGGAAACGGGAGCTTCGAATTAGTTCCCGAAACATACTCAATGGCTGGTGCGGCTTGAAAAGGCACATGTTTCTTGACACTTGTGCAGTCATGGACAATTGAAATACGAAACGCAGAAAGCACGGCCGGAGATACCGGTGCCGTCACCTGCCAGGGGCCGTGGAAAAGAAGGGGCATGCGCAGTTGAAACAGGGGTATGTTGCCCTGTCCTCGCCGGCACGCTTGACTTGTCGCCCTGCCGCAAAAGTGCTGAAATCAACTGTCAGCCATGCGACGCGCGATAACTGCGGGCACTGCTTCTTCGGCGCACACGAGCGCCCGATCCTCGTCCGTGCCCCGGCGTCACATTGCCGGCAACTCTCAAAATTATGTTAATCATTACCGGTAAATATTGCCAGCATGTTTTCAACCACAATATCTATTGGTTGGTTAAAAAAAAACTGAAACTTCCGTCAATTTGCCTTCCTTTGGAACCAATTACAACCATTATTACCTACACCGCCTTAGCATATACCAATTCAGATGTATTGCAATTTCTCAAAAGGCTATTTTGCCACGTACACAGCTCACATTTCGTGTGGGTCCACCACAAGCGATTTGCTGGCCTATCGGTCTCATTGGCGAACGTTACTTGTCACAATACCATAGCTTAAAAATCTGTTAGGGTAAGCGTTCTGTATCCAAACGTTGTATTAGTTGTCACGTTTGCTGCGGTATTGGAAAAAGTTCCTTCTCTTTTCCCGCGCTGAAACTGCCGTGCTCATTATCGCAGCTGGGCGCAGTCAATGAAGTATATAAGCCTCCTTGTTGAGGGTAGGTAGATATCTTCCATTAATGAAGCATTTTCTTCACTGCCGTCTAGACGGTGCATGTACAGAAATGTCCGCAAGTGAGACCACATTTATATCGGAATTTCTTTACTCAAACAAGGCTAATAAAAGTTCGGAGCTTTAGGGACGTGTCTTTTGACAATTACTTATTAAACTTAAAAGGAATGATTTTTTGTTTTTTTTTTCAAAACAAGAATGCACAGTGTCCTTAGCGCTATCTGAAGAATATTTGAAAACGTTCTTTTTATTTTGTTCTTTAAAACTATCAGAAATTTAGTATGTAAATATTTGTAAGCTTCCTAGTACCCTTTGCCCGCCGTGGTGCAAATAAATATGAATTCTGAAAAAATGGGCTTGATAACAGAAAGCACTTGTCATAACAGGCTGCCTGGCTATTTGACCATGTATATGCGGCACTCCTTGGAGCAAGTTCCTTCGTTTCCAAACACTAGTCCTACGTATAGAAAAGAATCACACAAAATAAAGCATGGTTATAAGGCTTTCACGTCTTCCCGAAAAAGCCTATGGGCTAAGAAGTGTAGCCAACTTTACCATGTAGGTGTTTGCCGCTTGTACCATGGGGCTTTTTGTGCACAGAGGCCTAGTCCTCGACGGGAAAAGTAGGTCTAGAGAAAACCGCTCTAATGCTTGTATTATCGGAAATACCCCGAAACAAGTGATATTACAATTACACGTTAATACATGTCTAACAGTGCGTAATGATGTAACAATATTTGTCAACAATACAAATCGCTATGACCTTTCAAAACATTTTTCATTGGGTGGGACTGTTTTTGTTATTTTCAAGGGTTAACGTTAAAGCCACGACTGATAGAACGAGTTTCTTCATACCGCCAAGCTTCAACAGAATTGGGCCGGTGGTTTTCCAGCTTTTTCAAGCTATTCCTGCTAAGCTAATAAAGTCAAGCCGATCACAATAACATAATTAGAACAATGATTCTTTCTTTTACACATTTTATCTATATTTTTATGCGAAAGCTGCCACGTGAACAAATTCGATAATACTACATAACGAAACCCGTGTTTGAAGGCGCGATGCTTAGCACTGTTTTAGAAGGACATTTGTCGAGGTACGCGTTAAAGCTATCGCTGTATTTCACGCAAGATAGTGGCATGCTTCTCGAAGGTTATAATGTGAGATAGAAAACGAAATCAAAACGTCAATTAAAAATATGTAACCGATCTTAGGCTCTGCGCCGCAACCAACGACATTAGAGTGCAGCAAGAATACTCGCAAGGGAAGGTGTTTCTGCTGAAAGGCAGCATTACAAAGCGCGCACAGTGTGCAGGTGTATCCAGTTAATAAAAAGGTAATATATAAAAAAGATCCGCTTAGCCCCCTTGATGCGTGAGCCACCCTTCTTGCTGAGATGTGAAAGCGTATGTGGTAGTGGGGCGTCGCTGCGATCCGGAACAGTGAAGTTCAGCTGTGAGCCTCTGACGGCTGCGGTAATTGCCACAGGGTCCGTAACAGTGGGTACTTTAAAAATGATAATAATCAAAATAGGAGTTCTGAATTGGCCAGGGTCCTCTGACGGTAGCGTATGTCGTTGTTGGCCAGGTAATTTGAATCGGGTTTCTCGAACCGCGGGTGGTCATACTTACGGCGGTGGAAGCTCGGACTTTCTGAAAAGAATGATCGCGAACTCATAAGAGCTGCTCGCGTTGTCAATGTCGCTACTCCGCTGTCACTCTGCCGCATCGTACGTGCCTAACATACGCACGTGTCAGGTAACGAGCACACGTACAAAAACCAATTTTCCACATTGTGTCAGGAGTCAAAAACATTGACATCTTTCAAGATATATTAGCTTTAAAAAAAACTACGCTGAAGCCTGTTTCAGCAAAGGATGACCACTTCCTTTGTATGCGAAAAAGTATTGCCTTGTTGGTGTCGGTGAAAAAATTTAAAATAGTACATTTTTTTATTTCTTCTAGTATTAATAAGTCTTTGCTTATACAACTATTGCCATACACAACGAATTAGACGAAGTAAATAGGTGCCTTTTACATCGGGGTGATCGCAGTTTTGATGGACGTTTATAACAGCACAGTTGTTCTCGGCCTGGCCTTCACGACAGCCCCCTCTGGTACCCTGTCGAACTCTATCTAGACAAGGTTCTCAACAGCGCGAAAATCGACGGTTAGATAAATTCTGTAACGCAAACACTGTTACGGCCATGATTGCATAGATAAAGACCTATACTGCTCCTGAAAACATGTGTGGTCAGTATTGCATTTGTTTGTATGTCAGCCCGACTTGAAAAAGGTCGGCGCGTGCTTGTTGTTTACGGGCTGCTTTTACACATTGCCTCATCCGCAGTGAATAGCCACAAGGAATGTACAGTGAGCATTTAATTATTGGGCGAAACGAAATTGGTGGGGTGTATTTACTATCGTCTTCCTGTTTCTGCAGGTGATATCCCCGTTGACCAAATCAGTTCAATGGACCCGTTTTGAATCGGGGTGGTGGGGCTGACAGCGCTGGAAACCTGAAATTAGATTACTCGATTGTCGTGAGGTCCTAACGTCTGCTTACCTCACCACTGGCCAACCCATCTCAGTGGGTAAGGTGGCCTCTAAGACAATAGATGAAAGAGTTGACGCCAAATTTACAGCTGACGCCAAGAAAAAAGGCGAAAACTATCTTCACGGGAATTGAAGCCATCATTGCAGAGTTCGCAGGAAATTACCAGAAGGGGAGCTAAACGAAAACACAAAGGCAAAGCCTTGTCGCGCTACCCACCATCAGATGGTTTCTCCTTAAGTAAGTACTCATTTCTGCACGAGGACGTGGGTTCTATTCCCGGCCGCGGTGGCCGCTTTTCTGATGAGGCGAAAAACAAAAACGCCCCTATCTGCATGATTTCGGCGCACGTTAAAGATCCCCATTTGGTCAAAATTATTACGGAGCACTCTACTACGGTAAGCCCCATTGCCTGCATTGGTCGGTGGGTTAAACCCTACAATCAATCAATCAATCAATCAATCAATCAATCAAGTACTCATTTCTTGTCCTCGGGAGGAACTTGTAAATTGTAAACTGCAACTTCAGCTTCTGAAGGCTACAATTCTAACGGGCGGATCTACCTGACTTGTCGCATAATGAGGTTGTTGCAGGCATATGAAAGTTTTGACAAGGATTTCAAGCCACATAAGGAGATGGGAACTTCAGTGACAGGAATGATTCTCCAGGATCCGGGACCACGGAGTAGTGCGAAGGTAGCCAAATCATGCATAAAGGATGACGCCCATTTTCTGCCTTGTGCTCTATCGGCCCAGTTTCACGTACTATATTTATTGGGTGGATGTTAAGAAGGGGCTCTAGGGAGTTTTTATATGGCCTATAAATGCCTATTTGGGCTATTGTGCCTAAACATCTCTAAATACCAATTTGAGGAATCGGCTTTATATGAACGCTATTGAGTCCCCCTTTTGCTATCATGTGCAGTTCTACATCGTTGTTTATGTTACCGGGCAGCACTGACTGTTTGAAACACTATGGGGTTCAACCTATTCCTCTAGTTAAACCAAACAGCCGCTTGGCGCAGTTGAATTGGACGCTCATTCTGAGTGCGAAAAAGCGCAATATTTATTCCAAGGATATGGAAATCATGAAAGTTTGCTTTTGTTTAAATAATTTTTTACGTTCCCCGTGCTCTGAAAACAGATTTCTTCAAACATGTGCTGTGGTATTCCTGTTTTGTGGCCGCGCAGTCGAATCCAACATTATTTTCCACAAAACGGTTGAACATGAAGCACGCCTTTGTTAAGATCATTCTAATCTGAAGAGGAATAGGTGAAACACCACGTCGCAGTTGAACTTCTTTGCACCCTTATATTCACACAGCCTATTGGCTCAAAAACATGCGTTTTCGAAAAAAATGTCGCAGTTCCTAAGCATATTTCAAACTTGCTTTTTAACAGTGTGTAAGTGTATTTGGCAGCATTGGGGCAATTTGCCTGACCAAATGGGCTAATATCTCTTCCTGAGAAAGTGGCCAGAGTTGTACCTAACACGTCCCATGTAATCACGTGTTTAAATTTGATAAATTGTGTTCTGAATTCATTAATACTTGTGTTTCGGTTCCGTCGGCATCATATTGAATCGGACGGACATCAAATAGTACGGCATTATTATTTCTGAGACGTCAAGTATGTTATCATGCATATTTCAGTATATGCGATGTCCGATCAAACGACAGTATTGAGCAAGTGTTCGAGAAGTGTGCCTCTTTAATTGAGCCAATGGGTCGCCTTTATTTCGGCACGTGCTTGGGCGATCGAATGGCCTTGTTCTGCTATTGGCCCATGTGTCCAACCACAAACAACATAGTTGGTTTTGCCATCACAAACAAAATTATACTCAAAGTTTCCTGTCCAATCACGCAAAACAACGGCAGCAAATGTTTTCACGGTTAATGAATATGCATACGTCAAGGTATCACACACACCCGGTTTTCTGCTTTTCGTACCTGAACCAAGTTCCTCAGCTTTGGTTCTAAAAATGTCAGAGCTGTCGACAACACGGGTTCTTCCATGAGGCTCGACCTCTCCTAAAAGAATTAGATAGTCATCGGCATAAAAAGCGTTGCAAGAGTTACTCGGTGTATGCACGAAGCAATATGCGTGCTAAAATACGCTCAAACTAAGTCACTTAAGCTGGTGCTATACATAAACCCATACGACCATCTGAACAACGTACTCATCACTGAAACACACCAAAGCAGAGGAAAGAGAAAAACGACGCGATGATGAAAAAGTCGACAGGTACCTCCCCAGAACTCTGTAGGGGTTGCTCCCAATGTAGTCTATGTTGAATAGGATAGCACGCATTATTCTATTCAGGCGCAACTGAATAACTATTCTAGACGTCCACAGAAAAAGTAAAAACGACTCCCGCAAAAGCGCTGCTTAGGCGATTTTTATTATGCAGCGGTTTTAAGATATATCGTTAACAATACTGTTATAAAAAGGTGTCTATCTTCATAAAAAATCCCAGGCTGTGGACCGTCATTTTAACGTTTCTAGAACCAATGCTTAGTGCCTGGATTCCCCCAACGAAGAGCTAAAAAGCGAGTGTCTGCAGTACCTTGAATTAGGATTTTGTATGACCCATGTACATATTCTGCATGTGTAATGTGCTAACAAAAAAGGAAATACTGTTTTTGCATTCATCCCACTTGAAACCTATAAATACGTGAATCGCGAACAACTGCTTCCGCTTTGCCCCAGTTCAGTCATGTGCGCTCTTGTTGTCGCAACCGTCATGACACAGCTCAAACGCCGGAGAAGAGCAGGCGTCTCTCAAGGAATCACTGGTAGTGTGGCGAAGACCCGTGTCGCCAAAATAAAAGGAGAAAAAAGAAACATTGCTGAGGCACATGGCAAATGAGAAATAGGGAGACCTGCGATGGTCGCCTACATCTCCAGCTCTCGCAACGCCTCACGACAGTGACGGAAAAACCCGCAATGTCAGCTGTGCTTCCGGCTCCCACATGTCGGTGCATGTGCGTCCTCAAGTGAACTGCAAAATGAAAGGCCCTGATACCTGAAAAAATAACGCCACGCACTTTGTGCCTATTGTACGGGTGTAGGCCATCGCTTTCCGCTACCCTGCCACAATAATACATTGGGCCGACAAGGCGATATCGAAACGCGAGATTTAGAGAACGTAGCTACAAAGTAGTAAATGCTAAAACGAGAGTGGGTACTTTGATATGTGCAGTGTTTGCGCAGGTCAAGCAGCGAATGCGAACGAGAACGCGACGAGGTTTACTGTACTACCTAAGACGGTTACAGGTATATTAGAACCCTTTATATTTTTGTCCAAAAAAGATGTGTCCAAAAAAGAAGCGGGATTTCAAAACCGTCGTTTCGCAGGGACAAAAGAGTTTTTCCTAAACCTAATCCTTATAGGGCTTTTTAACAATAGGCCATTTAGACAACAACATCTGTAAAGAGTCTTTAAGGGCTCAAATTTCCTGAAATAGGTTTGATAAAACAAAATTAATGATAAAGTATAACAAGGCTTTCACTGCATCATTAAACATTGTTTTTTACAGCCACCAAAACAAGTTCTTCGGCCTCATTGTTGGATTACTGACGTCGATTTCCGCTTTTTTATGTCACCGCACTCTATCTAATCTGTTTCCGGGCCGAGGTTTGGTTAACGTTCTCAGCTGGTTATATTCTCTGATTCAAGTACAAAGAACACTGGTTTGCACTAAATATGCCTTATTTATTACCATATTTTTTTTCACATCTAGTGTACCAGCAGTGGGCGTGTTCTGATTGATTGTCAGGTTTTAACGCTCCGACGCAATGCAGGCAATGAGGCCCGCCGTAGTGGAGGGCACCGAATCAATTATGACCACCTGGGGAGTTTTAACTTGCGCCGAAATCTTTTACACACGGGCGGTTTTGCTTTTCGCCTCCATCGGGGAAGGGGCCGCTGCGGCCGGTAATCGAGCCCCCGTCCTCGTGCTTAGTAGCACAAACCCTTAGCCACTGAGCCACCGCGGCGGGTGGTCGCCGTGCACCGTTTTCCTATCAACGCTACTGAGATGTTTAGACAAGGTGAGCAACTACAATATGACGCTACAGCTTTACTCTACCATATAAAAGCAAGGCTGCTGATCCTATTGCACGATTTTTGAATTCCACTTAGTTTCGCTGACATATATATATATTGTAAGACTGGCTTGACCTCTATGAGCGTGTCGCGAGCTTTAATGGATGCGATGCAGTGGTGAAACAGCGACAAGTGTACTTCTCGCTCGACCACCACGCGAGGACGTGGATCGAGAACCACGAAAGGGAGTTCCCAACCTGGGACGAATTTCGCACTCGGTTTCTGGCTGCCTATGCCAGAGGCGACCGCAGGGAAAAGGCCGAAGCTGCGCTACACACAAGAAATCAGCGTCCCAATGAGAGCGCGACCATGTATTACGAAGACATGTCCCGCGTTTTCGGGCGTGCTCACCCAAACATGGCCGAGGACAAGAAGCTCTGTCACCTTATGCGAGGCGTTAAGCGGGGGCTGTTTGCCGGGCTAGTGCGCGACCCTCCGCGTACCGTTCTTGAGTTTATCACAGAAGCGTCGACCATGGAAAGGACGCTGGAGCAGCGCTCCAGACAGTACGACGGAGTCATAGCTGCGCGTCGGTGGACGTGCTCTCTGCTGCCTATGCCACCAGCCCAGACGCATTGCGTGAGCTCATTTGTTCGCTAGTTCGGGAAGAACTTCGCCGACCGCAACTGCCACCGGCTTTGCCGACATATGCCTCGCTTTCACAAGTCGTTCGAGGGGAAGTGCGGCAAGCGGTTCAGGAACCAGTTGAACTTGACATGCCGGCATCTCGCAGCTCCGCTACATACGCCGCCACTCTCCAGCAAACTTCCCCGTATGCCACTCCGAACGTCGCCGTCGCAACGCCTTCTCCGTACGCAACTCGGTACTTCGCCGCCCCAACGCCTGCCGCAACCTATGCCGCGCCTGGTGACGGCGCCATGGCCCCTCGCCAGCCGGGATATTGACGCACCCCGGCGACCATTGGGAAGACGGATTTGTGGCGTGCACCGGATAGCCGGCCACTGTGTATTTATTGTGGTGAAGCCAGCCATCTGTACAGGTCCTGCCCGTACCGCCGTTCCGGTCTTCGCGGTTTTCATCCCAACGCACCCTGCCCGCGAAACGGTGAACGGCCACCTGAAATTCAGGAGTACCTGCTTGCACAGCATAATTGGTCGACGTCTAGTCGGGAGGAAACAAGGCCATCGTCGTCACCTTATCGTTACCGGTCGCCAAGCCCTCGTCGCCCCTCCAGCTCACCCCGGCGCCGCTCGCAGAGCCCGTGCCGGGAAAACTGAGACCAGCGGCCTCTGGAGGTGGGGTCGCTGAACGAGAAGCCGGTGAAGATCCTCCACGATGCTCTCGACGACGTACCGCTATAGAGCCGACGCAGACAGAAACCGACCGAAAACGAGCCACATCGAATCTTGCCGTCACTATTGACGGTTATGACGTTTCCGCGCTAGTGAACACAGGTGCCGACTACTCGGTAATCAGCAGCAACCTGGCCGAGGAGCTCAAGAAGGTTCTCACGCACTGGAATGGACCCCACATTCGCACCGCGGGTGGTCATCTCATCGCGCCTACAGGTCGTTGCACAGCTAGGGTCGGCATCAGTGGCTACACCTACGTCGCTGACTTCATCGTACTTCCAGAGTGTTCCAGGGATGTAATACTAGGCATCGACTTCCTACAAGCAAACGGCGCCGTCATTGACCTGCAAACATCTACAGTGACATTCTCGACAGCAGGAGCTATGGCTACAAACGACGCAGAAGGGGAAGTCCGCGTCCTCCGCGTAGTCGACGACAACGTAGTAGTGCCACCCCGCAGCAGTGCCGTCGTCTTCGGGAAAGGGGACGTGCCCGAATGTTGCGAACGATTAGTGGAAGGCAAGACAAACTTGCTTTTAGAAAAAAATCTGTGTTGCAAGGAGTCTTGTCCACCTGTGTGACGGCTGCACAAGTGTTGTACTAACAAACTTTGGAAACAGGCGCCAACACGTCGCAAAAGGAACCGCCATCGCCTCGCTGTACGAGTTTGTTCAGTTGACAGAACTGCGTGCAGAGGAGACAGACCGGACCGATCTATCGGGCCCGAAAGACGTCGTGGGATTAATTAACATCAACCCAGACCTCTCGCCAGAACAGAAAAAGCAGCTGACAGACTTCCTCGGGGATTTCCGTGAGTGTTTTTCAACTGCTTCAAAGGTCGGACAAACCCCTGTTGCCAAGCATCGCATCATTGTAGACGAAGCAGCAAAGCCGGTATGCCAACACCCATACCGCGTATCCTACAAGGAGCGTGAAACAATCCAGAATCAAGTAAAAGAAATGCTACAAGACGCTGTAATCCAACCATCGAAAAGCCCGTGGGCATCCCCTGTGGTGCAAGGCGAGAAGAAAGACAAAACTTTGCGTTTCTGTGTCGATTGCAGGAAACTGATTCGTGTTACAAAAAAGGACGTCTATACGCTCCCGCGCATAGAAGATGACTTGGACCGGTTGCGAACTGCCAAATATTTCTCGTCCTTAGATCTTAAAAGCGGATACTAGCAGATCGAGGTTGACGAGAGAGACCGCGAGAAGACCGCGTTTGTCACACCCGATGGGCTATACGAGTTCAAAGTCCTCCCATTCGGTCTATGCTCAGCACCCGCTACGTTCCAGCGAATGACGGATTCTGTCTTGGCCGGTCTCAAGGGGCACTCATGCCTCGTTTACCTTGACGATGTCATAGTGTTCTCCGGAACATTCGAAGAACATCTACGCAGGTTGCCACTGGTCCTCGAAGCCATCAAATCGGCTAAATTAACTATAAAACCTTGAAAATGCAACTTTGGCTACAAGCAGCTGCGGTTTCTAGGACATGTTATTAGCTCGGAAGGAGTCTCCCCAGATCATGAAAAGACGGCAGCTGTCGCAGGTTTTCCGAGACCAGCTGATAAAAAGGCCGTTAGGCGCTTTCTTGGCCTTGCTGCATATTACAGGCGCTTTGTGGAAACTTTCTCGGGTATTGCGGAACCACTGACGCGACTAACCAAGGAGGACGTCCCATTTGCGTGGCAAGAGGAACAAGAAGTGGCCTTCAATGACCTGCGAGACCGGTTACAAACAGCGCCAATAGTTGCCCATTTCGACGAAAATGCGGATACGGAAATCCACACGGACGCCAGTAACGTCGGACTCGGCGCCGTCCTCGTTGAATGGCAAGACGGAGCTGAAAGAGTTCTAGCCTACGCCAGTCGAACCCTTTCGAAAGAGGAGTCGAATATCTCCACGACTGAAAAGGAGTGTCTTGCCGTCCTCGGGGCCATCATCAAGTTCCGACCGTATCTTTATGGCAGGCCGTTTAAAGTTGTCACCGATCACCACTCGTTGTGCTCGCTTGCAAACCTGAAGGACCCATCTGGACGCCTTGCTCGATGGAGCCTCCGTTTGCAATACTATGACATGACAGTAGTGTACAAGTCGGGACGTAAGCACAGTGACGCTGACTGCTTGTCCCGGGCGCCCATCGATTCAGCGAGCCCAGAAGCCGACGACGACGTTCCCTTCCTTGGGGCCGTTATCGACTCCCAAATGGCCCAACTCCAACGCACCGTCCCTGAACTACTGCTGCTTATACAGCATTTAGAAGGCCTCGATGTCCGCGTTCCACGTGCTTTTACCCGGAACATCTCGCCATTCCGTCTTCAGAACGGCGTGCTCTACAAACGAAATTTTGGGGATACGAAGGACTCGTTCCTACTGGTCATACTAACAGTCATGCGGCCCGAAATTTTGTACGCCTGTCACGACGAAACCTCGGCAGGCCATCTGGGTGTTAGCCGTACTCTAGCGAGGATTCGTCACAAGTACTATTGGCCCAAATTGTTGGACACAGTTCAGCACTATGTAAAGACCTGCCGCGACTGCCAGAGAAGGAAGACTCCCCCTCTGAAACCGGCAGGGCTACTTCAACCGATCAAGCCTTTTGCACCTTTTCAACAAGTCGGCATGGACTTGCTGTGGCTATTTTCAACGTCGACGAAGGGTAATCGATGGGCCGTGGCAATATCTATATATATATATATATATATATATATATACATGTATTTATATATATAACTATATATATATACAGGGTGTCCCAGCTATCATGCACCAAGTTTAAAAAAAAGAGTAATGGCGTAACTCGAAGAAAACCTATTGGATAATGTTTTCAGTACTGTGAAGAAGCGGTGACTATTTTTTTGTTAATGAGACTTAAATAATTATTTCTAATTAATTATCTGACTCGATAATTACTGTCCTAATCACTGAAGTGTCAATGAGGCATTTGTAGGTATCGACGAGGGGCATCGAACTGCGGTATTTTCAGCGGCGAACTAATTGCGTACTCATTTTTTCTGACTGATAAAAAAACCCGCGAAATATGAAAAATACCACGTGACGGCGCATCCGCGCGCGTTGTAAAGCAGCGTCCCCAAATAAGCTGATTGAAAGCAACTGTTTTCGGTGTTACCCACCCGAAGAGACAGCGCATCACCTTGATAAGGCGCGTGTGCAGATAAGGCACAAACTCGGTGGCGATTTCTTCTTTCTTTCTTTTGTTTATTTCATTCTGGCTAACTCAGAGGCAGCCTGTTTGAGGGCGTTGCTTTACGATGCGCACGAAATCGCCGTCACGTGCTAGTTTTCATATTTCGTGGGTTTTCTTTGTCAATCGGAATAAATGTGTACGCAATTAGTTCGTCGCTGAAAATACCGCAGTCAGATGCCCCTCGTGTGTACCTACAAGGGCCTCATTGACACTTTAGTGATTAGGACAGTACTGCGCGAGTTAGATAATTAATTACAATTAATTAAGTCTCATTAACGAAAAAAATGCCGTCCGCTTCTCCACAGTACTGCAAACATTATCCACTAGGTTTTCTTCGAGTTACCCCATTACTCTTTTTTAAAACCTTGGTGCATGATAGCTGGGACACCCTGTATATATATATATATATATATATATATATATGTGTGTGTGTGTGTGTGTGTGTGTATGTGTGTGTATTGTGCAAACTTACCTGGTGCTTGAAATCTTAATAATTAAAAGCGTTGTCATGCAATATAAACAATGAAATTAATTTATTGCAGAGGCCAGAATATACTACAAGACCCTCCATTGTGGTGAAAAGCTTACTTTATTTGTTTTCGCGGAAGCACGTTGAATCATTGGTATTATACGAAATATTTTGGGGGCCGGGGTGTTCTAAAATGCCAGAAAAAATGAAAAAAGGATACTGCCCTCAAAGACTATATTTGCCATTTTTCTGGTTTATTAAAGTCGAAAGGATAGTTTTGTTCACTGTATCTTCCCAAAAATCGCTCACACCCTTCTTCACGGACTTGACCGGGTCAGACAAAATATTTTCACGCAAAAAATTACAGTGCACGACAATGAACCAGATTGTACTACAAACTGCCTGAATATTTTAATAAACAAAATAACATGACAACTAGTGCTCTGAAACACAACGGCGTACGAGGAGCCGCGCCGGCAACACGTACACCGCATGGACTGTCGCTTTGGAGATCATTTCTCCGCATGTACGCACCCGATTTGCACGAAAGTGCCTCGTCAAGCAGGCTAAGTCACCCCGAACGGCCCGATACAGGACACGACCAAGCACACCGAATACGGAACAGAAAAGCGACGACCGTTACATTGTCATTGCTGCCCCATGGTAAGCAACATCTAGCGCTGAAAACACTTCTTCTCCACCGCCCTGCGTTCCTCCACCACCATCAACTGCTATGGCTCCAATGTCCTCAGAAGTAATGGCATCCCACACGACGAGTCCCGTGGAACAGACCAGAAAAAGCAGTGTGAGTGCCGACGTAGATGCATTTCCAGCAGCCCTGAGTAACGCTGTCATCGATCACACCTTATATATCTGACCAATATCATGACATGGAATTAGACACAAACAGTGGCCGTGCAGTCTTCCCACCAGGCCCCTGGCAACCATTGTGCGTTTCCGTTGGTCGATTACTCGACTTCGTCGGGTAATGCGAGCGAAAAAAAAAGAGAGAGAGAGAGCAAGCGTAGCACGGACGACCGTCGACTGAGAGACCGGCCGGAGCGCGGCACTCTGCGTATATGCGCAGCGCACCCGAAGGAGAGGAGATCGCGGGAGAGAGAGTACTCCCCATGCGCACAGCACGCAGCGCCGCGCGCAGCGCCGCCCACCAGCGGAGCGAGAGTGCGCTGCGCCACGCGCCCGCAGATGTTGAGAGAGAGAGTGTTCGCTATCGCAGAGAGCAGAGGGGGTCAGCGAAGGAGAAACGCAGCTGTGCGGACGAGGACGCCGACTCAGGCAGGACAGGGCCGCCGGCAAGACATGCTCCTCTCAGCGTTGCATCTAAAAAGGCTCAACAGGCCTAATCTCCGCTACACCGCAGCGCAAAACCACCCGGCCTACCTTGACTGCCAGAAAACCACTATAAAATCGTCTACCACCACGCACTGGCCTGAGCCTCTCTGCCTGGACCGATCTTGTTACCACGAACAGCCTACAAGCCGCTAGCGGCATTGAACCCACCATGTTACCGCAATTTGTTATCGTACAAGTGCAGACCTGCCGAAACCTCAAGATCGCCAGCACAGCTGACGAGGCCTGCATCCTCGCGTTAAGCAAAGTCATACATAGATTAGAGTCATACATGGATTAGAACCGACATCAACCAACGCGGACCTGCCCAATGTTCTCGCATGCGACCACACACCAATCCTACATGTACTACTCCTTGGCTCCACCACGTCGGTTGTCATTACCTTTGGTGGACAACGAGTGCCTTTCTACACAGGCGCCTATGGCAATTTCACCCGGTGCACCCTTGTGTCCCACCGTCCAGCTATGCATGCTTTGCGGCGACATGGATCATCGCCGCGACGTACGCCCAAACCCCGGCACACGCATCGGTTCCACTTGCCATGTTAAACATACCTCTGTTAACCACATTTACAACCCACAATTCCAAGTGTGTGGGCTTACCACCCTACGGCCAGCAAGGACCCCGCCCACCAGCACCGCCAGTTCATGCTCGCACCAACCAGACGTACCTATCGCCTGCTCCACCTCCCACGAATAGCAAACGTCAAAGGCCAATGTTGCCACCACAGCATTCAATTCCGGGGTGAGCTGGGCTAGCATTGCGAAACAATTTCCCAATGCTCATGAACGCTTTCCCGACCAAACACCAATTGATCAAGACCTCTTCCCAACCCCACACACCAACAACTGATCCCCGCAGAACTCGCCCTTCCCAAGAAAAACGCCGAATTTAAAGAACGCATCCTGTCCTTTGAAAAAACAGTCCACGACCTGCTGGAACAAAATGTGTGCCTTCCCACGATATTTACTCAAACGCCTCACGCCTCCTACACACTATCTACCTTCACCCCGCGTCAAAATCCGCTACCGCCCTCGTACAACCTTTTCCACTTCCCTTGCGCCCCCCACACCGCCAACCACACCCCGGGACCAGAACCTTTAGCGTCAGCATCAACTACTTCCCATACCGACTCCGACAAAAGATACCACCACCTTAAAGAAAAACTGGCTCAAACACCTGCATCCTTTGTGACCACCATTCCATCCACCATCGTGGCAACCTTTCCCGGAAAATCGCCCGCCTACTTTAACCCCTGGTTGTCCGTTTCACCAACCTCGAGCACATCATTTCTGAACTAACCCCAGTCACCAAGTAAAAATCCCAACGCATCGTACACTACCAAAAAAACATGCCCACTCATAAAAAAGCCAAGGCGACGTCTTCTCGGGCCACCCCACCTAGGGGTCAGCCTAAGCCCCTCATCTAGCATATCTACCAGACCTCCAGCGTCCCACCCATCTCCATCAGGACTGACTATTTGGCAGGGGCATTTTTGCACATATGAAAGCTAGAAGCCCTCCCTGACCCTTCTAAGTCAACTTCACTCTCCCGATGAGATTGCTTTACAAGAAACGGAAACACCTCACGTATCACTTCGTAATTACATCAGGTACAGACATTGATATCAGCCTCGCACCGCCAAACTCGTTCATAAATCACAGACTGCGCAAGCACACACCCTTCCCAATAATTGGTAATATACCTTCATTGAACTCCTCCCGCCGAAGAAAACTGTCCCCAGTCTCTTTATTCTGATTATCTACAATCCCCCGCATGTATTCCCTTTCTTCTATAAATACCATCCTTAAGAAAGTAAAACTACGACGAAACATCCCCGCTTAGTCTTTATGGGAGAATTTAGCGCCCCTAATACTGCATGGGGTTTTCGAAAACCAGTAAAAAACGAGCGGAAATGCACGACGCTGCCCAATAAGCTCACCTCATGCTCTGTACTGACGCCGCATTACCCCACCCGCATCATAACAGTGTCACACGAGATTCCACCCCCGACCTCCCATACACTCACAACATAACACGAGCCACTTGTACACGCCTCGATGAAACATTAGGCAGTGGTCATTATATCATTGAATTCCCCATCAATCACACCGACATTACTAAAAAAACCGCAATGCTAAACTCACCGACTGGAATCCTTTCCTGACTCGCCTCTCTTCTCCACAATTGAATACATTACCATAGACTCAAGATATCCTAAAACTGTCCAGGCCCACACCCGCACCCTACCTATAACAGAAGATACCTTTTGGTTGACATGCACCTCCTACATCTGAGGGATGCCCGCCGGCTGCTTATCTACCGCTGGGAAAACCAAATCCACAACAAAAATATAAAAACACACTCCGCCAACATCGCAGTTTAGGCAGCCGACTATGCTCACACCTTACACAAACAAAACTGGACACAATTTTGTAACCGCCTTCAAGAAACTCCAAGCATTAGGTCTACATGAAACATCCTCCGCTCTATGCTGGTTACTAAGCCCAGCAAAGCAGACACCTGCAGCACCATCCGTCTCCTTATCCACAATCACCACCTCAATGAAACTCAGCTCCACGCACAACTCTTCACGCAATACGCAGACCACGCAACACAACCACCAAAAGTTCCCCCTCGCAATTACCCAGGAAAAGAAAATCCCGACCTTCACACGCCCATCACTCTCATTGAACTCACCTTCGCCATTAGGGACCTCACTCGTAACACCACACAAGGCAAACACTGAATACACAACCAACTACTCTGTAACCTCAACCCCGAATGCACAACCGCACTGCTTGACTATTTCATTCATTGCTCGACAACCCAATATCTGTCCCTTCAACAGAAACATGCCGAAATCACGCTAATTCAGAAACCCGAGAAGTCAGGAATTCTCCCAACAAAATCTTCGTCCCGTATCTTTAACATCTTGTGTAGGCAAGTTATTCTAACACCTAGTTAATATTCGGATCACAGCGTACCTCGCCGAAAATAGCTTACTACCTCTTACCATGTTTGGCTTCCGAGCACACCTGTCCTCGCAAGACGTCCGGTTACAGCTAAAAGCCGAAGTCCTAACACCGTTGAGCTCACAGACCAAACGCTCTATTCTAGCTCTGGACACAAAATGAGCCTTTGACAATGTATCACATCAGGCTATACTCGAATGACTCCAATTGACTAAACTAACTACTGCACACGTATATACAGTTACGTACAAAACTTTCCTACCGATCTCACAGCAAACCGCAACCTTAGCCCCATCGGCTCCATCTCCTTTTGAGCCCGACTGCGTGGTACACTCCAGGGGTGAGTCATTTCCCCACTCCTCTTTTACCTTGCCGTGCTACTACTTCCGCCACTTCTACAACAAATTTTACACATACAACACGCACTTTATGCAGACGATCTCACTATTCGGACCACAGGGGGCGCTTTTTGGGAACCACAAGACGCCCTCCAAGAAGCCATTGACACGTCCGACAACTACGTTACAACCCGCGACCTCAATTGTGCACAAAAAAAATCTGCCCTTCTTGTCCTCAAAAAACGCACGCAAGGCCATAAAAGACAACCCCTCCCACACCCACAACTAGCCTACAGGGCTCTCCTATCCTAACCTCCCCTACAATTTGTGTTCTGGAACTCACTGTCCAATCATACGGCGCAGGCATTTCTACCATTCATAAACTACGGAACTATATTACAACTCACACACCTCATCACACGCATTCCTAATCGCCGACAAGGACTGAAAGAAAATGACCTTGTGCGCCTCAGTCAAGCCCTACTAATTAGCTGCATCACACACGGAACTCCATATTTGGCTCCCAAAAATAGTGAAATTTAAAAACTCGACATAATCATCCGGCAAGCCTATATATTAGCACTAGGGCTACCACCGACAACTTCCACTGCTAAATTACTACAGATGGGACTTCATAACACCTAAGAAGAACTTCGAGAGGGTCATCATGTCAACCAGATCGAATGGCTCAAGCTTTCACACACCGGCTGTCACCTCCTTCGTCACCTCGGCTACCAACAACCCGCCCCCCAGCACCCCTGCCAAGGCATCCCTCTGCAACCACGCGATTGCATCTCCGTTGCCCCAGTACTCAGTAATATGCGCCCCCTTCATAACCAGGGCCACCGACAATCCCGGATTTGAATGGTTCGCAAGATGCTTCAAGTGAAGCCACGACACATCCGCTACGTTGACGCCGCCCAATATGCCGATAAACGAGGCTTCACAATTTCAACAGTAGACTACAGAGGAATTGAACTGACGTCCTCAACAGTAATTGGCAATGACACCACAACTCAGAAGAAACCGCAATAGCCCTCGCAGCCACTACATCTGAAGACATTATTACCACTGTCACAGATTCGTCAGCGACCTGCCGTTATTACGCCGACGGTCCCATTGCTCCCTTAGCCATCCGCATCCTACAGTCCACCCCTAACCCTCCTTACCTCAAAATTCTCTGGACCCCAGGACATGATTCACTGGAGGGGAACGAGGCCCTCCTCCACGCCATCCGCCCCACCTCCTACTCCGCCACCAGCAAGTGCTGTCCCCAAACCCACACTCTACCATATGGTTTGGGCGTGCTCCGACACACCATCTCTCCCGCTCTTCCCTCCGCCAACCATGAGCAGTGGGAAGGTATGGCAGCCAGCCCGGACCCCTGCGATCAGTTTCGGCTGGTTGAAAGGCCTGGCTGGCAGCCACCGCGAATGTATCACAATCCAAGTTCAAGTCGCTCCCCACAAACGTACATGCGACGCTTGTCCTAACTGGTACGCTAATAGAAAAAAGGCTAATTGAAGTTGTGAGAAGTGTCAGGGAAGGAAATATAGGTACAAAGGAATTAAAATCAACGGAATATTTTATCGTCCAACGTAAAACCAATGGGCAGAAAGCAGTTTTCGCAATCGGTGAACTAGCATAGGGGTCAGCAGCACGAGGTAACATCTGCGAACGCTTTTCCGTCTGTGGAATGCAGTCGCTAGACATAAGATGTTGTGGGAATTAGGGCATGCTTACTGCACGATTTCTATAAAACAAATAGTCATCTAACAGATAGAAATAAAAAAAACAGAAGAAGTAAACTGTCTATACTTTATATGCTTCATACTTCCCCCTTTGCCAACCTTGGGGTATGGCCGAGTGGTCCGAAGCCCAAGGTAACGTGTATCGGAAGTCGCAAGTTCTAATCCCCTAAAGTGTGTGTTCTGTATGGTTTTGTTTTTTCAAGTTTATTAATTTGGTTTTGCGCACTGGTTTCTACCCTGCATTCTCGATTTTTGCACTGAGCCATTTTTTGCCTAATGAGAGGGTTTGCAGAACGACGCGTGTAGAACGACATTGACGCGGTGGCGAGTTTTTGCTTACGTGTTGTTGCCATAAGCACCCAGTGCTTGCGGGCACAGTCCTGAATCAGCCGACCATTGTCCTGCATTCAATTCTAATCTTTGAAATCATCCAATCACATAGCACTTTCTATTGATTCTACTGCTGTCAGTTGGTACGGTCGCCGCAATAGGCGCAGGCTAGTTTTTCTTCTATAAGGCTTTTTAAAAATAAATACCGCCTTGCCTCCCGGATAAACGATGGAAAGTATTCTTATTTGAGGCAGTCTTCTTACTGCAAGCAAAAAAAAGGATCTTGACAAATTCTCATCAGTGTCACTTTAAATTAAGCAAAAATTGCCTGTTTGTATATTTCTTTCGCTGCAAGTGGTGTTCAGAGCGGTGATGTTCTGCCCACCCTGCAATGTGACATCCTCTCTGCTATCCCGTTCTACTCATCGTGCTCTTCCTTTCCCTCTGGCTTCTGCTATCCTGATTGCTAGAGAGGTTAGCTGAACTTGCCTATCCCCTTTTGCCAGAGAGGGTATTTGCATGAAAACGCAAAATATAAGAAAACGATTGAACCCCACGCGTTACAGAACGGTCGGTTACATATGCGAGAAGCTGCGCAAACTAAGCCCCGTTTGTTGTTTTCCTCAGGGAGTCTCCTCACATGACTGCGGTAGGTCATTATGCGCGCGCCGAGATCGGCGAACGCCTAGACAGCACGCATGCGATGAAGCGCGCTGGCTCTGTTCGGATGCATATGCTAGGCAGCCGAAATGTTTGTACCGAGAAAAGTTTTGTGGGCTCCAAACGGAGTTATTTTTAATTGCTGCTGAATACGTTATTTTTTTGCGCACTAAAAGCGTCCGCATGAAGAAGTGATCTCTGGAAGCTTCTCCAACCACATGGTGCACTGGTATTTCAAAACCTCGAAGATATTGTAACAAGGCCACGGTGAAAAGAAAATTGCGCATAACAATGTGGCCCTCCCATCTCAAAAGGAAGAAGTTGTGGGCGGGTGTACCCTTTCCCGTCTCTTTGAAGGCGGGCATATGAGTAATGTAGAATTGGCGTTTAAGTCTGTCATGACTCATGCCTTTTTTCCTGCGGCCCCGTAACACTATTTCCGGTCGTTATTGAAGGAATAACAGCAATTTACCTTAGGTTTTCCAAACTATTTGAGAATCGGGGGAGGCTTAACGGTTAATTAGAAATTAGGTGATGCTGTGGGTTGGTAAAATTCGGGTGTGAGTGCAATTCCTAAACTCTCAAATATGTTAGACGATCCGGTAACTTGTGGCTTCATGCATTGTTTCAATTTTCTGAGGAAGACGCTGCGTCCTAACCGCAGCATCTATTTCATTTGTTATCCCAGACTTTGATTGTGAGGTTTACGCACCAAAGGTGCACTCGGGCTATGATGCGGGCCGCGTGGAGGGCTTCGGATTGTGTTTGACCACGTTGGAATTTTTACGAGGGCCGAAATCCTAACACCCTAGCGTTTTCATTTGTCGTCTCCACAGGAAAGCGTAAACCACAGCCTGGATGCGCGTTTCTAAGCAATTCGCTGCACAGCGCACCCATGTTGCATGTGTGATGTCACTGCGCGCTTAGCTTTATTTTTTCCGTTTCTATGTTGTTCTGAAGTTATATTACTATTTATCTTAAGTGCGAATGCACTTTATAAGCGACCTCGAGCCTTCCGCCGTCCGCATAGCAACAGCTGCGGGTGCGCGCGCTTTTCGTCTTCCATAGCAACGGGGGGAGATGGGCGCGCGCTGCCTGGCCGCTGACATGGCACGTACCCACGTGGGAGATTGGCCAGGAATAAGTGCGAATGCACTTCCTAAGCGAGCCTGAATCGTCGCGCTCGCATAGCGCCTCCTCTCCCCCCTCGCCTACTCTCCTACAGCCCCTTTACTACTCTCCAGCTCGCAACACCCTCTCTCGGCGCGCCAGCCAGGCCACTACACTATATATAAAAAAAATAGCATCCGGCGCCAGGTTTCGATCTGCGGACTTTGCGGCCGCAGCGCGACGCTCTACCGACTAAGCCACGGACGCGACGTTGATATCAGTGGTAGTAACGCGCCTTATATCTTTAACGCATTCAAACTACGTCGTCAGCGCCGTGCGTTGGCGACTCAGCGGCGTTATAGCGGCTTGATAACTGCGTGGTGTACACGTGATACTACAAACCCGCTAGTTCTGCATTCTCTCACGTGACTGCGCCTCCTCTCCCTTCACTCCGGTCGGCGCTTTGCAGCTGCGGTGCGCTGCGGTGCGGTGCGCTCCTCCTCTCGAATGTACACGTTAATTCACCAAGATTTCCGCAGAGGGACAAACGAGGCGTGTTAAGCCGAACGTGATCACGAGGGAGTGTTAATGTAACTAACGGGCGAAATGCCACCAAACTTCAACAAACTCCCCCTCATAGCATCACCCCGTGCTTCGCCCTTCCTCATACTCCCCTTCGGGGAATTGCGGGGGAATTTTTTAATATTGGGAATTTGAAATGCTTATGTGATTTTTTGATCGGGGTGCAGCCTATTATACAAATTGGTTAACATTTAAAGCGCAGGAAGCGGTACACGCATTTATGGGTTGACAGGTGTGTCACGTGGGTTGCCGTACAGAGAAGCGTTGGATATACTCGCCTGCAACTAAACCACTGGCCTTGAGACCAACAGCACATTGCAACAGCCACTTAGCGAACACTACGGTTCAGCAAAACACTTATTAAAAGTTGTAGCTGAAGCTTATAAATTCAATTTTATAAATTTGCTATCGCAGTTTGAAAATATAGATTTTGTCCAACGTGCAAATTTATAGAGATGCTCTGTAAAATTTATTTCAATATAGCACACTCCACATATAACTTTTAAATAAATTATTAGTTTTTGAATTGCAGATGTACTTAATATTGTAAATGACAAGTTGTAAAAGAGTATCCGGGAGCAATCTTCTCAAGTGGCCTGTTGTTGCTTAAAGTTTGTGGACTTTTGAGTAATTCTGTGTATGTTTCGGCAGTCGTTTATGCTGGAAGATGGAGTAGCTTGCCAGACCTTCCATTTTTTATTCCACCTGGGGGTGGTAACTTCCAGAGTGAAGTTACCCTTTCTCCACTGAACGGTAGGGTTAACCGACTATTCTTGTTCTCGGATGAGGAAGAAATTTACCTAAAAATGCCATATGTTAGAACAGTTTTCTTATTCTTGGTGTGCTTCAGAAACTGAGTTTGTACACAAACGAGAAAAAAATATCCGGAGTAGTCAAGCTGCGAAGTGTTCCGCCCCTTGGCCCTACGCAGGCATCTTTTCTTGCGCTTAAGGCTCAGCCTTGCGTACTTCTTCACAACTACTGGTACTGGTACCGTGATTTGTCTGCATTGTGTGTTGCCATTACAGATTCTGGATTTACAAATGATATTTAAACACAAGATCGATATTGTCGCGCGTTATAGGGAACCCTGCTGAGGTGCAAGAAGAGTTTCTATTCCTGTATCATAACAAGGTATCTAAGTGTGCTTTTGACACAACCGAATGCGTGACAAAATCTGCTAGATTTTCACTCTAGGAGAACTAGCATTTTTATTGCACTATCAACGCTGAACACTCACAGAGAGCTCCCTGCTCCCTGATCTTAGGGAAACAAATAACATGAGATTTCCCCCAACCCTTCAGCCTGAAAACGTTTTTTAAGTAGAATGTTTGCCAATCAAAGTAAATTTGACAGTAGAGAGATTTGAAGGTTACAAATCTACTTCGCAAGGAGCTAAACACACTCCCGGCAGTTTGGCTGCTATTCGCAGGGCATGTTGGTGGAGCTCCTTCCTAGTTAAGCCGGGGACGTCCCTCTTGGAGTCACAGGAACTCCATCCTGGACGAGTCAATTTATTCGCATATTAGCGGCTTGCTTCCCTGGTATTTGGAACCGCGTTGATTACGGTGTGCCACGAGAGACGTTTAATTTGGAAAAAATGGGAAGTTCGTTCATGCATTGAATGGTTTTTAGATTTTGAAGTAGCGAAATAAAAAAAAACATAAAGCATACCGAAATAGCATTTTCACCGTAGATGATTATCTGTCTTGGTTTTACAACAATTGCGATTAACAAGCGCGCTGAAAGTAAGATTGTGCGTCACATTGTAAACAAGGTTGACTTTGGCGAGACTGCCTCGCTGATTTTAGAATCAAGGGACCATAGGGAGCCTGACATGATACCAGGAGAACTGATATCAAAGTAAGCACTCGAAATGGTCCACTGTTAAAAAAAATTCTAGAAATCTCGGGATTGTTTACTTTGGTGTCGCAAATGTCAAATTGCGGAGGAATTTAGTTTGTTCTATAAAATAACGCGTTTGCTCCTGCACCCTTTAACAACGGCTGCCTCAATCTTGCTTATTTTAGAAGGCGCAGACACTTGGTTCTACAATATTATTAATATCAGCTTTTCGTACGCCAAGACACCTCATTGTCGCGACGAAGTAAAAGAACGTGAAAATATGTTCCAATAGATGAAACGAAGACAGCTGAGTTCATAGCATGTTCTTAGATATCACATTTTTCGTAGGCATTCATTCGACAGCATTATGGCCATACGGATAAGTATTGTTAATATTTGTAGCGGGACAGTAATCGCGGTGCTTGATGCACGCCCCTGGAGGGAGAAAAACTCGGAAGTCAGGACACTGAAGTTTTCATTTAACTTAACCTGTGGTTCTTAATACCAAAGGGCTACTATGCCGAGTGTCGAACGACAGCTACCCTGTGAACTGTGTAATGAGAGATTGTGTTGCCTCGTTGAAAATTGCAGTGACGTGACAAAGCGTCTTCCTTTGTCGACGGGTCCACAGCTTTTGCAGCGGTGAGGTCCTCTGGTTAGAGAACATACGAGGAGATCGCGGGTTGATACCTCTCAGTAATGACAGAACAATCCTAAAGACGTATCAATCCACGTCCCGTATGTTTCCCATTAGTGGCGGTGGAGAGAGCGTAATTACACACTATGTTGCTCTTACCGGGTGGCAAACCTGGTCCCTGTGATAGGGTAAGGGTGCCGCGAGGAGATATGTTTAGAGAACCAGGCTGTATTGAAGGAACGGAAAGTGATCTGAACAGACGCCATACGAAAGATGTGGCACACCGCTGGAAACGAAAGGGAAGCAACGGTTGTGCACACGCTACGCTGTTCAGCATAACCTTGTAAATTATATGTGCGGCTACACTTTAATGTCAAGCATATTTGAATGATTTTAGGTAAAAGTGTGGTTTGTAAATATTATGGTGAATAATACTTGTTTTTATTCTACTGTTCCTTTTTGGCCGGCCTTTGCCTACAGTGGAGTTCACGCTTCCGGCATTTTGCGATCTGGACCGGTCGCCGGAAGACAGCCGCGGGGTGGTGAGACGCCTCTTGCTGAGGACGGCTCAAAGCGTCCAGGTCCCGCGCAACGCTCAAAGACGTCCGAGCCTCGTTCTCATTCATGGCCAAGCTTGTAGGCACGTGGCGAGTCATGTTTTATGCGCAAACCAGCCGCGGAGATCCATGTGCCAACCTGTAGCGGACTATAGGTGCGCGAACCCGGCCGTTGGCGGAGCTCGGCCTGGCGAATCACATGATCCATTGCCAAAGATACGGCGCAGCAGCGATGAAAGGAAGGTCAGGGGCCGGACACTTCGGCTATTTTCGGTATCGCAAAATAATGTGCCGCCATGACGCTGGTAGCGAAGCGAAAATTCAGCAACTTTTGCATATGTGGCTTGTCTTTTCAACATATGCAGCAATAAAATAAAATGGTTCCATTATGTGTAGAAATAAAATTTGTTCTTGGCTGTTTCCTTTTGTGGCACCCTATATACTTATTTAGTCGCTTCATTCGTTGCGCCGATGGGCGGCGTTTTCTCTATTATCTCTTCTTCTGCCATCCTGTCTGTCTACTCCTGCCACTTTCACTGTGTGCACGTGTAGAAATTTTGTAGTATGCCTTGAAGGTGAAACTTTTGGTTTCTGAAAGTGCGAATGGGTTAAAAAAGTCAAAGAAACTGAGAAAATGACGCAACGCGTCCTTCGATGATGTGCGGTGCGACAACTCGGGAAGGAATAACACGGCAAAATTTTTCCGCTTCCCAGCGGATGGCAGGTCACCACACTTTTTATTTAGTCGAAGTTATGAAGAAGCAAGCGCTATCCTTATCAGAAAAGCTGCCGGGCGAACAGAAAAGTCTTCTGCTGTTACTTTACGGTGAATTTCTTTTTGTTTGGTACAACGTATTTGTCAGTAATGTTGTAAGCATGTGAAGCTAGTTGTCTACAGTTTTTGATTGATTGATTGTACGGTTTAACGCGCCGACGCAACGCAGGCGATGAGGCGCGCCGTAGTGGAGGGCTCCGGATTAATTTTGACCACCTCGGGATCTTTAACGTGCGCCGAAATCTCGTACACTCTACAGTTTTTTATGCGCCGATTGATGTCAGCGGACACGCAGACGGAAATTTCGCTTCGGTATTGGTTTAGAACGGTTGCTCTTCATTTATTTTCCAACAGAGAAAAGCTTGAAAAATATCTTCGCCTAATGCGGCTAAATGCTCGTTCGACGAATTGCTGTGGCTTTAGAGCGTTGAGACGATCAGTATCTTTTAGTGGCATCATCACCTTTGAATGCTTGTAAATGCAATGTTGTTTACGTGGCAGCTGACCGCTTGCATTACGTGTTACTGGAAGTTCGAGTAACACGTTACTCGAACTTCCAGTAACCCGTAACACGTACTCGAACTTGCTACTCGAACACATTCGAGTAACTCGAGTAACACGCCGAGCTGCGCTTCGCTTTTCAACCTGTGCTCAGACCCATTTTTTGTACCTTGTTTGCACTCTCAATATTTGTGTCGCTTTTACGTGTTGTTTATTGATACCCATGGTTGTATTTCTTCCATTTACTAGGTGTGACGTATGGCGAAATTCCGCAAAAAAATTGCTAGCTATAAAAGGTTTTTTCAGCCAGCAAGTTTAAGAGAATAAGAATATGGAGCGGTTGTTATTGGTGGCAAAATGAGCTGGTCATCTCACTTCGTAATCATTTTATTTGTCACAAACGCGTGTTTTTATAAAACATCGTTTCTGTAGAATTGTATTGTGTACAGCAAATGACCGTGGTGACCTCTGCAGCAATTTTCTGTATACGATGAATTTACGGAGACGTCGCTTATGTTTGTGTAAACGTCGCAGAATGCGGACATTTGTATTAACTATACGCGATACACAGCTCTGTGCAATATCGGCATGTATTAAACTTCGCTTGCGATACGTTGCTAATGAAATCAGTGAATAAACCACGTTTGCGGCCTACTACTTTTTCTGCCCCAAAGAAAATCGTGACGCTTCAGGGCGTGCTGCTTCGCGCGTATTCAACTAAGAAAGATATCCAAACACGTTTTGTGCAGGCACTGGTAATTAAAGCGATTTGGGAAGTGAAAGCTGTCGAAAACAAGATCTGCAGCAGCAACACAATGTGAGAAGCAAAATGTAAGCAGTGTTTGTTCACGCTTGCGGCACACAAAGGCAGTCGCGCTCGTTCATACCATAGCAGACGATAAGCGGCACGGCGTTTCCTTATCGCGCATCAAAGAAAGCGTTGCCACAGCAGGATCAGTGATTTTTTGTTAGTTTTTAGTTTGGCAGTTTGGCCTACCAAGCAACAGGGGACAAATCGGCGCTAGTTACGTAATTATCGGTTACCTGGGGGGTATACCAGCTGACCTAGCTGGGGACAGGTACCATTTACTACGGCGGCGAAGCCGCTGCACGAAAAACAGTAAAACGTTGCTTTAAAGCCTTGGCTGTTGCGTAGCTTACTCCGTCTCCCGCTAAAGACCGACATCGCGTAAATACCCGGTTGTTTATCTAACGCAGTTCCTGTAGCCTTCATCCTGCTGTCAGCGAACAAACTTTTAACAGCGGAGTCATTCTTCAATCGGATTGTTCAGTGTTGCCAAACAAATACAAAGAAAATTTCGGCCGCACGGGACAGCGTGCCTCGAGGCGACAGCAGATGGTACCCGGCCGGCGCACTGGCTTTAGCAAAAAAAATTATATAAACCAGGAGGCGCAAGAAAATTCCTACGCCGGCCACTCCCTTGCTCTCAGCAAGGCTTTACTCCCGTGCTGTCACGAAGCGCCGCAGCACGTGTTACGCGTTGCATGAGGAACATGGCATTTTGTCGATATCGATGCATATGACAATGATCCCTATTAGAACCGTAAAAGCAACGTCGTAACATGTAAATACAAAATATAAACGAACAAATCTTCGGTCGTGTGTTTTTTACTGGTCATGTATAAAAAAAGCCTGTGGCTTTGCAATGATTTTTTTTTCAAGATTCAAGATTGTTTATTGTCTTTTTCATTTTCCCCAAATACATGCATGAATGTCTGGATCGTTAGCCTATTGGCTAGTAATGAATCCATTAAAAACACAATACAAAGGAATCAGGGGCTATGCTATGTACAACCACATGTTTGATGGAAATGTAGTATGTACAGGTGTTCAAGAAATTGTCAATAAAAAGCATGTGTATGAATAGGAAAGACACATTCTATATAAATTACAGTGCTAAAAACAAACGCTGGGTTCTATACAAACAAATTAAACTATGAATAAGACAGCTGTGTATAGTTCTCATTGCAATAACACACATACAGAAGACCACACGTCAGGAATGAAGTACATCGTCAGTGGTAGAGGCTGCAATTATTATCGTCGCCCCCAAGACAGCAGCAGCAAGAAAAACATGTACAAGGCATTGTAGGTTGATGTTATTTTCAATTTGTTTTTTTTATTTGTTTTTTTTCTTACTTTTTGTTCTTCGATATGCTGGATGTTGTGTGATGCAAAAAAGTCTTTTAAAGCTTGATCTACCATGGTTGATTGTAAAACGGATGACGGGAGATCATTCCAAACTTTAACCCCGGCGTACTTGAGCCGGCGTTGTCCGTATGTGTTAGGAGAGAGAGGGATTAAAATTAAAGAGGGATTAAAATAAAAGAGGGATTAAAGGGATTAATTCAAGATTTGCGTAATTTATTACAAGCTCAGGCCAATTCAGCTTGTGTAAGTGTACAATGCTGAGGATGCCTTTTCATTCACCACTCACCGGGAGGAAGGTGGCCTCTGATGCAGATTACGATAATTACTAGCTCCGAAACCATTGAAATGAGCAATGACACTGAAATTTCACAATGCGTACCTACTACAGCTTCGCTATTCAAGTACTGTGCGCGAGTTTCCCTGAAATTGTGACTTGACAACACGGTACTATTGCAGCACCGTCCGGGTAAAATGCGTGCGGTGCTTGCACACACTGCAAATAAATGTCGGAAACTCCGCTTAAAAACATTTTCAAGCAAAACGTACGCAACAACGATGTTCGATATAACAGATCGATTCGCCAGTAGGTGCACACTGTAATCAAATTAAAGCGCGAAGAACAAAATCGCAGCAGAGAAGCGACTAGACAATCGCTTACCTTGTAGTTTTTCTGTTTCCTTATTATTGTTGTGGTTATACATGTATTACCGGTTTTGCAATTCTTACCTGCGGCGAATTCAAGAAGCCTGGAAGGGCAGCCGGGAAATACAGGTAATGCAGATTTCCACTAGCGTGTTTCAAACCGAGGGCAGGGTATTTAAAAAAACTACTCAAATAGAAAAAGTCAGCGTAACCGCATTATATTTAAGGCCAATGGGTGCTGCTTCTTCTCTTACACAACGCCCCAATTGCTATCACTGAGTTAGTAGCAAATATGGAGTATTTAACTTAAACCTGAGAGATGCCAGTTTTGTTGATAATGTGCCAAATTAAAGTTATTAGGTGACTGTACAGGCTGATGCCCTGCTCTGACAAAAGCAAAATACGCTTAACATTAGCGCTTTTATGACAGCGCAACGTTTGCACCCTTGTATGTTGAATTTACGGAGTGGAAGAACCGTACCTCTGGATATTCAAAGCATTTTATTGGGCTAGTTGGTTCATATTCAAAATTAAAACTGCGCATTCGGACGAGACAAGGAAAAGAAGACACAGGACCGAAGACACAGAACACACAGGACGCGCCCGTCCTGTGTCTTCTTTTCTTTGTCCCGACCGAATGCGCAGCTCTGGATATACCGCAGTGCCTACGGCCACTTATTCATTTATCGAAATGCTATATGAAAAATATATTCCAAAAAAATAATTCAAGTTTTGCTACATAAATATTTTACCGCATGCTTTTTCTGGGAAAAACAGGTTTAGTTTATATCCAGTACAATCCGGGCTCCAGGAGCACCTTTAGCGCTGTAGGCTGATAAAGTTAACTTGGCTGGTTTTTTTTAAATAGGCGCTTAGGTTTACGCGGATACCACGTCTGCAGCGGGGTTATGCGCCCAAGGGAACAGATAATTAGAATATAATTATCAGTGTAGGTGGCCTAATAACTAAGCTTTATTAATTAACTATTTATTGGCTACACTAACCAGGCATGTTTGTATTGCAAAGTAAGACGCAATCGTGTTTCAACGGAGTTTCAATTGGCAGAATTCTTATAGCGCATCCGTACTCTAAGATATCAAACTTCGAAGTTTAATTGCCGCTCGCATTATTACGCATGCTAGAAGTCAAGACCGGCGCATAGCTCCTCCCTTTTGTTCTGCGTTTTGATATCGGTTCCGAGTACTGCAGATTGCGATAACGCCAGTCAGAAATGAATGGGTCTCAGCTATCACTTTTTGCTACGCCTCACACCTTTGTCGAACTATACACCGTACACAGCAGGCACGCCACCGAATGGAGGCGCTTTGGCGCTGGTGCAGACTGTCTTGCATGCGTAATCATGTGAACGGCAACTAAACTTGGTTGTTTGATATCTGGGACTACGGTTGCGCTACAAGAATTCTTCGGATTGAAACTGCGTAGAAAAACGATTGCGTCTAACTTTCCAATACAAACATGCCTAGTTACTGTGGCCATTAAAAAGTAAATAATCAATTTTAGTAATTTAAGCAACCTACACCAATAATTCCCTCCTAATTATGTGTACTCTTGGGCGCATAACCTCACTGTTGAAGTAGTCTTCGCGTAAATCACTGCGCCTCTTTTTTACAATACTTGTCGACTTAACTTTGATCAACCTGTATATTCATAGTGAACACAAATAAGACAGGATGAACACTGCAATGCACATAAATGAGCAAGCTGTATCATTACATTCTGCGTTGACCTTTTTTTTTCGAAACGTAATGTAGAAAATGTCAATGGGATATGGCCCAAGATGTTACAATGTTTTACGCTTAATTTCCGCAGGTAACGTGCAGACATCTTTAATGTTATATCACAATAGTGTAAAGATCCTGCCGCCGTGTATATTACTCATACGTGTCCCTCAAAAAGAAAAAACGTTTTCATACATGCCTGATATTCATCTGTTGGTTTGAGCGTCCACAACCATGTGGATTAGCGTGATAAAAAACTTCTCTAACTGTAGACAATATTTTTGTAAATACATTTTGAATTTATTTTTGTATTCAAAAAAAATACCGCGTCAACATACAATTCAAAGTTAATTTTTTTTAAAAGAAAGGGCTTTGGACTGCTGGTACAATAAATTCCCTGCAACACATTGTACTTAGAGACTTTATCTATGTGATTTTCGCGGCAACTGACTACGCGTTTGTATTTTGGCAACAGTGGTACAGATTATTCTACAAAAGTTCAGAATATTTTAGAAAAGCTTTGTCAGAACACCCCTTAGAAACGTTGAGCCGGAGGTGATGATGCACCGTATTTATTATTATGTATGCAAAAGCGTGTGTTTGTCATAATCTACCTGCTTCCTCGGCCGAGTATGGACTTCAGAAGTGACAAAGTTATCATTTTCAGTGAGATTACCACAAGCCCCAAAAGTGTTTGATAGAGCACATCACTAAGGAGGCGTAGTACACGTGCCTCGTCAAAAATTGAAGCGCGCAGCGAGCGGCGCTACGGTGATACTCTTAAAAGCCTCGCATCTACTGCATGTAAAGCTGCGCCATTCTCATGGACCCTTTCATTGACGCACGTACCTGTCTTGCGGACGTACGAATTCCCGCACAGAAGTGGCACGCTATTTACAATGTCTGCTTTGTGCCCAGCAAGCAATGTGGGTCGCGTAGTGGGGTAATGGCTCCCTTGTGGACGTTCAGGGCAGAGCACATGTGTGCTTACTATGCTCGCAACCTGTTGTCTTGTGTTTAGTGCGCTCTGCTTTAATATGTTTTAGTCCCTTATTAGGGACTGCTTTTGGGGCCGTGCGATAGAAATGCCGCGCCGACAAGGGGATATTTCTAAAATACGTGGTAGACAGCCAAGCCGACAGTGATAACGTTCTTTTGCTGAAATGGTGGATTTCTCGTGCACATCAAATGTTTTACATTGCGAACTGTTCAAATACATTACTCTAATTGTCTTATAGAGACACACGTCTTATGACATTGAACATCATAACCCGTTTCGTGACAAGGGACACTATGAATACACAGTGAGCGTCGAATGAAGGAAGTGTTTGTTTACACTTTGTTATATTTCCGTGCGCCCAAAATGGGGGTCAGTTTTTTGTAATACAAGGAAAGCCCACCAAAGGGCTTCCGGCGAACAGGATAAAAATATGATGTGTCCATTTCATCTGGGATGAACAACCGACGAACCACGATTTCCATGCTTCGTTCCTACAGTATTTTTGCAACCCAACACAAAATACTGGCGATAGCTGAAGACATGCACTCCGGCACTAAACTGCCATGTCTTTGGAAGTATAAATAAGCTTATTGTTAGGACAATACAAACGAACGTCTACCAGCAGACGTAATTTGTCACAAATAGGATTGGGCACCGGAGCCGTGTGATGGGTTGGGGGGGGGGGGGTAAGGAAAGGAGTTCGCTGGTTGATAAACAGGTGATAAAGAGGAGACGGCAAATGTGCAGTTTTTTATAATAAAAAAGTACGTTTCTGTATTTGCTCCTTATTAAATAATACGTTTTGTATCTTGAAGTACGTTTACCGAATCAGACGAGGGAAATTAGAGAGTATTTTGTTGACTGCGACCGCTAATGTTGCCTTCTCGTGCAGTGCGGGTATTAGTTCGGGCATCGGGGCTTCCTGTCACTTCTTTCAGCTTACGATTTTACGATTAACACCTATACGTGTGTATGTGGGCGTATTTTATTGTGTATTAGAATCTGTGACTTCGACTGTTTTTTTTCTGTAATGTAACTGAAAGGGATAAGTAGAACTGATATTTTTTATTCTGCCACGTTTTTATCGTAACCCACCCAAGCTAAGAAAATTATTACGAGAAATACTGAATGACGTCATATACTGGAGGGAAAGTTAAAGAGAAGGTTCACCAGTAGAATACTGGAACATGCGCTGTTTGAGGCAGTTTGCGAATCGGATGTCAGAAAGTCTGAAAGGTGTATTGGAGATGCACAGGAGAGAAAGACTAGAAAAAGATATTAATATTAGTAATTTAAAACACACACACACACAAGCACGCAAGCGCGCACGCACTTTTATACACACACATACACGCACACGCACGCACGCACACACACGCACACGCACGCGCACACACGCACACACACACACACACACACACACACACACATGCACGCACGCACGCACGCACCTCTTTTCCGCAGACACAGATTCAGACAAAAATGAAAACGGAGTTACTGAGGCCCCCACCCGCAGTTTCCTGCGCCTAGTCAGTGTGCCAGGAGGTGGAGTGAAGGGCTGAATCTCAATGCATGCACCTACGCTCCCGGAGCCTCTGGGACCCCGTGGCGCTCCCTGGGACTCTGTTCTGACGGGTATTTCCTTTGAATAGCGGAATAGCGTTAGATCACACGACTCGTCACCTGCGCTGGTGTATGTACGTCGCATTTGGTTTAACGCAAGGGCAACGCACAAGGCTAAACCGTAAGCACGGCTTTTGTGCACACAGCTCAAGATAGAGGAACGGTGGAAAAGAAGTAGTGTTTTCCTTTTAGGAGCGAAGTGCACGTGGCGATGCAGCACAAAGAATACAGCAGCTATGTCTTCCGAAGTTACTTCCGTACATAGTGAACAACTTTCTCATTGTGAATGTCATTGATACCAACCAGTCAAGGTGTTGAAACAATTCCTTCCAAACAAATGTTAGCCCTTGTTTTCTAGGAATGTGCTTGTTCATAAATTTAGGGGTGCAAGAATTACCCATCGTGCAGTATTGCTATCTTTTTGCCCAATATGATATATAGGTGTTGTTTGTAGCAGTTGCACTAGCATATATACGTCCACAGCGAAAAAGTTAAAAAAGGTTGGTCAAAAACGTGACTTAGGACTGCGTAAGACTTAACAATTAAGAGGTTTACGTTTGCTTAATGGTTGCAGCCACCTTCGTTCATGTAGTTTTGTACGGCGCTGCATTTTCAACACGAGTCGAAAATGTGCTTCCTCTTGAAGGATTGTATGCCGTTGTTCTCCTTTGTGCCAAACGAAAACAGCGAGCTTCCAATACGACAAAATTCAGCTCGCATGATTACGTCGACTTTCTCAAACGCATGTGTAGTATAAGCGGCTGCGCGCCTATCCTTGACGGGATGTCGGCGTGGCCAATGGTGGCATGTCGGCGTGGCCAATGGTGGCGCTGACATCGCGGAGCAGCGCACTTTCTTTAAGTGTCGCACGTTCCCTATACACTCTAGGTTGCAGGGACTCTTGTTATTACGGTGCCATAATGCACACTTTGCCTACACAGTGGCACAACACGCAAACCTTCTCTTTTTATATGCCGCAGGGCCAGCCGAATCACTCAGCGGTTAATCAGTCTCTGCTGATGTATGGCAAAGATACTCCTCTTTGATACAAAGAGAAAATTCCGGGCTTCCTATCCCTTCCCTTCCTTTCACTTCTTCCAGAAGATTCTCCACTTGTACTTCTCTTCGGTTGAGGGTACCTTCGGGGTCTGACAAACCATACGCCGTGGGTAAACCGATATTGCGAGCATACATCTGGCTCAAGGGTCGAACAATTTTCTGTACGCGATAAGCCGACTGTATAAGGCGACTTGTCGTTTTCACGAATTTTTAAAAGGATATCTTCGTAACTTCTCTTCTCTCAAAAACCAATTTGGGATGCGTGTGGGATATAAGGGAATATTCCAGTGTGGGCAGACGTACTTTATTGTTGCACAAAGACAACTTCTGTAACTGTAGCAGTATTCCTTTTGCGGCGACTATTAAATATTATTAGGTATAAAATGTTTTCGCGGAATGCGAAGTACGCCCGGCAGGAAAATAATTGTTCACCGTTCATGCTTGGCGAATGCTCTCCTCAACAAATTTGGCCTTTCCCATACACCCTACCCATACAGACAGACCATCATCTCGCAAAATAACGACTTCTTAGAAGCATGCTCTCCTCAACAAATTTGGCCTTTCTCATACACCCTACCCATACAGACAGACCATCATCTCGCAAAATAACAACTTCTTAGAAGCAATTCATTTGCATGTGTTTATAATATTCCTCGCTGGAGGAATAACGCAGACGTTATTTCCAAAAACGGCTACTGGGAACGTAGACAAGTCGATTCAAACGCAAAGTTTGTAATATCCAGGTGTCTGCTCTAAAAACAAAGCAATGAGCAGCTGCTCACAAATAGGAGCGAGTGTTGTAATGTAGCAGCATGAACACCCCTTTTAATAAGCAGTCTTGATACCCAGTCACAAAAAACGTGGGCAAGCATTGAAGCATCAAAGTCTAGTAAATATTAATCAGTACAGAAGAAAAGCCAGAAGCAGTGAAGGTTAAGCGGGCAGTACAGTAGAACATAGCATTGCCCGCAGTGAGCACAGTAACTGCCAGTCCTCTAAAATGCTAGAACGAAGCTGGAGATTAGTAGTACACCATGACGCGTTCTACGAAATATTTGTAAGTTTTCTTTTTTTTGTTTGGCAATCCTCAAAGATGAACAAAACACCATTAAAAGAGACGTATTTGTGAGCTTCCATATGTCTCTCTAGTCATTTTCTCAAAACAAAAACAAAACTGAGGAAGCTGACAACGGGCAAAAGATGAAGTTAGCGACGCTCTACCCAACCTTGACTTCCATCACGATGGTCTAAGTCCATGATTGCAGCCGATTTGCTTCTTCTTCGCAGGAGTAAGGATCTTTACTCCATCAATAAGGCTTTACGCGTGAGGTTCCTCCACTGTTTAGTAGTGATAGTCGTTGGACACAACCTTTGAGGGGCGTACGCTGGGACGTGGATTTCCTTTCCCGGGGTAGTGTTGCAATGATTACGGCGAAAGTTAGTTTTTTTTCTTTCGGCCAATCTTGTCCAATTTTCATAATCGGGTACGCCTGGCTTTACAAATGTGCGCCGGGAACGCTGGGCGATCGCCAAGAGTCGCGCACACAGGTGCCCTCGGCATATTCTTGGTATTTGTAACTGCGGTGGGAAAAAACTGTGCTTTGCTAAACAGCTACGCTGTTAAAATATACACGTGTTGAACGCAATTTCGGCTGATAAGTCTTCCATTGAACTAGAAAATTCTCAAATTCGAAGCCGTTTCATCTGGCGGTTCTTTAATGACAACCCAGGAGTGCATTACTTCTGCGAAGAAATGTCGATACCCGCATTTTAAACAGGTGGCAAAACCAGTCTCGGTCAACGGTGTTGTTGCCGCGTGGTGACACTGCCATTGGATTTCGCCGCTGCTAGCACTTATTTCGGGATGTCCGTCTTTACAGTTCAGAGCTCCCGCATAGAGAAACGTCTGTGCGACTGATCCATGTTGTCTGCGGTGGACGGGGAGAAGGACCTTCGCCTGTAGTGGTTCGTCCCGAGCTCCATACTCTGTGCTCTATTAAGAAAAGCGATACCGACGAGGACACGCACCGGTTCTGGAATTTGTATACGTGGTGGTACGGCAACGGCACCAGCAAGTCCAGCAAGACGAGCAACACCAGCAAGACGAGCAAGTCCAGAAGGTCACATCTTAAGCTCCCAAAGCACTCCATAGGCATGACAACATTGGTACCAGGAATTGTAATCTCACACCCGAATTGTCCTCCCCCATGCCCAAAATGAGATTCAACATCGGTTTGCATGAGTATCTCGCGAACGTGTGTAATTTGTGGGCTCACATCGTGCACTTGTGGACTGTCGTGGGAGTGAGGTAGAGCTCAGGGACCATTTCTTGTAATATTTGTATAGGGCGGAGGCATTTTGGCTAATCATTTCATATTTAAATATTGATAGTTGTTTCAAAGTGCAACCATGCCGACTCTTATGACAATGATTATAATAGCTAATTTTATTTGACGCTTATCTCGCTAGGAATACATAGCTTTTGCTTGCGTATAAACAAAAACATCCGAGGCTCCCCGTGCCCTCCACGGGCGACATTTGTTATACCCGCAGCCCTTCACAGAAAAATCAAATCACGGTGTACGTTCTAACAAAGCGACCGTTTCTTAGAGGGTCGATAACGTTGTCTGAGAAACCCAATGCATTTACCCTTAGACCGCTTCGTCAACCGCTTTGTCGACCGAAAGCTATCGAGATTAAGCCACGTTGTTTGGAAGGATGGCGCTCTTCTTGGGCCTGCTATACTACAAGATATTGCCAACTTGCCTAAACTGACCACTCTTATAGTCCATCTCCGTCAGTGAAAAAGAATGCGTCACCATCGCGTGCGGTGCTGCCTACATCCCGCTTCTACATTACCGACTGTTCTGTCGATGGTGTTAGAGACCACGGCGGCCTTTGCTAGCGGGAATCTGTGAAGCATATCACCAGGACACAAACTTGTGGTGGTTGGTATATTACGACAAAAAAAAAAGACTGCTCGTTAGGGGACGACGAAACAGGAGGATTGGTGTAAGGTGTGTCCGCAGTGTGTCTGCAGTGTGTCTGTATTTGTCCGCGCAGTGTGTCTGTATTTGATGAATTATTCCAGTTGCATTGCTAATGGGGCTCGTCGCGTCCTGGAAAGGACAACCGCGTGATATATAAATCAGGCCGCAAGCAAAAAGATGAGGATGCACCAAATCGTTCACAGTTTAGTAAGGATGGGTTCTAAACTCCCGTCCTGAATCAATTCTGATATTATAACCATTGATGACATGGCGTACTAGCGAAAGGCATTCCTATATATTTTAATTGTACTATACTTCATCCTTCCTTCTCTAGGCGCATTTCACCGTTCTCTGTTTATTTAAAGGACGGCCGTTCATGCACTTTACCATCCGTTATGGGCTTCGTTTACACCACAAATACCTCTGAGGACCGCGGAAGTGCTTGCCTGAGGTCCTTTGTCACTTGTTGACTATCTGTGCTACACACGAACGTAGAATATACCCAAATAAGCGTGCAATTTTATACAGTTGACTTGTCTTGTAGAACCATGCCCAGCACAGAGAAAGCAGCGTCCGTTGTGGCTGCATTCTTTTTTTGGACAGTTGGGTTTCAGCAGTGAATTTTATTCAGTAAAGGCTTTGAAGACAAACTCAAAGAAACTCACATGGCGGAGGTTGCAGGAGACATGTCGGAAGGGCACTTGCTCACCATGCAGAAGACAAGAAAAATAAATACAACCATAGAGTACGCAAGAAGTAGCTGGCACTGTTTTAATACAAGGAATATGCAGAAGGTCCGCGCTCTATACTTCTATTCACACACACACACAAACACACACACACACACACACACGCGCGCGCGCGCACGCACGCAAGCACGCACGCACGCACGCACGCACCCCCCCACACACACACGCACGCACACGCACGCACACACACACACGCACGCACGCACGCACACGCACACACACACGCACGCACGCACACACACACACACACATACACACACACACACACAGTGGAGCATTTCGCAATGCGGATCATGCTACTTTGAAGAGAATGCTGGGTAGCTTACGTATTGGAGACTACATCAGAAACTTTGCGCTGTGCGCTGCTCGCTGTATTGTTGCAAGGCTGAAGAAACAGTAGAGTTGGCGGCGGCTCTCCGTCCACCGGAGACCCGGATGTTTCACCTTACATAAATTTCTAACGTCGCCGCTTAACATTCTCTGTGACTGGCGTGCCCGGATCGGTTTATGCGCAGGCTTTTAGATCTCTACCAAAGTTGACCGTATTAACATGTGCTGGAACCGGCGGCAACCGGCTTCGCGAAATCTTCGTCTGAACGCGAGGCATTCTTGTCTTCCCGGATCAACGCAAAACTGCAGTAATTAACGAGAAAACCCACATTATATTGATTTCGTTTCTGTTCATGAGCACTTTGTCGCCACTTTCTTCGTCCCAAAACAACACTTCGTCTTTGGTTTGAACTTTATCGAAGATCAGTTTGACTTTGCCGTTGTTTTCTCGATTCACTTTGCAGCTGTCTTCCAGCTTTTTCCTGACATTACCCACCCTCAGAAAAAACTCTTCGCTGACCGAAATGTTAGATTCTTTTTTGCTGCAATTCTTAAGAATTTTGGATTTGTCTCTAGAATCTAGTAGTTTAAAGATCACAGGCTTGGTTTCGTTTTCCATTTTAGCACCGATTCTGTCTGTTCTCTCAATTCTGGAAATATTGATACCAACTGTATTTTCAATGCATTTTACACGTATTTCATTTTCATGACGATCTGTAGTATCGTAGTCTTCCTCTCTAATTGCGTAAGGAATAAGGTTCGAACGTCTACTTCGGTTTTCTAGGTCGTCAACATGCCGTGCAAGGTTTGTTACGGTCTGTTCCAAACGACAAAGTTTGTCTTCTAACGGTACTACCATACTCTGTATGTTAGACGGAGCATCCAGTTTAGCGTGACTGGTTGCGAGATATTCTGTTGGCGCTTTGTTCTCCCGTTCCCTTTCTTTGATATCGGCAGCTATTTTGCGTACTTTATTCACGACTTCCTAGAGTGGGGCCGGGGTTGCTTTCTATGCCTCTAGAAAATAGTTCCAATCTTTCAAAGAAAGAGCATAAGCAGTAACACGTGAGCACATTTCCCATGTGAATTGCAGCACTTCAAGAAAGGCATTGCTACTACGAACACATTTTCAGTATTGTGTTCTCACCTCAACAAGAAAGACGAAATGAATGCTGAGCGTCCTGCTCTCTGCGATGCAGCCTTGCCCTGTGCTCATGGTCGATGCATTGCTCCAATTTTACATAACTGGTATCAGTTGAATGTCGGTTGTCGAAGTGAAGCGTCAGGGTGCGCTTTCCGGCCAATGCATCCCTTTAAAGGATGCCCCGCGCAGCATACGCACATTCTAGGTTTCTGCTTTGCCAGCAGAGGGACGATCTCACATAGGAACCGGTGGGAAATTCTGGTAGCAGGCGTTGGTAATGCAAAAAACCGGCGACCTGAACTAGAAAGATTTAAGGGTTGGTGAGCGTCATGCTCTCTGCGGGGTAGCTGTGCCCAATATTTCGCAAACGTGCTCGTGCAAAAAGCCACGCTAACCAGAGATCACTGCAGAGACCGGCTCTCTTTGAAGGCACGCATTAACAAGGAGCCACGTAGCCTCTTTGAAAGTCTTCAGAGGCAATGAAGGCGCACTCCCGTTAGTCAACACAATGTGCGAAAGAGGAGGGGGCCACTGCAGCGGCCACCGTCGAGGTGCTATCATTTGCTGTCGACACAATCTTGGGAAGCAACGTTTTTGGATTTATTGCGGTTGGCTTGTTTTTTCAATGAGGATAGAGGGTCCTTGAGGTTCCAACATGAAACAGGTTCCCTATTTCTTAGGAGTGCAGGACCTGTCCGGTTCTGTGCCATTAAGGCGACCTTAAGGACAATATATGCACGACGTACGGGAAGGAACAATGCGAGGAGACAGGGCGGTAACTTTCAACTACTGTTTTACTGTAGACAGCACATATTTATATTCTGAAGGCATACAAAGCAAGAATAAAACTGCGGAAATATGTTAAGCAAGTGGAGGAGCTTATCGTCACAATCTGAGACAAAAGAGTTACAAATATGCAATGTCTTTAGAGATAATGCAATGGATGCTTGCCTTGATCGCTGTTAGTGGATGTGTTACTGAAGCGATGATCGCATTATCTCGAAAAGAGATTGTGTATTTTGGAACGCGCGGCCCCACAATCAGAATATCACCAGATTCCATCAGAGTATCATCAGGACATCAATACCCACTGTATATTTATTTTTTATTGGGCAACGTGCAAATCTCCTACAGCCCTGTGGGGGATAATCAGTCACCAAAATCCCCAATATGAAAAAGTAAATTGTGCCTTCAAAAGCATTGAAAGAAAGTCACTGTGTTATTTAAATACTATACTCTATGCTTGCTTTCGCAAAAATTTCATGAAAATTTCTTGCATGTTTTGTATTCATTTCATGATATAACACACAAAACAAACACTTACATTACTAGTAAAAATCATTCTATGAGATTGTTCGTTCTACCTGCAGTGATCATTAGCCATGGTTTACGCCACTTAACTTTCGAATACACAGAACCACCTTGGCCAGAATCGATCCTTAATTTAAAGAAACTTAGTTATTGTCGTGCTTCATTTCATTGCATTTCTTTAATATAATTCCACCATACAAACGATGGCGCTGCTTGTAAAGTATAATCTCGGAGGTCAAGTTGTTCATAAAGCAAGGACGAAGGAAGAAAGCTCTGTGCCATTTTTTTCCTCCCTGTTTTGTGAGCACGTTAACAAGAACCATAAATACCATAAAATACACGCAACCCAATTGACGTTTTACTGCTGGGCCCTCGACCCCACGCATGTGCTGAAGCTTTCTTGGCGCTGTTCTTATTTCGCAGCTCAAATGTTTGTACGAGAAGGGTTTTATATGCTCTAAAATAGTTTTTTATTCACGGATGCAGAGTGCGCTGATTTATTTTGCACTTATAGAGTACGCATGATGATGTGAACTGTGGTAGCTTCTCGAACTAAATTGCGCACTGGTCTTTCAAAATACATAAGGTGTTATAACAAGATGACTGTGAACAGGAATCTGCGTATAGCAATACGAAAGTGTCCTCTGACAAAGAAGAAGCTTTGGGCGGGCGTCCCCTCTACGGGATCGGTGATGGCAGCCATGTAAATATTGTAATTGGAGCGCGTTCGCTCATCTTTTATTATCCTATCATTTCTGGTGGAGTGGGCAGGTTCATTCCAATCGTGGCCCAGCATTGCACTGTCTCGTCATCGGCGCAATCACCGAAGCTACATGGGCTGCATCGGGCAGCTTTAGCCCAACCACGAGTAGCGCTCGAAGATGTCCTCCGCCCTCCATCCCCATCGGCAAGGGATCCAGAACACCCGAGACTAGACATAATGTGAGCCGCCCAGACCTGACGAATATACCGAGAAACCAGCCTTTTGCCGACCGTAGTTCCCTGCACCTTCGTCGTTTCTTATTGACCATCGCAGGCATCAGTTTTTGCGGACAAGCCTTCAGCAAGTCCTTCAAAGGCGTCCGCTAAGGCAAGTAATTCTCTGTTTAGAGTCTTCTCAACATCACCACACCGCATCATTCAGTGTGGTCTTTACAGGTCGGTCCATTGCGACGACAAAAAAATTTGGAAAGACGACGTTTACGAGTGAAGTGCAGCGTATCGGTATTAACCTACCCTAAGAAAAGAAGAAGCTGTGGAAGGGGGTAGCTTTTTGCAGCGCGCTGAAGGCAGCCATGTAAAAAACGTAGATACATCGTTTGAATCTATCGTGGTTCATGTGCTGTGTCCCGTAACAATATTTCTGCTTGTCATTGGAGGGAACAGGGCTATTGAGCTCAGGCATGCAGAAATTGCTCAAGAAGCGGGGGCAGCTTAACGGGTAAATAAAAATTAGGCCCTGCTTTGGGTACGTAAAATTGTAGATTGAGTGCGAGTCCTAAATTCTCGAATATGTTAGGCGTTCCGGTTACTTGTAGCTGTCAGTCATCGGTTGAATTCACTGTGGAAGGCTCTGTGTCCTAACCGCAGCGTCTAATATTTTGTTCACGCAGATACTTCGATTTGGGTGTTGAACGTACCAAAGGCGCTCACGGGCTTTGAGGCGCGCTGTAGTGGGGTGTTCCTGATTAAGGTTTACCACCATGGGATTATTACCTTACGCCAAAATCCTGACTCCTGGGCGTTTTCGTTTGCTGTCTTCACAGGAAAGCATCCACCGTTGCATGTGGGATGGCAACGCGCGCTAAAGCGCCTGCTAAAAGAGGCCGCCATTGGTGTTTTGTGGCGTCTAGGTACAGTTGTGGGTTTTGGCGCTTACAGCCAGCACCCGAGCCCCAGTGTGTCACCCTTTCTGCTTTTTCCATTCCCATTTTTGTAAAGGTAATTTTACTTATTCTTTTTCTAGTAAGGGTTATTTTATAAGCTTCAGATTATTTCACGTTTGGGGCGCACTCTATGTTAAATTTAATTACGTTTAAAATCGCGCAGGAAGAGGCATGTCAGGTGGGGCGACATGCAGTGAAGCTTTAAAAATACGCTCATAGAATCAAACCAGTGTCCTCGGGATCAACTGCTAACGCACCAAGCACATCGCCAAGGTGGCAGGTGAGAGAAACAAAAAAAAAAACACTTTGTACGTCAAGCTTACAAATGCAGTCTTGGCGCTCTTGCTTTCAAATTGTTAGACATATAGATTATAGGACATGTAAACTTTTCTGAAAACTGTTTGAACTGCACTACAATACCGGTAATACAGAGTTTAAGCTTATAGAAAACGTATTTATTTTTTGAACTGCGTTTGGGGCACGTTTTCAAGAAGACATTTTGTCAAATTGTCGCCGCAGATACATTCACCGCATGTAGACCTTTTCTGGAGAATTTCTTATTAATAATGTAATCGTTACTATTAAGAAGCGAAGGCTGGGAATGTGCTGGATGGACAAAGTGTGTACGCGGGGGAATCTGTAACCACGAGTGTTTTGTACAGCATATGTACCACAAGGAAAACAAAAATTCCTTTTTGATCACTTCATTGGGTTCACCTTCTCAGTGCCTATATTATTTGTAAATGTCAGGATATCGTTTGTGTCGGAAGAGAGAGTGGCTTAAGAGGCCTTCTTTTCACTTTTAATCCAGCTTAATAGTGGTGACTTCCAGAGTGAACTTACCCTCTTCTTCTTCACTAAACTGGGAGGGACCGGACATTCTCGTTGTAAGACGAGGAAGTAATTTTTTGAGCAAATGCAATATCTTAAAAAATTCCCCCGCACCTCCCCGAGGGGGATTGTGAGGATGCAGAAATGCATTGGGTGCACCGATGAGTGTGATGCGATTAATGGCGAAGAGAGAGGCGAGAGTGTGAGCGTAATAATTTATTTTTTTCTTTTCCCACACCCGCATTTCCGCTTCGTTATAGAGAAGCGTCTTCGAGACCGCGTTGAGCGCAACCGCCAACTGCAGAGGATCGTTCACGTCAAAGTCGACGGGAATCGTTTCGAACTTACCGTCAGCATCATCGACATCGTCTTCCTGCGGTTCCTCTCGTTCGCCGCCGTCATCGAAGTGATTGAGCCGACTCCAATCGACCCGAACGTTGATGGCGCGATACAGCGGGGTGTGGTCCAGGAGCTTGAGCCAAGCCAGGATGTTGCCGCGCTTCACCAACCCGCGCTTGTACGTTGCCGGACTCATCAGCCTCCGCTTGATGTGAACGTCGAACGCAACGTCCATTATTCCATTATTCACCATTGTCTCCTGCTTGCCTATTCTGGAGGACGCAGACTCTCGGTTCTACACTATTAATTAACAGCAGCTATTAGTACATCGAGATAACTCATTGTCGCGAGGAGGTACGAGCACATTAAAACAGGGTGGAATAGATGAAACGAAGGAAGCTGAGTTCATACGCGATTATCGGATATCTAGTTTCTGTAGGCATACATTCCACAGCGTTTTGTCTATCGAGAGAACAGTAATGTTTTGCGGCATGTAAGATATTTATCGCGGTTCTTCTTGCACGCCATTTGTGGCAGAAAAAAACTTACATCAGAACACTCAAGTTTCAGTTTAGCGTAGCCTATGGCTCACGATACCACGGGGCCACTATACACATAAACGACGTCTATACGGTGAACCGTGTAATGAAGGATTGCGTTGGCTCTTTTATAATTGCGGTAGTGGTGATATAGCGTCGGCATTTGAAGTGGAGTCCACTGCTTCTACAGCGGCGAGTTCATGAGGTGAGCGAACATACGCGGAGATCGCAGATCGATACGTCTCTTCGATGACAGAGCCATCGCAAAGACGTATTTATCCGGTGTGCTGTGCGTTCCAAATATGAGGCGGCCGAGAAAGTGTGATTACATCCTACATTGCTTCCACCGGATAGTAAACCTGGTGTCTGTTATTGACGAAGGCTGCCGCGAGGAGACATGATGAGAGCCCAAGAGATTTCTAAGGGAAAGTAAAGTGGTGAGGAGAGATGACATAGGAAAGCTGTGGAACTCCGGCGGAAGCGAAGAGGAAGAAACGGTTGTGCACGTGGTACGCTATTCCGCATGACATTGTAAATTATATGGACAGGTTACTTCTTTTTCAAAATGCATTATAATGATTTTCGATGACATTGCTGTTTATAAATGTAAACAATAAAAATGTACATATTGTCACAGAATCAAGTGAACAGGAGACCGCCACCACGGGGACAACGATGATGGAAGAAATAATGACTGCGGCTTTGCTCAGGAAACACTGGATATGCAAAGCAAAGTCTTCGCTTTCCCTGGATCAGTGGGTTTTACACTTGGGTCACCTTTGATTTGGCTTTTTTTATTATTCTGTCCCTACCTGACCTGCCTTCGTCTACAGTGGCGTTTTGCTTCCAGCGTTTTGCGAGGCGAACGGCAAAAAAAATAGCCCCGGGGGGTGGGGGTCAGAGGCCACTTGCTGAAGACGACGGTAAGCCCCCTGCTCCCGCGCAACTCTAAAAGAAGATGGCAGAGCCTCTCTCTTATTCATGGCCAAACTCGCCAGCACGTAGCGAGTCACGTTGTCAGGGGAAACATCTTCGGAGGGCGCATCTGCCAAGCCGCAAGAGGAGTCCAGAAGTGGTGAACGCGGACGTCGGAGGTGACCGCCCTGGGGAGTCATGATGGATTGCCAAAGATCCTCCTTGGCAGCATTCAAATAAATGTAACATTTACTGCGACGGCGAGGCCGCTAGACAAGAATAGTAAAGCTTTGCTTGAACATCGGTGGCAGGTGCATAGCCTACTGGCCCTGTCGCTCACGACCGATATCATGCAAATACATGGCTGGTTATTTACCACTGTTCTTGTCGGCTGCACATGTGTTCAAGCAACAATATTTTATCAACTGAGGCATTGTACAAGCCGTAAGTTCGGTGTTGCATAAAAAATACCAAGGAAAATGAAAGCGCTGGTGAGCGCGTGCCTCACCGAGACCTTCCAGTCCCAGCTCACACAGTGGTTTAGCAAAAAAAAACGATCCGGCATGGCCGTCAAGCGCTACCGAGCATTGCTTGCCTAACATGAGGAACACTACGACATCGATGCACATGAGGATACCAGCTATTAGCACATTGCAAATCTGCGACGGAACAAGTTAACAAACAATTTAAAACTTGTACAAACGCGTGGTGAGGTGTTTTGTAGTACTAATGTGCAAAGAACTCCCGCAGCTTCGCTATGGTTTTAGACTTGCGAAATTAGGTGCAGAGATCGCGACTCCAGCTGGTGGAAGTCAACCACGCTGAAGATGACTTCTCATGCACCGCTCGCCCGCAAGATGACCACCTCTTCGATCCATATGAAGACGATTACTAGCACCGCAACAGTTCAAATAAACAATGATACTCAAACTTAACGATGTATTTGTTGTCACCTCTTCACTCTCCAACATTCTAGTTTCAGAGTTAACTTTCAACTTTCAATGTTATGCTTACAAGTTTTACTTTGTACTTACAACATTCACTCTCAGGCGGAATAATGTAAACGGCACCACCTATGGCAGCCTTTTTAGGGGTGTCCGGGTTTTCCAGAAAGCTTCCTTGGATTTTTATTTTACATGAAGCGACAATGGCAACTCAATCCGCAGAAAATGCACATGTAGAAACAAATTCTGGTGCATGCAAACACTGCACATAAATGTCAAAAAATTATCTTAAAAATACTTGGAGGCCAAACACAACCAAACGATATTTTCAATAAAACCGAATGGTGGGCAATTAAACTCACTCTGTAATAAAATTAAAGTCCGCAAACCACACCCACAGCACCAAAGTGACAAGGTAATAGCTTATCCCGTCATCTTTCTGTCTGCGATGGGTTCTTTTTATTGTAAATGTATTGCGGTATTTATACTTTTACTTGTCATGAATGTAAGTACTCTGCAAGGCCAGACGAGAAATACGTGTATTTAGTTCGTAACTACATATTTTAGCAAGAGCGCCAGAGAAAAAAAAAACTAACGAAAGACTAAAAGACAACGTAATCGCAATATATTTAACGTCAGTGGGTGCTACGTTTGCCCCAATGCGACATCCAATTAGTCTCAGTGCGTTCCTAGCCAACATCCTCTTCTAAACTTCGACATGTGCGATTCCTGTTTTCTTTTTAAATAGGTAAAATTACAAACGGTGAAACGGTGCTCATGTGGCGTTGGGTTCTCAAACCAAAACCGAAGCTCTTTGTAACGAATAACCCGGTCAAATCGCAGCCAGACGATTCTTAGTCAATGGAGCCGTTCTCGCGCCAATGATTTTAGTTCAATTGTGCAACCATCCCCGTAGGGCCTTTTGCGAGCGATGAAGTCGAAGAAAGGAAAAAAGACACTTTCTGCGTTAAATGCTTCCAGAACCTCGTTTGAAAATGATGCCACAGGGTCAAGGGCGTGCGATCGAAATTTCGGAAGATTTAAAACTCGGGAGGTTAGGGCATAATAATTGCAAGGAGCACACTTCTTTCATGGTGGCCTTATTGAATCTAGCTAGACTAGCTGGAATATTGCCGCGTGTTTGTGTTCGTGCATTTAGGATGAAGGCTGGAACGAAAGTAATTCAGATCACATTTTGAAGATCCTACTTGTTTAGTCTTCAGATTTCATTCTACCAGTTTTCGGGCCATATGGGAGGGCTTTGAAAGCCAGAAAAACGTATGAGCTTTGCTTTTACACCGGAGCGGCTTTTGAGTGAGGTTCCGTAAATTTGGATGTACACGCAGGGGCAAAGTAAATCGGACAGGCGAACGCATACCAAAATACACTGCCGCCTCATCTGACGTCGCACTTCTGGTGTCGAGACATCCATGTACGACTGCGCGTCCAACCATGCTCGCTACTCTATCTATTCCTTCACTAAAAACGGCAATTCTGATCACATTGCGCCTTTGACAATCGGGGTCTCTTTATTTGCTAATATGAAGCTGGTAGCTTGAAGAAAAAAAATGAAGTGAAAGAATCAGAGATAAGCACCCGGAAAGAGAGGGTGTTTGCAAAGAAGTCCTTAGAAATAGACCGAATCGGGAAGAGGGATATCACGAGGGACAAAATCTTTAATATTACCAAGGGGACTGCATTGCTTTTTGGAGCCTTCGCGGTAACTTGCTGACACAAACGCTTATATGCGAGCCGGTACAGGAAAAAGTGAACGCAGGTTGTGGCAGGGAGCCTGAAACCAAGCGACATAACATAACCGAGCTCTAAGGGATCCGTCGAGACCTCGGTGACGAAGGCATTCAGCTTCTTGAAGACATTGGCTTTAGAGTAAACATATAGCGAACTCGAGTGCAGTAGAGGTGGTAAAAGAAGGTTGGAATGTTGGTAGGAGATAACAGAGAACAATCTGGGAACACATGCGAACAGAGAATGCAGACTAGCACAACACGTCTATAAAGGAGAGGTGATTGTACAGTGGTGTTACAACTAAGGTCGTTTCGCAACGCCACCTAGTCGCAAAGTTGAAGCCTGTAAGCATTATTATCACTAGCATCATCAGCATTATCGTTCTCATGATGCCTCACTCTCACAATTTTCGCCGCGAAAAGAAAGGGTGAATTCGCATTGCTCGCTGTGCCGAGAATCGACAGATAATATATCTTGCCCGTATCAGTGACGCTATCGTGCCACATGTATTTCATCGCGTATGTTTTTCCTTAGAACATCCAGTTGGGTGGGAACTAAAAATGAGCACACCAAAACGGGAAGGAATGATGCGAGAAATGTTTTATTTCAATACAGTGCCATAAGAGGTCCCCTAGCGCACGAACTAAACTAATATTGACATGGACAAAAGGTGAGCAGACAGAAGCTGTCGTGCGTTTCACAAAAAAACAACTCCAACTCGGTGGCTCAGTGGCTAAAGCGTTCTGCTGCTGACTACAAGGACGCGGTTTAAATTTCCTGTTGTGTGGGCTACTTTTCTAATGGAAGCGAAAAGCAAAACAGCCATTGTGTTCGAGTATTTCGGCACACGTTAAAGATCCCCCGATGGTCAAATATTGTTTCCGAGCCCTCTGCTCGATCGTACTGGTAGACCGAGTCATCGATATTTTGAAATGCTTCCCCACAAAAGCAAGCACGTGTCTTCGGGACGGTAGGAGGCCAGTACATCATAGGAAGTGGGTGGCCTCCGTTTGCTCTGCCTCTGAAAGTATCCTCAAACTGGGCTCCATGACCTTCTGCTTATGCGTGTCTCAGTCTCTCAGAAGGCACACTGCATCGAGCTGAGCATTCGACTCGCTTGGCGGGGTCGCCGAGATCCACTGGATATCACGTAAACCTACCGAGAACCATCACCACGAAATGTCACCGGCAAGGTAGGTCATCGTACTTCCTTACGGTTCTTCTAGCGGCTTTATTGCGAAAAACTGGCCGAATGTGTAAAAACAGCGGCTACGTGGTGGTGGTGGTGGCCTGAAAAATGACGCATACCAACTTAGGGGGATTGGCCAAGAACAGTTTCCAATCAATGATTACAATCAATCATGCAATGATTACAATCAATAATTACAATGATTACAATCAACAATGATCACAATCAATTATGCGAGGCAAATTAATGGAGCAGAAGAAAGAGTTTGGTCTAGGGTAATGAGAGAAAGAGAAAAAGCACGAAAAAAACAGAGAAGAGTAGGACAACTATAGTAAAAGTGCTTTTCGAGCCCGAGCAACAACGCCGTCTTCTTCTGCCTGTCCTTGGATTATGATCAGGAGTGATAGTTTGATGATTATGAAAAGAGAGCTGAGCCCCGATGCAGTGGATGCAGTTGATAGCGGCGGGTGGCGTTGCTATGACCGACGGCGGCATTTGTACTATGCTCAAGTAGATACTTGCGGCATTATCACGAAAGCCTGTGTTTTAACCATGTCGCGTAAATCGGGGGTCCTTTGAAATATTTGGTGCAAAGCATATAGGACTTTTGACAAAAAGCTCGATTGCATAGAAAGCAGTTCTTTAGGTTTGTTCATGAATACCCTTTTTATAATATACGAGAGCTTGGTTTGCCGTACTCCTGTGGATGTTATGAAGACAAATAGGAAAATTAGTGCCATTCCACTCTGTGAAGATGCATTAACTGCAAAGCACGACACAGTTTATGGAATGCACGAAACAAAACACGTTTGTTGTAATTTGCGTTGGAGCATACTTCTAGCTAATTAGCTGAATTAACCTCTGAAGGATCCAAGCTTTGTCCTTTGTCACCCGTTTCCTTAAATTAGGGTGCACTGTCAGAAGATATGGGGAGTCGACTCAAGAGAGCCAACAAACCCCACCGAATCCACAGGGCACAGGTGACAAAGGGGGTGGTCGTCTGATGTGCGGCTTTCGCCGACTAGAGCGGCAAGAATGAGCAAGAGCCTTGATCGGAAGACAGCACAAAGACTTATATTTAGACAGGCAAGTTACAAATACAAGCACGAGGTAACGGATCGATAATTACAGACAACTTAGATGGAATTCCAATACAAGAAACAGTCCAATTAGACAAAATGATACAAACAGGAGCATTAACAAATGAATATTACGAATCGGAGCAGTTAACTAAAAAGAAACGAACAGTTCGATGCATATGAGAGACAGAGTCCCAGCATATTCACCGACCGGGCCGGACGATGCACCGCTGTCGGAGGCGAGTCGGCTACCTGGGAAGCGTGGCTTCACTGTAGGCCAGGCCGTCCGAGACGATCACGGTCATTCGAGGCCCGGGAGCACGTTGGAGTCCTCCAGGGCGCGGGTCGCCGATGGTGTGATGTACAAACTGGCAGGTGCCGTTGTCAATCACGACGTCCAAACGTAGCTGGTTTGTTTAGGCGCGGCTTCTCTTTTATAACCGTACCGGCGCGGAGAGGGAGAGCACAACACACCACGCGCCCGCCGCCGTCAGCGAATAACTTCACTCTTCTCCCTTCTAGAATCTTCGACGCTCTTTAGAGCTGGCAAGGCCACGCGCACCTCCTCGAAAGTACTGGAAGCTTCGACGAAACCGGAGCGGCGGAGGTTTTATTTTTGTTGTTTTCTGGCCGGCCAGCCGGCGTGAGATAGTGTTACTGCCTCTTGGTTCGAGAAACTTCCAGCTTTGTCTCGGGCGAATAGAACCGAGTGTAAGAAGAATTAGGCGCTGTACAATGAAATGGAAAATTTATAAAGTACTTTTAGACGTCGTACGCTCGAGTTTGTGACACAGCCCCCCAGTTTCAGAATATTATGCAATAATATTCCCAAAACTCACAAAGTCGTGCGTACGCGTCGTTCACACTTAGTGAACAAAAAGAGGCTGTGCCTACGAACACAAAATAAAGTACAGCCCAATGTTCTTCGTAAGAATAATGACAGGTACAGAATTCGCGTAGGGAACACCGGTTTGGCGCAGATTTCTCAACAAATACACATAGGGACAACTCATAAGTTTGAGGATAAAGGTCGAGCGTTCGAATTAAGCCAGTGCCCATAATAAATGTCTGGCCAGTAGTCATTACAAGTGCGAAACTCATGAAAATACAGCGTGCGCTCCAGTGCGAAAGTCTCGTAGGCTCAAATACAATGAGTATACGTCCGTACTCAGAAATACATACAATGTACTGGTACAACGAAACTTATAAGAGCCATAACTAATATGCTGTTCACAACCAATAACATGCAACCGCAACGTTCACGAACGCACCACTAGTAACGTCAATAATACACGGCAAATGTACTGTATGACAGCGAAAGTAAAGTTTACGCAGAACGCAACTAGTACGTGAATATACACTGTACAGCCAGAGTGACAAAATAAGTACAACCTTCGCGTACAGTACGACAGAGAAACAATGAATACAACGTTCAAGTATACAGTACTCGACGTGAAAATACAACTTTGTCTTACACAATTCCACTCATATCCCACGTGCATACCTAAATTTGCATTCTTCATGTTTATCCCGTGTCTATCGGGCGCTTGCGCAACTGCGCCTGCGGAATTCTTCCCTTGGGAGAAGATCCTTTACAAATGTCGCGCGAAGCGACAAACTCTTTCGTGTCTGCCGGGATGCCGGTCCCGCGAAAATGCTTCAGTGCCTGGGCCTTCGTCTGGCGAACGACCGAGTGGCTAATAACGGCTTGGCGCTTCTTCCCACCTGTCCGTCGGTACAAATGGCAGTAGAGATGTTTTCTCTTACTCTTGAGCCCAAACCTGCACTCTTTGTTTCGGCAGCCCAACTGCTTGCACAATTTTGGGAGGCCGGTTTTCATTGACTTGCTTTTTACAGGCCCTTCGGCACTCCTTTCTCTTCTAAGCGGCACAGTCGCAGCGGCCGCAGATTTTGAGAGCCGGAACTGTGCCGGCTTCGCTTTCGCCGGTGCTCGCGTTACGGCGAGCACGGCTTCGCCTCGATCCGAGGCATCGAATCGGGGTTCTTCTTTCGAAACAGCGGGTGGTTTCTCTCCCACCGCTGAAGTCACAGGATCATCGCCGACGCTTATGTAAGGCGCGTTCCCTCCGCGGAGTGCGGCTCCGCTTCGCACGGGGGTTTCAAACTTGACCTTAGAGTCAGTCTCTTTGCTCCTCGAGCTGTTAGTTTCGAAAGCGACGCTAGTCTGCCCAGCAAATTCGCAGTCTCGAGCTGGATCTTCCTGCACAAAGAACGTGCAACCACCCGTGTCTTTCGGAAAGACAACGGTTTCCTCGGGCCCTCTCCCCGCAATATCGGGTACCCCTTCGTCTAGAGGGTTCGGCCCCGACATCGTGATGGCATCCACAACCGGGATGTTATCTCCATCCTCAAGCTCCGCATCACCTGTAGGATCATCGTCCTGCCAGGTCTGAAGTGGTGCGCTTTCGCACATATCTGGAGGTATTTCCTCCTTGCGGATCGCGGATGAATCCGCCTCTTTGCTTCTAGAGCTATCCTGGCATTCCTTTGCCTTCTCACGGTTAGTACTTTGGCCACTATTCTCATCTCTCGAATTTTCATCATTGAGTTCATCTTTTCGATGGAACTCATTTCGCACAATCTCTGTGCTCTTATTCATGTCTTGAGACACGGCAGCCACAGCTGCCTCTCTAGCCGACTTATCGGGGTGTGGCTCCTCAATAAGTGACTCTTCCACCTCCACGGGTGGCGGTTCTTCTGGAGCAGGTAAAGTTATCGGGTCTTCGGGATCTCTGGCTCCGTCGATGTTGCCGAGGATGATGTCGTACATGGACCTCTCCATGCAAAGGGCGGTTACGCTTCCCGTGTAGTAGGGAGTCTCCACCTCGATCTGAGCTACCGGCAACTCCCGCATTGAGCCATCCATGAAGTACACTGGGTTTGTTTCCCCAGTGAACTCCTGCTCTCGGACTAAGTCCGTTCGCACAATAACTGTGCTGGTGCCGGTGGAACGCAAAACGGTAATGGTTTTGCCTGACAATTTTCCCTCCGCCACCGGCACTGTCTTCGACCCGAATGCCGTAATGGCACCCACGAAGTGAATTTTCTTGCCCCTTTTTCGCTCTTCAGAGCTATCAATATCATCATACTGCTTGGGTGCCCTGACAGGTGCGCATTTGCGCAAATCCTGGCGCCTTTCATCGTTGCTGCTCCTGCATGTCGCAGCCTTATGTCCAGCCCGCCCGCACTTAAAACATCTGGAAGCACTATTTCTCTTAAAGTTGCTCCAGCAGTACTTGGCAATGTGCCCAAACTTGTTACAAGAGTAACATTTCAGCGGGGGTTTTCGGCTGGTCCTCCTTCGGTCCGCTACCGCGTTTCCGAAATCTCCCTTAACCTTTTCAAGGTTTGTACTAAGACACAGGCGCCTATTCTCTCCTCTCGTGCTCCGATCTGCTGATGAGCAGTCGAGCTTCAAACATTGAGCATCAACTTTTGCTCTTGTTAGCTCCTCTTTGCTTGCTTTCTCCTCTCGCTCCAACCGAAGTTGTCTCCGAAATTCTTTCTCTCCTTTCCTCTCAGCTTCTGTTCGTGCTGCCTGTCTTGCTCTCTTAAGTTTCTCGTTTTCTTCTTTTTCTTTCTGAGCTACCCACTTCCGCAGTTCGGCCCCTGAGAGGCCCAGCTTGCAGCCCAATGCTACAATTTTCTCTAAATCCATGATTGCATATGTATCGCAATCTAGCCACAATACTCTAGCCTCTAGCTAGGTATATCTACACAGAGAAAGTTTACAAGAGCACCAACTTATCAAGGCAGTAGCAACCTATGGCAAAAAAAATTCCAGGCTCTCTCTCCTCCTTACCGCTCACATCAGACGTCCTGTCGCGGACGCCAGAAATTGTCACCCGTTTCCTTAAATTAGGGTGCACTGTCAGAAGATATGGGGAGTCGACTCAAGAGAGCCAACAAACCCCACCGAATCCACAGGGCACAGGTGACAAAGGGGGTGGTCGTCTGATGTGCGGCTTTCGCCGACTAGAGCGGCAAGAATGAGCAAGAGCCTTGATCGGAAGACAGCACAAAGACTTATATTTAGACAGGCAAGTTACAAATACAAGCACGAGGTAACGGATCGATAATTACAGACAACTTAGATGGAATTCCAATACAAGAAACAGTCCAATTAGACAAAATGATACAAACAGGAGCGTTAACAAATGAATATTACGAATCGGAGCAGTTAACTAAAAAGAAACGAACAGTTCGATGCATATGAGAGACAGAGTCCCAGCATATTCACCGACCGGGCCGGACGATGCACCGCTGTCGGAGGCGAGTCGGCTACCTGGGAAGCGTGGCTTCACTGTAGGCCAGGCCGTCCGAGACGATCACGGTCATTCGAGGCCCGGGAGCACGTTGGAGTCCTCCAGGGCGCGGGTCGCCGATGGTGTGATGTACAAACTGGCAGGTGCCGTTGTCAATCACGACGTCCAAACGTAGCTGGTTTGTTTAGGCGCGGCTTCTCTTTTATAACCGTACCGGCGCGGAGAGGGAGAGCACAACACAGCACGCGCCCGCCGCCGTCAGCAAATAACTTCACTCTTCTCCCTTCTAGAATCTTCGACGCTCTTTAGAGCTGGCAAGGCCACGCGCACCTCCTCGAAAGTACTGGAAGCTTCGACGAAACCGGAGCGGCGGAGGTTTTATTTTTGTTGTTTTCTGGCCGGCTAGCCGGCGTGAGATAGTGTTACTGCCTCTTGGTTCGAGAAACTTCCAGCTTTGTCTCGGGCGAATAGAACCGAGTGTAAGAAGAATTAGGCGCTGTACAATGAAATGGAAAATTTATAAAGTACTTTTAGACGTCGTACGCTCGAGTTTGTGACATCCTTGCAGATAGATATGGAGCTGCCTGTTTGCCTTCCGCGTCGTAATCATCTTGGCGCAGGGCTGTGGTCCCTGCGTAGGAAAAGTTACGATTTCGTTAAAATTCGGAAGTCCTTCTCGGCGCCGCAAACCGCGGAGCAAGGCACTCTTATTCCTGTGCCCAGCGGAGACGCCGGTGGGATTTCCACTACTCGATGATCTGAACTTGGGGTGGTAACGGTGGCGCTAGCAGCTTTCCGTTGTTTTTGCGCACGTTCGTGCTTGTGTGCGGCCAATGCTTCAATTCTTGATGTTCTTCCTCCAAAAGAACGGCATACATCCGTTCTATAGCGATTTAAAACTTGAAGCTTTCGAGCTCTTTTCCCGTGTACATTCATGTGCCTGTCGGTTTTCTAACACTCGTAGCCATTATACTGTATACGTAAGATGTCTTTGTAATAAATAAACCCACATCCGAGCCACTCAATTAAGCAGGACAGCCGACTAAGCGTATTGAGCCATGTATTTCGACATCCAAATTTCCCACCACCACAACCGGCATTACATAGGTAGCGGCATGAAGCCTTGCTGCGCGTGCACGTCCCCCTTTTTGCACCCGCCACCCTTCCACGCATAAACCGGTATCTGGTGATGGCGCATACGTACGCGTGAAAAACACAGGCGAAGATAACTCCCGCGAGGCATTTTAAGCTCAAAAGAAAATATGGGCCCACGCCATCGTTCCAACTGGGAAAGTTTCTCTTCGGCAGCCGTTACCTGGTCTTCGCGGGAGCGGCGTCTATTTATATCCGCGCAATCAAGTGCGCGAAGGCAGCAGCGACAAAAGAAAACGGAGCGGAGGCTCTAGCGAGGGGTGAGATGGAATACGACACGTGCGGCTAAAGCGCATCTCTCTCACTGCCTTTCCTTCACACGTATCATGCATCAGCACCAAGGAGCGCCCCCCCCCCTCCGGCCCTTACACTTTCCCAAGACGCGGTTCCGTTCTCCACTAATCTAAAACGCGTCACTTTGGCGGGAGAGGTTCAAACCTGATTCCAACCATCCTCGCCAACGCCAGCGGCGCGCTGCGAGGTAGCAGAAGGGCAGCCCAGACCACCGTACGTTCGTTGATCACGCGAACACTTCCTGAGACGAAGACGTACAGCGGCGTGAACGAAAAGACTGCATCTCGCACTGCGCACAAATTTCTTATTAGGGTGGATAGTAATCTTCAGTGCATGTTTTACGCCCATTCGTGCTTCTGTTTATTTTTCGCAGTCATCTGATAACCGCACTACCGCCGTTAGCTGCCGACTGCGCAACTGGCCAAAGGGGTACTGGAGGAGGCGAGTGTAAAAATAGTTGTGGAAGAGGTGTCAGCGTGGGCGTGGAGGAGCTCCGGAGAGGCGCCGAGTAAATTGATGACACCGGAATGAAAACGGGGGGGGGGGGGGGTTACACATTTACTGCTTTGCAGTAAAAAATGAGCTCGGCATTGAGTACATGTTTCGGGCGCGAACTTAACGTGATATTTACTTTTTCGCTAACACTAATCTATTTCTCTGCACAAGCAAACTCGATTTGCCACCCTAGGTCCGAAAAACATTTCCTCAGCTAGTAATCCGGCTTCTAGAAGTTGCTGAAGAAAAGCGTGGTTTAGATATCCAGCCGAAAACCTGGGTTGGCGAAAAAGGGCAATCACGTGGTAGAACAGCCATATGCAGGATCCAATCACGTGGTAGAACGTACCATATGCAGGATCCCAGGAATTGACTCCAAAAAGACCAAGCCTCAAAGTGGACTCCTACAAATAACACTTCACCATTTTAGCCGTCTGTACTCTGAAGCAGACCACATCTTCACAGATGGCTTCTGCATAGCTGAGCACAGTTCCTCCGAAATAATCATTCCCTCTACTGGCCGGACTTTCTCCTGTCGCCTCGAGCGTGCGACACCATCAGTGACGGCCAAGCTTCACGCCACCAAGGAAGGTATACGCTGCATTTTACGCCAGCAGCCGAAGAACTGAACTGTTTTCGCTCACTCGAAGGCGGCTCTCCAAAACCTGCAACGCAGCGACTGCTCCACCATTCATGAACATGCCTCCCACGACATCACATAACTGGACCACCTTCCCAACGACGCTGCACAAGGTATTGTGTTTTACCGGCTTCCCGTTCACTGGTGGAGAAGGAAATGAGAAGGTAGATGAAGCTGCTCGTTGGGGCCTGGAAATGCGCAATGGGAGGAAGATTTTTTTCAGTAAGCGTGATGCCACGGCTTTGGCGAAGGCGCTAGTTTAAATGGAACGGAACCGTATCTGGTCCCTTCCAGATCACCACCGCGCCTTCCTACACCACATAGACCCAGAGCTGAGGATGACTGCCAGAGGTACTTCCGTGCCGATTACAGACGTTATATCAACGACTTCCTCTCAATGCAGTGTTGAATAAGTAATACCTTTTTCGACTAGAGGTCACCACAAACCCTTTCTCCATGTTTGAGCATAGTACTACTGTGTTTTAGATACGACGCAGCTCATCTCATTCACTCGCCTTGTCCCTGCATCCATCCGGCGTTATTGTCGGCGTTGTCGGCGTCCACCCCTCCCTTATTCTCCTCGCCGCGACAGCTGCGCTCTCCGCTGCTCACCCCCTCTCCTCTCCGATAGCGAACACTCTCTCGCGAGGGGAATTGGATTGGATTAGATTGGATTGGGCTGGCTTGGCTTGGCTTGGCTTGGCATGGATTGGATGGATTGGATTGGATTAAATTGGATTAGATTGGTACACTGCGATGCTTCGCATCACCTCAGGGTTCCTCTCCGGAAGGTGGTGTAATTTTTTTACCGTATGCCTGACTAGCATACGTGCGTGCGAGTGTTTACGTGTTGGTGGTTTTGTACGAGCGGTTGTGGCTTTGCGGACGCGCGTGTGTGTGTATGTGCGCGAGTGTGCGTGTCAGTTTCTGTGCTTGTGTGCTTGGATGCATGTTATGGCGTAAACATGTTTTGGTGGAGCACCTGCCTAATGAACCGAAAAGCACTAGCTCCTATCCTTTCTGGTTCTATACACACCTACTGGATTTTTATAAGGACAGCAATGCAGTAATAGAAAATTCGTGCATCTTTTCTAAGCGTGTGATTTGATTAACACCTACATACATCTCACTAGGAAGAAACCAGGATTGCTTTGTGAATGCAGCGCTTATTGCGCCGTGCACGGTATATTAGCACGCACTTTCAGCTTGAACCTAGAAGTTCATTGGTAGTTTGTTCAATTTATAACGTTTGCCTTATTAACATTCATACTGGTTCGAAGCCTTGTATAAAACTAGCAGGTGGCTATACGTGCAGGAGAGTATTATTTGCGGCCCGTGATTCATCTCTGAAAACTCTGCACTGAATCTCCCAAAAAAATCTGCACTGATGTCACAAAATAATTTCAGGCGCTCCGCAAGGTTACGAAGAAATTTACCATTTCCTTAAAAACGATTTATTTATTTATTTATTTAAAATACCTTACATGCCCGGGGGCATTGAGTAAGGGGGGTTACATGAAAATTACAGAAGGTGCAAGCAGCCAACACTCGGCAAAAAAGATTGTAAAAAACTAAAAGCGTCAGTACACACAAGGCAAAATCAGAGAAATACAAGAGAAAAAAAAACGCATATGTACATTCCAGGGCAATAACGCAATAAGTACTACAATGTTCAGAGCACACAAACCACATCAAATGAAAGATGCAAATCTCGCAATAACATTTGACGACAGAAAATGCGAAAAAAGAATTAACATATTTGCGACAGATAGCGTGCACATAACATGCACAGAAAAAAGCTGAAGGCAAGGGAAAAAAAAGATCAAATTGAAAAAAACGCAGCACTTCGAAAACCTTGCCCAGTGAAGAAAACAAGATGATGCCTAATTATATGTGCTGCTATGCAAGTGCTCGTGTAGAAGATGACGAAATGTTTCCTGATTATTTTCTGCAGCAATGTTATCAGGAAGGCTATTCCATAGGCGAATGGCCACAGGAAGCGCAGAAAAGTTAAATGCATGTGTGGAACCATACATACGAGAAAAACTTAAATGGTTATTTAATCTTCGGGACGTGTTTGATGCGATTTGGATAGGTAATGTGGAACGAGTGCAGTTATAAACATATTTGTGGAGCAATGATAAAAGGGCGATATCGCGGCGAAGCACTAGAGGCTGGAGGGAAAGATCAAGCTTCATTCGTGTTACGCTAGAATGGTGGCTGTACTCACGGGAGATGAAACGGGCGGCTCTATTTTGGACCGATTCGATCATGTCGATTAGATAGTTAGGATGCGGGACCAAACAGATGATGCGTACTCGGGTTGTGGTCGAACAAATGTCTGATAGGCTAATTTATGAATATGGGACGGTGAATTACTAAGATTACGACGTAAATAGCCTAATGTCTTTGATGCTTTGTCACATATGGCTGTAACATGGGATGACCATTAGAGGTTTTCGGTTAGATGAACGCCTAAATATTTATAGGAAATGGTATGCAACAGTTTATTGTGATTGATATTGTAGGAAAAATGTGAGTTGACGCGCTTACGGCGAAAAGAAATTACTTGACATTTTGACACATTTAGAGACATTAGCCAAGAGTTACACCAATGGCAAATTAGGCTGAGATCGTTTTGAAGCACTTGGTGGTCATCAGTACTGTTAACTGGTCTATAAATAATGCAATCGTCGGCCAATATGCGAATACGAGAGGAAATATTTAGTGGCAAATTGTTAATGTATATAAGGAAGAGCAAAGGGCCCAAGACGCTGCCCTGGGGCACACCTGATGTAACGTAAGTCGGAGATGAAGCAATATTGTTAACTACTGTGAACTGTTGACGATTGGAAAGAAAATTTCTAAGCCACGATAGCGTGAAGGAGTCGAGGCGAAGAGGGATTAATTTTGTAATAAGGCGACAATGGGCAACACGATCAAAAGCTTTGGAGAAGTCGAGAAAAATGCAGTCAGTCTGTAGGTTATTGTTAATGTTAAATTGCAGGTCAGTTGTGAATTCAAATAATTGTGTTTCACATGATCAGCTTTTCCTAAAACCATGTTGATTATGAAAAAAGAAATGATTTGACTCGAGGTGATTGAAAACATGGGAAGCTATTATATGTTCGATAATCTTGCAGCAAATGCAGGTCAATGAAATGGGGCGGTAATTTTCCGGGGTATTTCTATTTCCAGATTTAAAAACGGGAATCACTTTGCCTATTTTCCAGTCACTGGGCAACTGTCCAAAGGATAAGGACTGCTTGAATATCATACACAGAATAATGCTAGACACAGATATGGTGTTTTTTAACATTTTGGAACAGATGTTATCAACACCAGCTGAAGAAGATAATTTTAGATTGTTGATGATGCATGCTACGCCTTCCACTGTGACATCGATACTTTTCATGTATTGCCAGTCTAAATTATCGACGTTAGGTAAATTGGTGTGATCCTCTCTGGTGAAAACCGATGAAAAGAATGCATAAAAGGCAGAGGTACAATCCTTATCTGAAAGAGGAGAATCGTAATTGCTGAGAATCGTCATGCCTTCTGCCAAAGGCAACAGCCCGGAAAACCTCTCATTTGTATTCATTTTACATTTTTGTTGTTTGAAGTTATCAGCAGCTGGGTGTTCCGTTTTCAGAAATACTTTTCTATACAGAAGCTGACGGCTAGCTCTGAATATACGCGTTTCCACAGTACCAGCTTAGCAAGGAAGGAAATGATGCCAACAATCTATACAGGAGTGTTATCAAAAACTGTACTTTAAATGAATTCCTTAGATAGTGTATGTGATTTTAAATATTTTATTATGATAAATACTTACGCGCACATAAAAGCTGGTGGCAAGAGCAACAAAAGTCAATCGAGAGGAACGAAACAGCAGCGAGAAAGAGCCCGAGTGGAGCGGGCCCCAAAAGACGTACTTCGCAGGGTCCACGTGGTCGCGTTGGCTACCAATCAGCTATGCCAAATATCTCCCCTCACATAGAGTTACCTTTAACATGTTTGTCAAATTCCCATGACAGGTAAACGTAAGCCGCTCGCAAAAGGCGTGGTAAAATTATTAATCAGACAGTTTTGCTTGGTTACGTAAACGGCACGCAGTTTGTACAAGGAAACATAGTTACACCTATGAAGTATAATTGTGTAGCTTTGTATGAATTTTTATACTGGTGGCATACAGTGTAGTGGTGTAGCAGAGAACCTACGGACAAAAGATTCACTAATGCTGGCAGTTAGTCAGACCGGTGGAACGCGTACCACGCCCCCTCATTTTCACAACTGCTGGCTCGGCAGAATGTTTTGAATGTTTTTAGTGACTCTCTAACAGACGCAACTGTGTATGCAAGAGAACTACATTAAAGTTTTGCAGTCATTGTAACTTCACGGGCGAGGCTCAGCACACGGAAATAGCTATTTTCTAGCCAAACAACTCAAATCACGTTTGAACAACGAAAAAGTTCTGTACAGTTGACTTTTACTGTTCTTATAATGTAATAAATATAATTATTTTACGGCTGTGTTTGATGCGGTATAGCGGACGAGAGTGCATGCAACAATGTGGCACAGTAATCCATGCTGTTCCCAGTCCTCAAAATACAATACACAATACCAAACAACTTAAATACTGAAAAAAAGCCATGCTAGTTACAGATAACCTTCATCGTAATGAAGGAACAGTGTGAACTCAAGAATAAATCGAAAAGACGTAACCAAGTTCATTCTTACCTGCTAGGGTCACCCTTTCTAATACGCAAACTACACAAGCGTATCCTACTCCAGAGCACACCAATTTCACTTGATTATTTCGTTCCTTGTAATTAATATACCAATACCCCAACTTGTTGCATCATCGCTGAATGAGCTAATAGTCTTTCAGACAACAGCTATATAACAAGTACCATGCCAAGTAGAACCTGGACGAACTACACCATAAGAATGCTCGATTTGCTGTGCAAACCAATGCTTTCAAATTTAGTTTGTTTAAAAATGACAGAACAGTTGAAATTTCCGCCAGCGACCATTGTGTCATCAATGATAAATCAGTTCCTTATTTTTCATTTTAAAGAAAGTTGTAAAAAAATAAAAACATTTATTATTATGTCTGCCGCGTCCTGCACAAGATGTCCCAGCCCGGCGGCAGTTCATACACATGGGTGTCCGCGTATGGATGGTCAGCGTGTTCCCTGAATGATATTGCTGCGAACCATGCATTAGGTTTGTTTTTTTGTGTTTTGCTTTTACCGCCCGGCTGCGCCGGTCTGTGTTATTTCTGTGCCAAGGGAAGCGCGTGTTCCATTCTTTCTTTCTGTTCCGCATGTGTTATCTGTTCTGATAGGGACAGCATCCCGATCTAACGTGAACAGCCCGGAATAATCTTGTTGGATGTACAATGTTCTCGATGCGAATCGCCGGTTCGAGAACCACGCGCGCCGAAAGATAAAAAGCTGGCAGAGCAGGCGCCGGGGTATTCGATTCTGCGACGCTCGCCGACGCAAGTCATTTTGTTGATGATTGGACTTGCGCAAAACAAACGGGGACGAGGAAGGACGACAAGGACGAGCGCACCCGTTTGTTTTGCGCAAGTCCAATCATGAATCGTTTCCAACTAGGCCAGCTTGCTGTGATGCTTCACTTTGTTGACTGCTGCTTCGCCACCTCTGTATTCTTTTGAGTTGTTAGGGAAGCACAAGTTCGCTCCAATAAACTTGTTTCTCCTTCAAGACAACTGCGTCGTTTGTCTTCGTGACATCTGGTAGAGGTGCGGGGTACTCACCCTGCATGCTCCCTACTACATCTGGAAGCCGCCAAGCCAGTCCAACCAGAGAAAGCCGCCGACTGCAAGGATTGCTACCCGAGAAGGGCCCAAAAGAGGAAACGCTTAAACCAACACCATGGTGCAAGAAACAACGTCGCCAATCGTCCTGCAGCAGCCCCGGGAACCGCCATCGTTCCGGGGAGCCCCCGCTGAAGACCCCGAGGAATGGTTGGAGAAGCTGGAGCGCGTGCGGACCTTCAACAGGTGGGACGATGAAGAAACCTTCCGGAATGTTTTCTTTTACTTGGAGGATGCAGCTTGAGCTTGAACCTGAATGCAGCTTGAGGATGCAGAACCACGAGAGCACCTTGACTAACTGGACGCAATTCAAAAGCGAGTTCCTTACAACCTTCACGACCGTGGTGAGAAAAGAACGAGCGGCGCTTTTACTGGAAACTCGAAAGCAACACCCGAACGAAGGAGTCGTAATCTTCGTTGAGGAAATGAAGCGACTGTTTCGTCGAGCGGACCCGGATATGACGTTAGAAAAGAAACTCAGGTTTCTGATGCGAGGAGTAAAGCAAGAACTTTTTGCTTGCCTTGTCCGCAACCCCCCCAAATCGGTGGCCGAATTCGCATCCGAGGCTGCGGCCATGGAGAAGGCATTGGAAATGCGCAAGAGGTAGTTAGACCATCCCATCAATGCGCTAGTTACGGACACGATCGATGCCGGGGCTCTAAATCTGACACACTACGTGATAGAATCCGCGCTATCGTCAGGGAAGAACTGCGGAAACTCTTCCCAACAACGCCGCAACCCCAATTCACCTCTATGAGCGACGTGATTCGGTAAGAAATTCAACTTACTTTGGGGACTTCTACGCCTCCCGAAGTACCACGTGAGCCTCAAGCTATGACCTACTCTGCGGCTGTTCGACGACCCCGCCCTGCTCCAAGCCGTCTTCAAGAAGTGCCGCCATACCGCCGTCCACTGTTGCCCGCCCGACGTCCTGCACGCCAAAACCAGGCGCCGATGAAGCTACCACTGCGGAGAGGCCGATCACACCTACCGTCGCTGCCCGTACAGGAAACTCGGACTGCGTGGTTTCTCTGTCGACGCCCCACGCCCCCGACCCGGCGAGCGCCCTACTGAGATCGACGAATACCTGTCCAACACTAACCGAGGCCCTGCCCGCTTTACCCGATCGCCGTCGCCCTACCCATACTAGTCGCCCAACCGCCGTAGCAGTGCTGATTTCGCACGTGGAAGGTCTCCCAGCCCACGCGGGGGAAACTAAAAGCAGCAACTTCTGGAGGTAAAGTTGCACGATCGCGGAAAAATGAAAATCCTCCAACGACGCAACAACTCACGGAAGACAGTGATTCACAACATGCCAACATCCCGACGACCCGACCTAACCCTGACGAGACTCCCGAACACGACGACAGCTACACGGCGCGACGCGTACCCGACCTGACCGAGACGTCCACTGAGAAGACGACGACAACGACGACGCACAGTGCTCGACCGTCAACACACACAAACCGAGATGCGACGCCCCGACGAACCCGGAACTCGAGGAAGGCGGCATCTGACGTCAAGGTGTCCATCGATGGCTTTGACGTAGTCGCCCCCGTAGACACGGGAGCTGACTATTCGGTAATGAGCGGACCATTTGCGTCTAAACTGAAGAAAGTTATTACCAGATGGGACGGTCCGCACACACGCACAGCAGGAGGCCACCTCGTGACGCCAAGTGGAACGCGCACATCGCGTGTCACCATAGACGGCCGAACGTACCCTGCGGCGTTCGTTGTTCTGCCTAACTGCTCCGCGCCGTAATTTTTGGAATGGACTTTTTGATAGGCAATGGTGCAATAATCGATCTGCAGACTAAGTCAATAACTTTTCACTCCATGACACCGGAACCGACCCCGTACGACGTGCTGCTGTAAGGATTGCCGATGATCATGTCACCCTGCCACCCCGCGCAAGCTTGATGGTCGCAGTCTACTGAGAAGATGCTGCTCCTGACGTCGACGCTATTGTAGACACTAATCAAAGGGTGCTTCTCGACCGTGGTGTGTATCGCAAGAGGCATTGCGCGCTTCAAGGAACTCCAAGCCCACATTTTGGTTCTAATTTCACCGAGGAGTACCAGCATTTAAACAAGGGCGCGGCAATTGCATTTCTCGAAGAAACGCAAGAAGCAAGTGACGTGATCGCGGTCGCCGACTTTGAACGCACACCCGTAGAAACCTTCAAGCTCCCGCAGCCCTTCAACGTGAATCCGGCACTACCGCAAAAACAACTGAACAAATTATTGACTTTCCTGCGTCACTATAGTGAATGTTTTTTGTCGAGCGCAAAACTACGTCAGACCCCTCTAGCGAAGCACCGAATAATAACCGAAGATGGAGCCCGAACTACCCGACAGTCACCGTACCGCGTCTCTTCACACGAGCGGGAAGCCAGCCGCACTCAAGTCGACGACATGCTCAGCGACGACATAATACAGCCATCGAAATGTCCGTGGGCTGCGCCGGTCGTACTCGTGAAGAAAACAGACGGCACATTAAGGTTTTTCGTGGACTACCGGCGACTGAACAAAATCACCAAAAAGGACGTGTACCCCCTGCCACGAATCGACGACGCCCTCGACCACCTCTGCCATGCGAAGTACTTCTCATCGATGGATCTGAAGACCGGCTACTGGCAAATTGAAGTGGACGAGAGAGACCGAGAGAAGACTGCATTTATAACCCGGATGGCCTATACGAGTTCAAGGTGATGCCTTTCGGGCTGTACACGGCGCCAGCAACGTTTCAACGAGTCATGGACACGGTGCAAGCTGGCCTGACGAGGCACACCTGCCTCGTATACCTCGACGACGTTGTCGTATTCACCCGGACTTTCGATGAACACCTCGGAAGGTTGGAGTCTGTACTCGAGGCCATTCGTACGTCGGGGCTAACGCTGAAGCCTTAAAAGTGCCGTTTCGCGTACGAGGAACTCAAGTTCTTGGGCCACGTCGTCAACGCCGCGGGAGTCCTACCTGACCCAGCAAAAACTTCAGACGTTGCACACTTCCGAAGGCCGAAAGACAAGAATGGCGTGCGAAGATTTCTCGGAGTATCCGCATACTACCGGCGCTTCGTCGCAAACTTCGCACGCATTGCATAGCCGCTCACGCGCTTGACGAAAGGCAGCACCCCTTTCAGCTGGGACAACGACCAAGAAAAAGCATTCGGCGAGCTGAAAAAACGCCTGCAAAGCCCGCCCTTGCTCGCTCATTTCGACGAAAACGCCGAAACGGAAATACACATGGACGCCAGTGATATAGACTTGGGTGCCGTCCTCGTCCAAAAACAAAGCGGGTGCGAAAAGGTAATCGCCTATGCCAGCCGTGGTCTGCCGAAGGGAGAGAAAAACTACTCTGCCTCTGAGAAAGAGTGTCTCGCAATTATATGGGCGATTTCAAAATTTCGCCCATACGTGTATGGAAGACCATTCAAGGTTGTGACAGACCACCACGCGCTGTGTTGGCTCGCCAATTTGAAGGACCCCTCTAGCCATTTTGGGCGGTGGAGCTTGTGCTTGCAGGAGTTCGACGTTACAGTCGTTTATAAATCCGGCAGGAAACACTCCGACGCCGACTGCCTGTCCCGCGCCCCGTCGACCCACCAGCACAAGACTCTGATGAAGACACCGCGTTCTTCGGAATCGTGATGGAGAGCGACCTAGCCGCCCAGCAGCGTGTCTACCCTGACTTACGACTTACGCGCGATAACTATTGGCGCGACAACTTCCCGCCCAGCGCCTGCTGTCGAGATAGCGGAGGGCGCATGCGTGTGCCTCCCTATAGTTTGTCCATGTCCGTTTCCTTGATTGCGGCTGCAGTACTTCGTTCCTCTCGAATGTGACGCGCGGCGGCGCCATGCGCGGTGCGCCTACCGAGCGGGCGTGTTGCTTGGCAGCAGCCGGCAGCGTGCACCATGCGCTGGTGCCGCGTAACTGTTCATCTGAGAATGTTTGTTCGGCGCTTTTTTTTATCATTTTATTCACTGGAACACAAACTAGCCTTGAAGAAAGCTACCATAAAGATTCACACATGACTGAACCAGTGCTGTTCGTTATGCGACGAACACACAGTTGATAGCAAGAATTGAAAACAGCGATGGCATATTTGGTTAGCAAAAATAGACAGAAATACACAATTGTCGGTGTTAGTGAATTGCTATCGAAAAGAAATGAGGAGCTTCCTTCCATGTCACCCACTGCACAGTGCTAGCTATGAAGCGTATAAAGCACGCTGCTCGTCCTGCATGGCCATATTCGGGAAGAATGCCGTCCCGCGTCCCCATCGAGCAATGGAGGCACATCGTGGGACTTTTCACCAAAGGGCCTACTCAGAGGGAAATTTGCCGCCTTACCGAGATGTCTAGGACTTCTGTAAGCGGCATTATTCAAGCTTACCGCGATTATCAGGGCAGACTCATTGATGGAGATCGCAGCGGGCGGCCTAAAGTCACCAGTGAGGAGCAGGAACTACTGATTGTCGCGCCGCTGGGGCAGATCCCTTCCTGTCTGCAAAGAAAAATTCCACAGGGCCTGCCATTGAATGTCTCTTGCGAGACAATTCGAAGACGACTTAACGAAGCGGGACTCGGGAGTTGCGTGGCAGCGCAGAAACCGTACCGGACGGACCGCCAGAGGCTGGAAAGACTGGAGTTCGCCCGGGCGGTGGAGCAGTGGACAACGGACGAGTGGAAGGAGGTTATATTCACAGACGAATCGCCTTTCTCCAGTCGCTGGTATCAACAGCGCCGTGTTTTGCGTCCGATAAGCTGCAGGTACGAAACTGAACAGTGAAACGTCGGTGGTATTTTGCATTCCTGACGATACGTAAACTACTACAGTGTAAGAGGTCAAATTTGGAGCATGGTTTAATGTTAGAATTGCTGAGAATTTCTTCGGGGGTCCCGAGTGCAACGCTAAGCGTAATTGTTAAGGGTAGCAATGCATAAGTGTCTGTTAATGCCTAGATTTCGAAGCAACCGATATGCAATGTCCCTGTAAATTTTATTCAGGTGGGTTCTTTGAAATGTTTTAATCGTAGGCTTATAAGCATCGTTTGTTAAGCGTTTCTTGTCGCTGTTTTTTTACGAAACACTTCCGGTAACCCGAATCGGCTAACAGGGCATTTTGTAATCCTCGCTGTGGAAAGCGGATGAAATTGATACCTAGTTTTATACAGGATACTGTTCGCCTACGTGGCAGGGGGGGTGCAGCCTCTCGCTAAAAAAAATTTGGCAGTAATTTCAATCGATATAAACTATCAAACACGGCGAATGTCCTTTCATTGATTTAGCTAGTATACCCTCCGAATATCTTCGGAGGTAGCTTTCCTCGGAGATGTCTTTCCTGAATGTATTTCTGTATTTAGAATACGAGTTCGCTTTATTCACTTTTGAGATACCATCCCGGCTACATCCAAAGCGTGCTTCAAGTGGGAGGTGCGCCGTTAGCGTATGGGGCGCAATGAGTTCGGACGGCCTGGGACCCCTCATCAGAATTTCTGGACAATTCAGTCCTTTGAATTGAATTGAATTGAAACAAGGTTTATTAGATCCTGGTGAATGTCATACAACACAATATACAGAAAGAGGTCCCAAAGTGAACACTGTAGTGGGACCTCTTGTTAGGAAACGCGAGAAGTGATATTTAAAAGGTACAGAAAATGCAGTCGCGCGTACACTAGATAATGTGAAAAATACGACAAACAAGACCAATAAAATAATATGCGTTTGTGTGACAGAAATACTTCCGAGGACAGAATACACAATTATACAGTGCAACAGATTTAAAGGTTGGTCATGAAGAACATAGGCATAATAATAAATTTTTTAAGTAATCACAGCAAAAAACAGATCACATGAATTAGCGGGATAAAATGTCCTGAGTGAGTGTTTGAATGAAGAAATAGGCGACAGATCTTTAAGTTCAAGAGGGAGGCTGTTCCAGGTCTTTATAGCAGCGAATTCTACTGTTTGTTTTCCATAGTTTGTGCGCACTCTTGGAAGCAGATAGTTGTGTTGAAGTGAGAACCGAGTGTTGTTAGGATTGGTAAGTTGCTTTCTATTGATTATGTATAAGTATTCCGAACTTTTGGTTAAACGGTAAGCAAATATTTCCAGGTTATACAGAACGAGTTTGTCAACGGTAAAAAGGTTTAGTTTCCGAAAAAGGGGGGCACATGCGCGTTGTACTGGCTGGATGTTATCAATCGAACTGCTTGGTTTTGAATGTGCTGAAGGGGGTGAGGTGCGAATGATACGTAAGGCCCCAAGACACGATACAGTAGTTGATGTGACTATGAAGAAATGCGTAGTACATGGAAATGAGCGTTGATAAGCTAAAATGTTGACGCGCTTTTAGCAAAACTCTAATACCATCTGCCGTCTTCTTTTTAAATACTGCATGTGTGCAGTAAATTTAAGGGAGCAGTCCAGTTGAACACCGAGAAACAAGCATTGATTGCTTGGGAATATGGGGTGGGATGTAATGAGTATGGTTACATTATCGTGCCTGAGCTTACGGGAACTAATTAAGATGAATTGTGTTTTAGATGGAATAATTACTAGCTTATTCCTGTCGCACCACATGCTAAGTTTCGTAAGGTCGTTATTTAGCCGCTGTGTTATTTCATGGATATTTTCGTGGGCAATGTAAATGGTTGTGTCGTCAGCATAAAGTAGGCAGTCGGCTGGAGTTGTTAGGCAGTTTGGGAGGTCATTAATGTAAATTAAGAATAAGATTTGACCAAGGATAGACCCTTGTGGTACGCCTATATTTACAATTTTTATATCCGACATTGCACCTGATACGTTAACGGTTTGTTCTCGATCGAACAAGTAATTCCTAATGAGTTTTAAAGGGGGACCAATTATACCATATGAGGATAATTTTTGAAAAAGAATGTCATGATTTATGGAATCAGATGCCTTACTAAAGAAAACGGATCTGACTATTTTACCTTCATCGATTGCCTTTTGAAATTGATCAGTCAGCGCTATTAGAGCAAGATTAGTGGAGTAACCGGGCCAGAAACCGAACTGTCGAGGCGTCAGAATTGCGAACTTATGGAGGTTGTTTAAAAGACGTTGTTGAATTAGCTTTTCAATCACTTTACTAAAAAATGGAAGTATAGAAATTGGTCTGTAGTTATTCATGGCAGTCCTATCCCCCTTTTTGAACACAGGAATTAATTTACTTCTTTTCAGCTCTTGTGGGAAGACAGCAGTTTTAAAAATTAAATTTACAATGTAAGCTAGTGTATCAGATATAATATCAACAGTATCCTTGATGTAGCGCGCATGAATGCTATCAAGGCCGGCACTGGTTGTCTTAAGATTAGTGATTGGAGAACTAACTTCACTGGATGAAACTGGGAAAAGAAAGAATGATTGTGAAACGTTTCGTTGTGCAGAGGTAAAGGGTGCATTCGTTACATTTGCTGTTGTCGAAAAAAAATGAGCTGAAGGCGTTAGCGATTCCTTTGTTTGTGCTGAGAGAAAGACCGTTGTGTTGTATTTCTGAGATAACATTTGGAGGAGCATTGTTATTCAGAAATTCGTGAATGATACGCCACTGCTTTACTGCTTTCAGCTGTTACTACCGGTTTCACTTATTTGTCGTTCGTAATAATTCTTTTTAGCGGTTTTCAGCAATAGCGTCAAAGTAACAGAATATTTTTTGTACCGCCTGAGAAGCGCGGCGTTTAAAGGTTGCCGCTTAGTTTTTTTGTACATGTTTTCTTTTTTACGCATGCTTTTGAGCAATCCGGGAGTTAACCAGGGGTTCTCAGGGAATGAGTAGTTTTTACGACACTTTACTGTAGATGTAGACGACGTTATGCAGTTGTTTATTATCTCGATAAATTCACTGTACGATGACTGAGCATCTTCACACCACAAGATTCGGGACCAGGGGGCGCATGACATTAACTCTCGGAATTGCTGTTTGTTGAATATTGTTCTGTGTGACTGATCTTTTGAACAGTTTTTCGCACAGTGAAAACGAAGGGCTACTGGATAATGATCAGTAATGCTTGCTCGAATGATAAACGCTTCAGGTGGGGTGAGGGCATTTGTTAGCACATGATCAATAAGTGTCCCTGCGTTCGTGCTCGAAGAACGGGTTGGTGCTTGAATTAGTGTCTCATATCCATAGCCAAGAAAGCAATTAGTGTATTCATTAACATTCGCGACCGAGTCATCTAGAAGGTTTATGTTTATATCCCCTAAGATCACGGCGTTTTTGTTTTTTTTTGACAGAGAATACAGGAGATCATCAAATGCGGAACAGAAGTTTGTGATAGGAGAGCTCCGCGAACAGTAAATGCAGCCAAAAACGGTTTTCTTGTTATCATTAAAAAAATTAGGACTATCAACTTCAATTCATACAGATTCGCAATCCGGTACATCAAGAGAAAGGTCAAGCCTACGTTTATTGGTTACACTACCTAGTACAAAAATGGCTGATCCACCATGGCTTGAATTTCGTCGGTGGCAGTATTCTGCGGTATAAGACGGGAAGCCATACAGGTTCTTATCACTTTCAGATAGCCATGTTTCCGAGACACAAATGACAGAAATGGGGTAGGTCGTTGACGAAAATAAAGTGTGAAATTCGTTGTAATGTTTGCGGAGGCTACGGGCGTAAACGTGGACAGCACAGTAGCACGTGTGGTTACTGATCGATTGGAATTCGTTCCGTCCAATGTAGGCCATATTTTGCTGTTATTTGCTTAATCGGGAACCATATTAACGGAAGATGGAAAGGTCAATACGGTGAACTTTGCGGTCTTCGGTTTTCCATGCCTTAATTTGGCAATCTTCGGTCCAGAGATACCGCCAGTTGTTTTCTTTTTCAGGTTTAGGGCCTTCCCAAACAAATGTTTGTTGGAAGCTGTGAAGTGGTCAATAATATAGACCGGTTTTGGGTCAGTACCGTGAAAGTTGATTTCGTCTGCTTGCAGTCGTGCCTTCCGCGCCTTGCGACGAATTCAGCCTTTTTGGCGCGAGAGCAAAAGCGAGCGATTAAGGTTTTGACGTTTCCCTTAGCAGGTACTCGGTGCGCGACATCAAGGTCAACTTCAGAAACAGGAATTTCTATTTTTTCCGCGATTGTTTTCACAATTGCTACTACATCTTCCCCTTGCGTTTCCGGAACTCTCCCGATTTCGATATTATTTTTCCTTGAGTATTGTTCAAGTTCCGCTACTCTGCTTTCCAGTTCTTCGTTGCGTGCATTTAGCCTTTTATTGGCAGCCTTAAGCTCTTCCAGTTCAGTCTTTACTTGTTCCACTAGGCCATTCAGCATGGCCATGCTTTTGTGGCATTCAGCGACTTCATTCTGCAGGGGTTCGTTCCCCGAAGCGGACTCAAGCTGCAACTTGGACAGAGCGGAAGAAACGGCTGCCTCCACAGCTTTGGACACCCTTTTGTCAAACGACTCCTCCAACTCCTCTATTCGCTTCGCCAGTTCAGCATTGGTTGGCATGGTTACACCACAAAAACACTGTAGCAGCAGCAGTCGCAACACAAAAGGGGTAACTAAGAATGCAGGGTACAAACGAAAGGGTGCAAACCTGTGTGCAAAACGGGTGGAATTTAGCCTCTGTCACCGGCCGCGACCGCTGCTGCTGCAATGGTGATGTGGGCTCGGGATGGGCATCCTTTACGGCTGCTGCCTCAGTGCTGACGCCTGCGGTGGGAAGCGAACGGACGTTCATCTGCGCAGGCGTCCAGTCTGGGCACGTGTAGTAGCCGGCAGTGCTGAATCAGATGCGCGTCCTCAGCAGCTCGACAGCAGTCAAGCAAGTGGAAACATGTGTGCAAAGCGGGTGGAATTTAGCCACTGTCACCGGCCGCGACCGCTGCTGCTGCAATGGTGATGTGGGCTCGGGATGGGCATCCTTTACGGCTGCTGCCTCAGTGCTGCCGCCAGCGGTGGGAAGCGAACGGACGTTCATCTGCGCAGGCGTCCAGTCTGGGCACGTGTAGTAGCCGGCAGTGCTGAATCAGATGCGCGTCCTCAGCAGCTCGACAGCAGTCAAGCAAGTGGAAACATGTGTGCAAAGCGGGTGGAATTGGGCCACTGTCACCGGCCGCGACCGCTGCTGCTGCAATGGTGATGTGGGCTCCGGATGGGCATCCTTTACGGCTGCTGCCTCAGTGCTGCCGCCAGCGGTGGGAAGCGAACGGACGTTCATCTGCGCAGGCGTCCAGTCTGGGCACGTGTAGTAGCCGGCAGTGCTGAATCAGATGCGCGTCCTCAGCAGCTCGACAGCAGTCAAGCAAGTGGAAACATGTGTGCAAAGCGGGTGGAATTTAGCCACTGTCACCGGCCGCGACCGCTGCTGCTGCAATGGTGATGTGGGCTCGGGATGGGCATCCTTTACGGCTGCTGCCTCAGTGCTGCCGCCAGCAGTGGGAAGTGAACGGACGTTCATCTGCTCAGGCGTCCAGTCTGGGCACGTGTAGTAGCCGGCAGTGCTGAATCAGAGCGCGTCCTCAGCAGCTCGACAGCAGTCAAGCAAGTGGAAACATGTGTGCAAAGCGGGTGGAATTTAGCCACTGTCACCGGCCGCGACCGCTGCTGCTGCAATGGTGATGTGGGCTCGGGATGGGCATCCTTTACGGCTGCTGCGTCAGTGCTGCCGCCAGCGGTGGGAAGCGAACGGACGTTCATCTGCGCAGGCGTCCAGTCTGGGCACGTGTAGTAGCCGGCAGTGCTGAATCAGATGCACGTCCTCAGCAGCTCGACAGCAGTCAAGCAAGTGCAAACATGTGTGCAAAGCGGGTGGAATTTAGCCACTGTCACCGGCCGCGACCGCTGCTGCTGCAATGGTGATGTGGGCTCGGGATGGGCATCCTTTACGGCTGCTGCCTCAGTGCTGACGCCTGCGGTGGGAAGCGAACGGACGTTCATCTGCGCAGGCGTCCAGTCTGGGCACGTGTAGTAGCTGGCAGTGCTGAATCAGATGCGCGTCCTCAGCAGCTCGACAGCAGTCAAGCAAGTGGAAACATGTGTGCAAAGCGGGTGGAATTTAGCCACTGTCACCGGCCGCGACCGCTGCTGCTGCAATGGTGATGTGGGCTCGGGATGGGCGTCCTTTACGGCTGCTGCCTCAGTGCTGCCGCCAGCGGTGGGAAGCGAACGGACGTTCATCTGCGCAGGCGTCCAGTCTGGGCACGTGAAGTAGCCGGCAGTGCTGAATCAGATGCGCGTCCTCAGCAGCTCGACAGCAGTCAAGCAAGTGGAAACATGTGTGCAAAGCGGGTGGAATTTAGCCTCTGTCACCGGCCGCGACCACTGCTGCTGCAATGGTGATGTGGGCTCGGGATGGGCATCCTTTACGGCTGCTGCCTCAGTGCTGCCGCCAGCGGTGGGAAGCGAACGGACGTTCATCTGCGCAGGCGTCCAGTCTGGGCACGTGTAGTAGCCGGCAGGGCTGAATCAGATGCGCGTCCTCAGCAGCTCGACAGCAGTCAAGCAAGTGGAAACATGTGTGCAAAGCGGGTGGAATTTAGCCTCGGTCCCCGGCCGCGACCGCTGCTGTTGCAATGGTGATGTGGGCTCGGGATGGGCATCCTTTACGGCTGCTGCCTCAGTGCTGCCGCCAGCGGTGGGAAGCGAACGGACGTTCATCTGCGCAGGCGTCCAGTCTGGGCACGTGTAGTAGCCGGCAGGGCTGAATCAGATGCGTGTCCTCAGCAGCTCGACAGCAGTCAAGCAAGTGGAAACATGTCTGCAAAGCGGGTGGAATTTAGCCTCTGTCACCGGCCGCGACCGCTGCTGCTGCAATGGTGATGTGGGCTCGGGATGGGCATCCTTTACGGCTGCTGCCTCAGTGCTGCCGCCAGCGGTGGGAAGCGAACGGACGTTCATCTGCGCAGGCGTCCAGTCTGGGCACGTGTAGTAGCCGGCAGTGCTGAATCAGATGCGCGTCCTCAGCAGCTCGACAGCAGTCAAGCAAGTGGAAACATGTGTGCAAAGCGGGTGGAATTTAGCCTCTGTCACCGGCCGCGACCGCTGCTGCTGCAATGGTGATGTGGGCTCGGGATGGGCATCCTTTACGGCTGCTGCCTCAGTGCTGCCTCCAGCGGTGGGAAGCGAACGGACGTTCATCTGCGCAGCCGTCCAGTCTGGGCACGTGTAGTAGCCGGCAGTTCTGAATCAGATGCGCGTCCTCAGCAGCTCGACAGCAGTCAAGCAAGTGGAAACATGTGTGCAAAGCTGGTGGAATTTAGCCTCTGTCACCGGCCGCGACCGCTGCTGCTGCAATGGTGATGTGGGCTCGGGATGGGCGTTCTTTACGGCTGCTGCCTCAGTGCTGCCGCCAGCGGTGGGAAGCGAACGGACGTTCATCTGCGCAGGCGTCCAGTCTGGGCACGTGTAGTAGCCGGCAGTGCTGAATCAAATGTGCGTCCTCAGCAGCTCGACAGCAGTCAAGCAAGTGGAAACATGTGTGCAAAGCGGGTGGAATTTAGCCACTGTCACCGGCCGCGACCGCTGCTGCTGCAATTCCCAGTACTGTCGCATCTTTTCGAGAAGTCTGCTCCTCTGCGTCCTGCAGGGCCCGTTCATGAGCGGCTGCTTCATCCTGCAACAGGACCAAACAGCACGATCCGTGAGCTCATTATTCGAGGACCACGCGGTGCGATAGCTGCGGTGGCTTACATGCGGGGCAGGCCTAAAGCCGATACAAAACGTGTGGGGGATTATGAAGATGAATCCCGGTGAACGAAATGACTGCGGTCGCACGGCGGGCGAGTTGTGGCAGGCAGTGGAAGATGAATGGGGACGCCTGCGCTCCCATCCCGAAATGATAAAGCCGCTTTATTAGTCTCTCCCCCGACGCATTCGTGAGGTTTCAGAAAACGACGGAAACTTCACACAAAATTAATACGGAGAATCACTCGGACAATCACCGATGTATTTTTTTTGTGTTCCGAACCGAATAAACCTACGCTGTATTCAGTTCTTGCTATCAAATGTGTTCGTCGCATAACCACCAGCACTGGTTCAGTCATGTGTGAATCTTTATTCCAGCCTTTCTTCAACGCCTGTTTGTGTTCCAGTCAATAAAATGATAAAAAGAGCGCCGTACAAACATTCTCAGATGAAAGGACAGTTGCGTGGCATCTGCGCATGGCGTACGCTGCCGGCTGCTGCCAAGCATCCCGCCCTCTCGGTAGTAGCGCCGCGCAATGCGCCGCCGGGTGTCGCTTTCGAGAGGAATGAAGTGCTCCAGCCGCAATTAAGGTAACTGACATGCACAAACTATACGGAGGGACATGCATGCGCCCTCCGCTATCTCGACAGCAGGCGCTGGGCCCGAAGGTGTCGCGCCAGTAGTTTTCGCGCGCCGCTAGCTTGGTCCAGTTCATTCTGTGGCCGCCTGAACGTGTAACACACCTGCTCAGACTCAAACCGCTCGATCACGAAAGACAGCTTACAGGACGCATTGAGCCACAAGACTTCCGCGTTTATTTATCCCGCCAGCAACCCAGTGGCGGCATGAACATTTTGTTATTTCCTCTTCCTTCCACCCTCAACGCGTGCACGCATTAACCGCCAACTGCTGAAGGGCGCCTACGTATGCGTGAATTACGCCGGCGAGAATGTCGTCTAGAAAGCCTTATTCTAACAAACCACGCATCAATACACATCCAGATCTTCCGCGGGTGCCTGCACTAAGTGAATAAAAAATCGTCGCATTGGCTGTTTTTTCGTATTAGGTTCAGGTCTTCGAAGGTTTCACGAACCATTGGACGCCTTTTCAGCGAAAGGTGGACGCACTTTTCTCGAAGGTTTTTGCAGTTTTGATGTTAAAAGGCTTTCGTGCTTCTCTCAACTTTGTTTAGGGACGAATGGCTAATTGTTTTGTTACTGAAGTTGTTGAGCAAATCGTTTGTGTGTGACGTCCGCAGTTAAAAATACCAAGGAGGTGCCAAAAGTATCGTGGATGCGTGCCTAGAGCGCAAGTTTGTCAAGATCACCATACTCACTTGGAGAGAGTGGCCAAAATTGGCAGAAAAAACCCACCGTCCGACGCGCGCCTCCAGCACCCGTTCATTAAGCCGAGCACACCCACATAGGGAGATCAGCCAACATTGGCCAAACACACACCCACAAAGAAAAACACCAGCGTCCACTGTATCGGGGCAACACTTGCTCGGACCGAGAAAGACATTTCATAGCGTACTCCTCCCGTGTAGGCGTCGTCATGTATTCGTGCGAATGCGCTCGGTAGCGTAAAAGAACCGCGGGTGTAATGTCGAACCTGCTACAGGTTATCACTGAGCGCTCATGGCGAAGCGGCAGATACATATCACAGCTGAGGAAGAGGCCACGCTTCGACAGGCTCTGCTTGGAGAGAATCCGCTACAGACGATAACTCGTGCTTGCAGAATGACCCACAAAAACGTCTATCAAAGGGCTAGATCAACCCAGCTTTTCTTTAAGGGACCGTGCAACACATTCGATAATCGCTTTTACTCTTTCTTTCGAGTCTGGAAATACTGCGAAAGCTATTGATATCGGCAGAAGGGAGCCGATTGGCGTGATTTGCTCATCGCACCAGATACGCCTTAAATTTCTGCGTTGGTTTGTAGCTGTTTTTTTAGGTTGCTTTCGAAGAGCGTTTATTGCTTAAACAGAAGGAAAGGCTTCCAGCAACCGCTACATGGCGTTAGTGACGTTAGTGACGTGGACGTCGCCTTAACATGGGACACCAATGAGGGCATTTTGAAGCAGAAATGTCGCGAGCAGGTTGAGAAGCATTCGTTGTTAAGAATTTGTTTCCTGGTCGTGTCGTCTGATTTCATGGGATGGCCTTCGGAGCACGGTCCATGTTTTGTCGGGAGACAATGCAGGCTGGTAAGGAGCTGGGTCTTCTCCCGAGAAATATGAGTTGCTTGCCGGCAGGTGTCGTGCGTGGGAGCTTGATCCCTATGCAACGTGTTTCACGACGAGTCCTGGGGGGGGGGGGGGCACCTGAGTTGACTTTTCTCTTATGATGTTCCTTTGATTTTGCTGTTTTTCTCTTGTTTGTTTTTGTTTGTTTGCATAAGGCCGGCCACTGGGATCCCATCTAGTCTAAGTAGTTCGTTCTATTCTTCTTTCGTTTCATCCAGCTTAGCTAATTTATGGCACGCTGGCATGGGAACAACACGCCGTACAGCCAAACACCGGCTGGGCTACGGCCCGTCGTGTTGTGCTAGTGACGCGTGTCAGGTTTTTAGACCCCAGCGGCCCACACACTCCGGGTTTACCGGGGAATTTAACGTATCTCTACTGCCCCATGACGAACGACTGAGCTAGTTATAAAGTATTTATCTCAGAGGTGAAGGCACTCAAAAGTTAAGGAAATCATCGTACTACCGGATACTAAACAAAGACAAAGGTAGAAGAAGCGACGAAACATACGCTAAATGTTAAACTCAGTTTATGCAACAGAAATACGAAAAATGATTTATATGTACATGAAACGTGGAAAAGGTGAAAAAGCAGCGAACACAAACAAAACAAAATAAAATAAAATAGTATCGCACTCGTCACACCTGCTCATATCAAAAAGCCACCTAACAATACCTGCCAATATCACTCCGCGTAAATTAACATACACGTGTGCGCGCTCAAAAATCTGGGAAGAATGCAGAATCCACTGCGTCCTTTTTTTTCCTTTCTGCCGGTTTTGTAGGCGCGTCAAAAACAAAGATGAATACCCGAATATGCACTAAATTGAATGGTTGTGTGTTATTCGCGCCCTCGACAGCACGCATGTGATATAACGAGTTTTGTGCTCTTAGTATGCATACGCAAGGCAGCACAAGCTTTCACTACTGCGAAAATCTGTATGGGCTCTAAAAGGAGTAATTTAATTTGCAGAGCATTTCAGCAACTCACGATGTCACCCGCGTTGACGTCCGTAGTCGTAGTCCGCACACCTCCCCCTACACTATATAAAAAAATACTATCCGCCGCCTGGTTTCGATCCCTCGACCCTGCGGGCGGAACGCAACGTACATAGTGCTCTACCCACTGCGCCACAAAGCCGACACAGAATGGGAGGCTGCGAACGCGCCTTATATCCTTGACTCATTCAAATTACTGCTGACGAGCGCTCTCTCGTCAGCAGTTGTCCCAAGTGCAACAACATTAACGTAACGCAAACTACTTAACGTTGTGCGCCCCCGGAAATGCTCTGCATTTGATCGTGCCCCTCGCGAGGGGGATGTTTACAGTTTTTTTTTTCATGGCTATAGTAGAGGCGACTTTGTTGTGCACAGAAAGCATGCGCATAAAAATATGAACTGTGGTAGTTTCTCTAAAAACATGGCGCATTGGCTTTTCAAAATCTCGAAGGCATTGTCGCAAGACGAGGATGAAGAGGGAAGTGCGCATAGCAATACGCAGTTACCACCTGAAAAAGAATAATGTAGGGGTGCACATAGACTGTTCGTAATCGGTATCGGTGGCCATTTTAATAACGTAAATACATCGTTCGCATCTATCGTGGTTTATGGCTTCCGTCCTGCCACCCCGTAACATATTTTTGTGATTACTGAAGGGAGAATAGCAATAGAGCTGAGGTATTTCAAAATTTGTGAAAGGGTGCAGTGGTTTAATGGCTGAATAATAATTAGGTCTCTCTGTGGGTCGGTAAAATTGTAGCCCGTGTGCGACTCCTAAACACTCAAACACGTTGCGGGATCCAGGTACTTGTGGCGGCCAAGCTAATATCATTTGTGAGATTTTACTTAGAAAGTCGCTGTGGATTTGCTGCAGCGTCTCTTACATTTGTCCACACAAAGACTTTGACTGGGAAGTTTAACGCCCCGTAGTTTGGTGCCAAGGGCGCCATGGTGGAGGGAGGCGGGTAATTTCCACAACCTGGGAATTTTTAACCTGAGGCGAAATCTCAAAACCCTGGCGATTTCGCTTTTTGTCTCCACAGGAAAGCCTTCACCACGGCCTGGATACATGTTTCTAGGCACTTCGCTGCACAGCGCGGCTCCGTTACATGTGCGGTGTCAAAACGCGCTATATTCTACGTTGCGCCTGCTAAAAGACGAACGCCGTTCTGCCTACGTGGCGTGGCTGCGGAGTTCTGGGCACCGGCGCTTACGGCATGTGCTCGAGCCTTAGCCAGTGAACTTTTAAATGCAGAGCATTTCAGTAACTCACGATGTCACCCGCGTTGGCGTCCGTAGTCCGCACGCTCACTGCGCATGCGCGTCGAGTCGAGGCGAAAGCGAACACTCTCTCGCGGGGGGCATTGGATTGGATTCTAACACTCTCTCGCGAGGGCATTAGATTGGATTCGATTGGATTGGCTTGGATTGGATTGGCTTGGATTGGCTTGGCTTGGATTGGATTTGGATTGGATTGGATTGGATTGGATTGGATTAAAGTGGATTGTGTTGGATTGTGTTGCGTCATAGCCGCGGCACGTTGCGTCATAGCCGCGGCAGACGCGCTGGGGCCGGCGCATGTGCAGTACTCTCTCTTCCGCGGTTTCCTCTCCTTCGGGCGCGCTGCGCATATAACCGGTGTGCCGTTCTCCGGCGAAGCAACACCCGCGCTTGGCTCAAACACCTAGGGTCCTCGCCGCTTTACAAGTACGCCAACGTTGTCGACTGGGACCGGCTTACGCAGTCCCTTCAACGTATATAAGCGGCGGAGCGCGCGTTCGGAATTCAGTCAAGGGCGTCTTTGCTTGGCTTTCGCTTGACGTGATGCTTTGCTTGCCTCGAGTAGATGCGACGCATTTACTCGAGTTCCCCCCGTGGGAAGATGCGGGCGGCTTTTTTAATTCTTCTATACCTATTTTTTTCTAAAGTAAATTCTAGTGGTTGTTCCTCCATATAACGGTGACTCGATATTGTCAATTGTTTTAGGGGCGCAGCCTACCCCACAATAAATTAACCTTCTAAATCACAGGAAAGGGCACGTCACGTGAGTCGAAGTGCAAGAAGCGTTAGAAATACACGCGTAGGATCCAACTTGTGCCTGTGGAAACAACAGCGCAGCGTCACAGCCACTTATACAACAAAGGAAGTCTAAAAAAATAGCAAAAGAAGTTGTCGCCTAATTTTACAAATGCATTTTTGTTTTGCGTGTTGTTATAATTTGAAAATTACATATTTTAGGCCTTTGTAAAGATTAAGGACAATCTATGTAAAAAAAATTCTCCATAACATACCACTTTAACAAACTTTTTTTGAAAATGTCTAGTTTTGAAACCTCGTTTGAAAAACTTCTCAATAGGGGAAATTGTTAAACCATGTTTAATACAGCATGTGTGCGACTAACCCCATTCAAGAAAGATCACTGTGCACAGCTGTTACGCATCAACAATATATCTTGTATTAGAAGGCTGTTATTGGTGTCGAAAGATAATTTCGCTTTTCTGGCCTTATTTGCATTTTTGTCATTCTCGATCTTGGTGACTACCCTAGCGAACTAACCCTCTTCTGCTCCACTAAACAACAAGGTAACAAAGCATTACTGTCGTTGTCGGATGAGGAAGCAATTTCCGAACAAATTTAATATGATACTAAATACCTTTCTTATTCTTGGGGCGATTTCGATACGGAGTTTGAAAGCAGAGCGAAAAAAATCCAGACTATTTCAGCTGCAAACTGTTCCGCACCCTTGGCTCAACGCCCGCATCTTTTCTTGAGCTTGGCTCAGCCTTCCGTGCCTCTTCACGGCTAACATTTCGCGGGGGGCCGTGATTTGTGTGTATTCTTGTTACCAGTACAGCTTCTGCCCCTAAAATTTATGCTTAAACACACTCGCAATAATGTGGGGCTTTATAAGGAATCCCTCTAGCATGCAAGGACAGCTTCTGTCCCTGTAGAATAAGGAGGTATCTAAAGGTACATAAGACGCCACCCAATGCGTGACAAAATGTGCTGGCTTTCCATTCTAGAGAAAGAAGCATGGTTATTGCACTTACACAGATGGAAACTAAGAGCTCTCCGCAGCATGAACATTAAACAAACAAATCAGATTGGATGTTCCACACTAGCCTGAAATCGTTGTTTTAAAGTGGAATGTTTACAGTGAACGTAAACTTAACAGCGAAAACATCCCAAGCTTAGAAAGTTACTTCGCAATTTACTTACTACTAGAAATTTACTTAGTACACACTCATGACCTGCCGTTTGACTGTAGTTGAAAGGACATGTTGGTGGCGCTCCTTCCTCGTTGTGCCGGGGACGTCCAGTTTGGCATCACGGGAACTTCGTCGTGGACGAGTCACTTGTTCATCATATTAAATGCAGAGCATTTCTTAGCCTCGCCTCTTCCTGCGTCGGACGGCGTCCACAGCTCCGCGTCCGCAGCAGGTGCGCCTCTCCTCCTTCCCTCCTCTCTCTCAACAGCAGCTGGCGTTCGCATGCGTCGTAGTAAGCCCGTTCGCTCCGTCGCGGTCTCGGCGTAACACGTGCGGATAGCAGCGCGGTGGGGCGGGGAAGGGCGCGCTGCTTGCGCATGCGCGCTCTCCCCCCCGTACTGCTCTCCCTCTACTGCGCGCTACAAATATAAAGCGGCTAGCGGTTGCTCGTGCTTCAGTCACTGCGTTGCTCCTTCCTTCCTTGGTTGACGCTCGCTCCCACGTTTACTCGTTTCTGCTACTCCCAGTCCTAAGGTACTCCGGACATAAAAGGAGCGCTGGACAACATATAGCAAAAATGAGCGGCGCACGTAAACGCATGCCACACGCTATCGGTCGCTGACAAAAATTGTGCCGGTCGCTCGGAGCACCGCGCACCGCGCCGCCGGGTGCCACATTCAAGAGAAACGAAGCGCTGCGGCCGAGATCCAACCGATTTCCCCGCAGAGAGGGTGGGGTGCAAACGATGGCAATAAATAACACGTTACGTACTAACGTCTCTCGTCTCTCTCTCTCTCTCTCTCTCTCTCTCTCTCGTCTCGCAACCCAACTACCCAACCCCTACGACAACAACAACTACAACTACCACCGCCAACTACCACAACCTACGCCACGTGGCCACCCCAATGCTCTGCATTTACTCGTGTCCCTCGCGCGGGGGCATGCGACGGAGGTTTTTATGAACTTGTTTCCCTGTTTTTTGGAATCACGTTGGTCCTGGTGTGCTCTGATAAAATCTTAATGTAGTAGCAATCTGAAGTACATTTATTTGGGGAAGGGTTCGTAGATTTTGCAGCAGCGAAATAAAATAAACATCCCCGCGTACCGAAATAGCATTTTGATCATAGATGCTTACTTGTTTCGGTTTTACTACAATAGCGGATAACAAGCGATTGTAAGTTCGACTGCTGATATACGTGATAATGAAAGTTTAGCGGGCGATTTCTCCGCCTGGTCACACTAAAACCGCCATGTCGGTGGCCACCGTGCCAACGCATGATCTTTTCGTCCGCATCTCGAAGAAAAAAACAAGCACCATACATCGTCTGCGGCGTTTCAGCCCGATTATCGGTTGTGGCGTTAACCGATCAATCACACTCACATTAGGAGAGAACAAAATTTTATTTAAACAAACAAAACCGGGTTAGCGAGGGGGTGGGGAGGCGGAGGACAAAAGGTTTGCCGCGACCGCCAGAGCTCGAGAGGTGACCAGCAATTGGCTGGTATCCTCGGAACTGCCCAGGGCCTGCTCCCGGTGGGTTGAGGAGGGCAGTTTGCAAGGTCTCTTCTATCTGGTTATCACTGCCACGTTGCACCCATAGGGTGATATCATCTGCGTAAATGGTGCTGCGAAGTGCGGGGATGTTGAGGCGCTGGTGAACTAGTAGAGTGAGAGTAATATTAAAAAGTAGTGGTGAGACAACTGCCCCTCAAGGAGACCCGGGATTACGCATTTGGAAAGGCGTGGATCGTATGGGGCCGAGTTTGATAGTGGCTGTGCGTTATTAAAGGAAGTTGTGAATATAGATATAGAATGGGGCTCTCAGTCCGAGGTCGCTGGTGGCTGCGAGGATCGCCTTATGTGATAAGTGGTCGAAAGCCTTGTGCAGGTCAAGTGAGAGAACCGCACAGTTATCTTTGGCAGGTGTGTTTTTATTAAGCCGTTATGAAATTGTAAAAGGGCATCAACTGAAGAGAGGGGACGGCGGAAGCCTAACATATTGTTACACTCTTGATAGTGGGCAATACGGAGGCATAGAAATGTATGCACTGAGAACATAGGGGATTCCACTCAGTTTACCCGGTGGCTCACGATACCACGGGGCCACAGATGCACATGAACTACGGCTACCGGGTGCACCATGTTATGAATGATTTCGTTGACTCTTTTATTACTGCGGTGATCGTGACATAGCGTCTGACTTTGATGTCCCGTCCACAGCTTCTGCAGTGGCGTGTTCATCATAAGAGCGGACATATGAGGATGTTGCGGACGATTCGTCTGCGGTATGACAGAGCCATCTCAGAGACGCCTCATTCCGCGTCCCTCGTGTTTCACATCTGAGGCGGCAGTGGTAGCGTCATTACACACTACGTTGCTTTCACCGGGCGGCAAACCAGGTCACTGTGATTGACCATGGGTGCCGTGAAGAGACATAATTACAGCCCAAGTGGTTTCGAAGGGAACGTAAAGGGGTGAGAACCGGCGCTATAAAAAAGCTGCGGCACTTCAGTGGAAACGAAGAGGAAGCAGTGGTTATGCACACGATACGGTGTTTCGCATAATCTCGTAAATTATGCGTGCAGATTACATAATTATTTTAGGTGCATTTAAACAATTTCCGATAATGTCGCTGTTTATAGCTGCAAACAATAAAAACGCAAATATTGTCAAGGGATGAAGTGAATAGCAGAACAAAACCACAGGGACACTTATCATCGAATTCGAAATAATGGCTGAGGCTTCGTTGTTCTCACGCTGATATGGGAAGCGAAAGATTGACATTGCCTGTGTTAAGATTTGTTAGGCTAGATTAACTTTTGGCTTAGTTGTTTTTAAGATAGTGCTCCTCCTAGGCCTCACTTTGTTTACAGTTAGCGTCCCGCTTCCGGTGTTTTCTGAGCCGAACCACTCGTCAGAAAACAGCCGCGGAGTGGCCAGGCGCCACTTCATGATGATGGCGGAAAGCCTTCAGCCAAAGCTTTACCGCCAGAGTAGACGGTCGAGTCTCTCTCTCATTCATGAAAAAGGTCGCATGCACGTGGTGAGTCACGCTGTCAGGCGCAAACCAGCTGCTGAGAGCGCATGCGCCAAAGCGGCGGCGCACTCTAGCAGCGCTGAACGCGGTTGTTGGCGGAGCTTGTCCTTCCGAGCCGAGTCACGTGATGCGTGGTTAAGGGCACATTCGCTGCGTTGGCGATGCCGCTCTCAGAGAATAGCAAAGCGCTGCTTTAAAAGCTGCTGCTGGTACATAGCTTACTGAAGATCTTTTGTACGGCCAAGATCGTGTAAATACAATGGACGTTTTCTGCCATGTTTTGTGGAGCCTTCACCCTGCCGACAGGCAACAAAGTTTAACAGCTGAGACGTTGTACAAGCCGTACGTTCGTTGTTGCAGGAGAAAATAGCAACAATATGTGGGGACCTTGTGAGCTCCTGCGCCGCGGCGAACGATGGGGGTTCCGCGCAGACACAGTGGCTTTAGCAAAATACAACTGGCTGAAAACATGAGGTGGCTGTACTGGCACTAAAAACGATATTGTTTCAAAGGTGGCACAAGTTCCCTGGGTGGGGTGTGGGAAATAAAGGTTCAGGGGAAGATAAAACGCCAAAGGCGCTCATAAGTTAACATAAAACAGTCGTTCTTCATTTGCACTCAACCCTGGCACGTTTTACATAGTTTCTCGTAGATTATCAGCGGAAAGCATGAGGGAAGCCGCTTCAGATCATGATGACAGAAGTTTGTATGGACCGTTGGCTAAGGAGTATTCGGTAATCTGTTCAAGAAATGAAGGCTTTATTTTCACTTGCTGCAGGTGTGCTCACTCTGATGCTGGAGGTGGGCTTTCGCTTAGGAGTCGCGCACGACCATCGCTGAAGTAAGCGCATTTGTAAAGTAAATAGAATAAAATCGGCATGCAACGGGTGTTGCAGTAGGGGCTAACATTGCGGGGAGGACCAGCGAGTGCTGTCCATTTATGCACAATATGAGGGGTCAGGGCCGGGTTGGCATACATTTTGCTGGGCTCGATTTCGCCCGAAAGTGTGAATGCTTATAGCGGACTAAGAACGCCAAGGGGACGGCATCCCTCAGGCGTTGGCTACAATGAATCTTTAACTATCGTAGTTTAATCTGCCACTCTGCCTGAACTTGGAGGGACGGTGGGGCGCTGGTAGACGTTGGAGTTGTATAGAGCCTATTCCTGGCAGCGGCGTGTGCCGATCAGTCCCTTTGCGCTCCGTTGGTATGCCCATGGGTTCAGACATTGCGGAGGGTCAAACTTTCCGTTTCGAGATCGAGTAAAACTCCGTTTCGAGCCGCAATGGCTGCGGATCTGTTCATTTAGTCACTAGAGTGTAATAAACATAGTAAGGTTTATGAAGTTGATAAAGATCAACACTAGCGCTAATGTGATCTGTATTTCGGCTTAGGATGCTTCGGCCTTCGCCTTGGCGACAATGTGCTTCCCGGAGTGGCATACTGCCAATTCGCGGGCGAGCAGCAATGCTTGTCGAAAATATAAGCTCAGTTTATAGCGGGAGAGAAGTTACGGAAGGTTTATTAGGCAATAAGGAATCAATATCGGCCAAGGATTTCAGCGGAAACCGCAAAACCAAAGACGGGCGAGCGCTATTCCCGCAGGGTGATATGGCAGTCACAGCCGATAGAGTGCTGTTGCTGGAGATCAGCTCTGAAGGGTCCTTCATGCGACCTTTTTGCGTAGCTGTTATTCAAGAAATGTTCAAATAATCAGCCAGGCATTATTGAATTCAAGCAAAAAAACACTGGTGTGAAAGAAAGGGTTGGTCGCAATCTAGTATGCAGGTTATTTCGGCCCAAGCCCCCATCCAGTCGTGGCGCAGTGGGCTAAAGCCTCGCTCTCACGTGAGCAACCTCGCGGGTGCAAAACTCTGAAATGTGTTTTCTGATTGTTTTTGCGAGGTTGTGTTAGTGCAATGATTTGCGTATCATATTAGCAAAAGCAAAAATGACACTTTTCTGTTGAACTGTGGAACTACCACGTCAAACGTCAATGGATAGTGTAAGCCATGGGAACGATTCGTTCATTTGAAACTCGTGCTTCATATGAAGAAGAAGACGTACATTCAGAGGATGAAACGCTTGTGTGTGCATACTTTCCTTCCGTCCACTCAAAGATGAGTGGGCCTGGGGGAGTGAAGGAAAGGGTGCTATAGGGCCGCGTCTGGCAACCCAACCCTCAAATAGCGTAACTGGAAGCACTGAACGCTTACAAAAACAAACCAATAGCCTTTATAGAGAGAAAAGAGCCTCCAGGCCATCAAATAAGAAAGCGAGGTTAGAATATTTATTTTAAACAATCATATAGAGCGCCGTACAAAGGGGAAGACACCGCCCCAAATCTTACACTACTGTTCCAAAACCACTCATGAGACAGGGTTATCGTGTACTTGTCTAGTAGTTGATAAACCAAATGTTTGAATAGAAGTTTCCCGGAAATGCCTACAAAGTCACATGCCATACATCCCTTCGGCTTTTTTTGCTTACGATTATAAATGTTTATAATCGATCCTCATAACAAAAAAAGATATTACCACTCCCTGTGTTCACGCATGTATGGCATAATCACAACACGACCACGCACAGTATTCGCTAGAAGAAGTGGCCAAATTAGAGATATATAAACCGAGGTTGTTTAGGAACTCCTATACACCCGGTGGCAAATAAACGGCGGCACGCCAGCACGTGGCAAAATGCATCGCCGCGCCATCTGCCGTTGCACTTCTGGTGTGGAGACACCGATGTGAGCGTGCCCGCGCGTCCAGTCCCTGTATGCTTCCCTGTCTTTCCCTTCGCTTCAAGCGGTAAAGCCGATAGTACTGAGTGCTTGGCCCTCGGGATAAGTTTTTATGCTCAACACACCTCCCAGCTCATGCTTCGGCGCCGGTGGGCGACGGTGAAGCGTGCTTTGCTTTGTCTGCCTAGCTCTGACAAACACCGCATTGCAAGAAATTAATATTTTAGTTTCAAGGGCGAAAGCGTTTGTTTGGCTGTCTGAACGCGAACATTTGCTGCGTGTCTGTGTCAACCGATTGAACGTTCTTTTCGATGTGGTATGTCGCATTGCAATGTCTCGTACTTATTTAATGTATTTATTTTATTAACGTATTCATTTGCTTATTTAATGTGTCGTGTGGCAAGCTATTGTTTATTGCGATATGTTTTTAACGCGATAGAGTTATTAGGCTCGTTTTCCGGTTTCCGCGTGGCTCCTAGCCATCCGCAAGCCGACGTGCCCAGTGGGCGTCCACGGAAATACGTAATCGCTGCCACCCGGGAGCTACGGCAGAGACAACAAAATGCGAGAGCTCGATTATCGCGTCTCGCAGGTGTCAGGTGGAATACGGCGCAGCCGCAACTGAAGTCTGGAAAGAAGGACAATGAGACTACGACGGGGAAGAAAGAAAGGACACTCACATGCGACCTGTGGCAGGCCTGCTCAGTGAAGTTGATTGTATGCCGTCTGTGTGGTAGCATGCTCGGCTGACAGGTAGTCAGCCGTGCCCGCAACTGACGGCATCACACTAAAGCGCCTCCGCACCGGAAAAGAAAAAGTTTATATTAGCGGCCATTTACTTTGCGAAGCCGCACCTGCTCTAAGAGGCGCGCTGTAGTGTAGGGCTCAGGGTTGATTGCGACAATAACGACACACAGGAGTTTTTTTTTCCTTCCATCAGAAAAATGCCGCCGTAGCCAGGAATCGAACTTCGTGCTCGGGCTTATCAGCGCAGCGCCTTACCCTCTGATCCACTTTGGCTTGTTTTACATCGGAACTCATTCAAGCACCTGCATTTGGTCACCACACTGAAACTGGTAGGAACGGAATAACGCCAGTCTCGCCAATATAAATGAAAGCATATATTATGGGCCCTGGAAAATAAAATAAAATTTTGTATATGGCATTTAATTGCATAAATTTTGCTACTACGTTTTGAAATTGCCGCAGTGCTGTTTCCGCAGCAAGCTGCCTTCGCTAAACGAGGGATGGCCCATGCGCTTAGGTTGAAAGTCACCCTAAAATAGGCACGGATGTCCTTCCAGAGGACAGTCACGTAAGAATGCAAGGCGCGGCTCTAGAATCAAGCGGTAAAACCGACCTCACAGTTGCCAAAAGGAAAGAGAAAATCATTAAAAATAAACTTGATCAGTGTTACTAGACGTGTTTCTCAAGGACTGATTGCATGATCTAGAAAGGAGATTGCGCATTTTGAAACCCACGGTCCTACAATCACAATATCATCAGATTCAATCGCAGTATCATGATAATATTATACTCCTGGTGACCTCCCCTCGTGGTGACCTCCCCCGTCTACCGCCCTTTGGGTGATAGGCAATCCCCAAATCCGCCAATATAAAAACTAAAGTGTGCCTTCAAAGGCCTTAGAAGGAAATCACTACGTAATTTAAACACTATACTCTATGCGTGCTATCCCAAATTGGCATGGCAATGTCTTGCACGCACAGAACAAAGACGTACATGACGAGCAAAAAACCTTCCTTATGATTCTTCCCTCTCCCTGCAGTGATCATTAGCGATGGTTTACGCCAGCTAAATTGTCGTATTCATGAAACAACCTGGACCAACATCTCTCCATATTTAAAGAAACGTATTTTTTGTCGTCCTTCGCTTCTTTGCCTTAACCGAAAATATACTGCAACAGTACAAACTACGGGGCTACTTATAGAGTATGTATCTCTGAGGTCAACTTGTTCATAAAGCAGGGAACAAGGAAGAAAGCGCTGTGTTATCTTTTTTTTCCTTTGTCATTATTTTGTTAGCATTTTAACTACCAATACAAATACCATAAAGCAGACGTTCCAAATGAACGTCTCACTTTGGGGTCCTCGACAGCACGCATGCTGTGTAGCGCTCTTGGCGCTGCTTATGCATACATAAGGCAGCTAAAATATTTATAGTGAGAAACTTTTTATGGGCTATAAATAGAAATATTTTTTCATGGCTGCATAATGCGCTGAGTTTTGTGCACTGATATCGGCCGCATGAAGACGTGAATTGTGGTAGCTTCTCGAACCACATGGTGCATTGGTTTTTCAAAATGTCGAAGTTATTCTAACAAGACGACGGTGAAGAGGAAATTGCGCAGAGCAATACATACCTATCCTGTCACAAAACGAGAAGCTTTTGGCTGGCGTCGCCTGTCCGGGCTCGGTAATGGCAGCCATGTAAATATTTAAATACTGCGCATTCGCTCATCTTTTATAATCGTATCATGTTTGTTGGAGTGTGCAGGACGAGTTCTGGTCATTGGCGCTAACAGCCAGCGCCCTAGCGCCAGTGCGTCTACTTTTCTAATTTTTCCATTGCCATATTTCCTGAAGGTAATTATACTGCTTATTTATTAGTAGTATTAGCGAGTTTGTATGGCTAAATATTTTACTTTGGTGTGCAGCCAATGTCAAAATTTAATTACGGTGTAAATAACCCATCAAGCCCCAATGTCACGCAGGGCGAAGTGCAGTGAAACTTCAGAACTACGCTCATTGAATCACACCAGTGTAATGGGGATCAAGAGCTAACGCCCGAGGCACTGAACGAACATGGCGGGTTAAAAACACAATACATTTTGTACATAAATTTGTAAATTCATTCTTAATGTTTAAGATATCAAAATAGTTGTAATACAGATTTAGTGCAATGAGAAAATTAAGGAAATTGTTATAAAATTTCGGCTAATCCTTTACAAATACAAAAAATATTTGCAAAAGATTTATATATTTTGACCTGCAAATTAGACAAGTATTAAATATGACTCATTGTGAAACTGCTCTTAAGCAAGCCTTACCGTTAGATCTATCCCCGCCTTCTTTGTGTGATCTTAAAGAAGTTTTCGCTTACTTGGAATGTGAGGGTGGTGCGTAACCATGAGTGTCTTTAGTGGACATGTGCTGTTGCAACCGAGTGGGGGCACCCGATCCGAGCTCCGTGGCCTCCGACATACGAGTGGTAGCGTGTATGATGCGAGCGGCCAGCCGCTCTTGCAGCCGTGAAGAAGTCCTCCGACATACGAGTGGTAGCGTGTATGATGCGAGCGGCCAGCCGCTCTTGCAGCCGTGAAGAAGTCCAGAAGCCGTAGGCTAACGTAACTGTTTACTTCATAGCGAGAGGTGAGCCGTAGCCAAAGAACAATGTCCCGACGGGCTAGGTTACAATACAGGACTCGAGCAGAGCGACAACATCGATTCGCTGCTCTAACAGGAATGAGTTACAACACTTGGGCAGCTCTATTTATACCCAAAAGCGATAACGGTCAAACGCAACAAGTGGGAACACGCACAACACTCTTTCCAGAGTTCGTAAGCCGTTCATAGCCTCGGGCACGTTGAGTCCAAGAGAGGGGAGAGAGGAGGACTCCGTTGCGATCGGCGGGGCCTCTGTGTCCTTGAAGAGCGTGGAGACGAGCCACGCCGTCAGCCGCCGACGTTTTGATGCGCTGAGAGCGAAGCGTCTGACGCGGCTTGTCGCAACTTGCCACCGACATGGTGGCGCGTGTTTTCGAAGGAGCACGCAGGGGCTTCGCCGCACAGCCGAGGAGTGATGCGGGACAGTACGGCGGCGCTGGCCGATTCGTAACAGCTTCTCCGCCGGGGGTCCGAGATCCCGATGGATAAGGGTCTTCAACCGTTGTCCGGAGGGATGCTGTCGAAGTGAAGTGCTCGCAGACGCTCGACTCCAGGCCTGGGCTGTACGACACTGCTGGAGCTTCACCGGCCGGGTCAGTGGACGAGTGGTGGCTCCCCAAGCACGTCTCTGGCTTGGTCACGCAAGCAACAGAACAACACAGGAAGACACAACCGCATCGCCGGCAAGTGCGAAGACGAATCAACACTGAAGCTCTACCAGGCTTTTAATTGCGAAAAAGTACGCGAATAACTAACTACTCTAGTTATATTTTTTTGGCCAGCAGTACTTTAGACAAGTGACAAACTTGAAAGGTGACATTTCGCGTGATTGGAAATGTCACACAGAAAAAGAAATGTAATCGTAAAGGGCGAAACCTGCTCCAGGAAAAACAATGAAATTGAAAAAGTCAGGCGTCTACAAGCCACTTCTCGCCTTAAGGAATCGGACTCAAGCCATCAGCATTGCCATTCAGTTTCCCCTTTTTGTAGCGTACTTTAGGTGCACCCGTTCTCTGAACGCTGCTGCGACCGCGTGAGAGGACACCGACCGTTCGCTTCGACAACAGTCGTGCGCGCGGAGGAGCGAGAAGGATTTTCCATCGTTCATACGAGAGGCGCGCACTCCTTCTTGGAGTCGGCGTTCCCCTGGTGCGATGCGAGCTCACGCTTTGCACCTCGACGTGCCCGCACTGAAACACGCGCTAAAAGTACGCCCGGAAGTTTTCCCTCTATGCTTCTTGCTCGCCTTTTTACGAACGCGTTCGGCAAGCGAACATCGGAACGCGTTTATGTTCTCTTCTCTAGGCTGGTCGGTTCCCGACTTCAGCTCAGCGACAGGCGACCCGGGAACCTCAACTAGCTCCGCCGAGGTTGGCCTATCATCGGGAGCATCAGCTGGGAGTGACAAGGGCACGAGAGCTCTTTAGACAACTCGTAACTTCCAACAGACCCTATCTCGTCATCCCTCGCGTTTTCGGCAACAGCCTCAGCACGCGAAGGCTGAAGTGTGTTCCCGTTCTCCTTCCTCACTGCTAAAACAACACTACAAGCAGGCTGCTCTGTCTCAAAAGACGGCTCAGCCGCTCCAGACACCTAAATCTCTACGAGCTCGGCTGGCCGTTGCTCGAGGTCAGCTACGTGAGCTGGGGGCAGGGCAGAATCGGCTTGCTCAGTGGCGAGATCGTCATGACTCCCAACTGAGCCGTACAAACCGCTCGCTGCTTCGACTGCAGGCTTTGCCACCACATCGCTCGTTTCTGTGCTACCGTCCGAAGGAACAACCTCCGTTTCAGCGGACTCGTGTTGCCTTTCGGTAGCCTCATGGTTTCCGCACTCCCGCGAAACCTCACTATCTCGCGAATTGTTCATGTTCAGACCGGTAGCCGTTCCCAAGGCCTCCCGCGAATTTGAACCGTCCGAACACTCCGCCGAGATCTCCAAAACAAACGCCGACACATTATTCCACTCAGTGGACACGTACTGCCCTCTGCCGATAGTCTGAGCTAATGCACTGTCGTTATCTCTCTCCGCAACCTTGACACGCTGCGGGGCAGCAACGGTCGCTTCTGACTCGCGCTCACGAACGTGTGCCACTGGCAGCGCTGGCACGGCACTTTCCTCGACAACGAGGTCTTTTTCGAGCAACAATTCTAACTCGGGCTTCACTTTTTCGTGCTCGAGTTGAGTTTCATGGTCTAGGTGCTTGTTCTCCGTTTGGAGTCTCTCTCGCTCGAGCCTGTTTCTTTCCCTTCGGATTCGCTCAATGTCGAGGGCGTACCATCGCATCTTTTCCTCGTTTTTGAGTTCCAGATCACGTATTCTTTCCTTGCGTTCCTGTTCTTGTTTCTGCCACTCGAGCTCCCGTACTCGCTTTCTTTCCTCGCGTTCCTGCCTCTCGAACTCCTCACGCTGGTGCTCAGCCTCTGCCTCCGCCTCTGCGGCCTGACGTTTCACGGTCTCCCTGCCATTCAACCGCTCAATGCATTCCGACAGCTCCTCATCGTCAGCGCCAACAGCGAGGATAGCCTGTATCAGCTCTGGCTTTCTCAGCGCATCCGTAACATCCAAGCGCAACTCTTTTGCAAGCTCCAACAACTGCGGTTTTTTCAACGCCTTCAAATTCATGACCGGTCTATAGTACTGCTTTCAAACTTCTCCAAAAATGTTTTGCGCGTTGAACCCACGCTAAAAAAACACACGCCCAACCAGCTATCCTCAGAAGCCTGGTAAAACTCAATAAAGAAAAGTCCGGCACTCATCCTTGACCGCCGTGAATTCTGCGAAGTCCGAAGCCGCCTTGACGTCCGTGGTGTTGGGTCTCGCACCGCTGGCTTCAGGTGTTACGAAGTTGCCATCCCACCGCTGCCACCAGTTGTTGCGACCGAGTGGGGGCACCCGATCAGAGCTCCGTGGCCTCCGACATACGAGTGGTAGCGTGTATGATGCGAGCGGCCATCCGCTGTTGCAGCCGTGAAGAAGTCCAGAAGCCGTAGGCTAACGTAACTGTTTACTTCATAGCGAGAGGTGAGTCGAAGCCAAAGAACAATGCCCCGACGGGCTAGGTTACAATACAGGACTCGAGCAGAGCGACAACATCGAGTCGCTGCCGTAACAGGAATGAGTTACAACGCTTGGGCAGCTCTATTTATACCCAAAAGCGATAACGGTCAAACGCAACAAGTGGGAACACGCACAACACTCTTTCCAGACTTCGTAAGCCGTTCATAGCCTCGGGCACGCTGAGTCCGAGAGAGGGGAGAGAGGAGGATTCCGTTGCGATCGACGGGGCCTCTGTGTTCTTAAAGAGCGTGGAAACGATCCACGCCGTGCCTCCGAAGTTTTGATGCGCTGAGAGCGAAGCGTCTGACGTGGCTTCTCGCAACTTGCCACCGACATGGGGGCGCGTGTTTTCGAAGGAGCACGCAGGGGCTTCGCCGCACAGCGGAGGAGTGACGCGGAACAGTACGGCGGCGCTGGCCGATTCGTTACAGTACCAAAGACAAAAATATAAATTCCTTTATGATCACTTCAGTATGTTAAGCTTGTAAGTGTCAATATTTTTGTAAATGTCAAGGCTATCGTTTGTGTGGGACCATAGAGTGGCTTGTGAGGCCTTCTTTCCATTTGTATTCCGCCTGGATGGTGGTGACCTCCAGAGTAAACGTACCCTCTTCTTCATTGAACGGGAAGTGACCGGACATTTTTGTTGTCTTATCAGAAAGCGATTTGTCAGCAAATGTAATAAGTTAAAAAATTTTTGCCTAAATCTTGCAGCCATTCAGACACTAAGTTTGAACGCAAAAGCCAAAAAAATGGTGAATTGTGAAACATGAAACGTTTTTGGCACCTTGACCCAGCGCTCGCATCTATTGTTGCTCGTGACTCAGCGCTGCGCACTTCTTCACAGCTAGCACTGTTCTGGGTGCCATGATTTGTGCTAGTGTTTGTTGCGAGTACAGCTTCTGCTTAGTTCAACGTGTTGTTAGGCTAGTTGGTATTCCATATTTAAGGGTGGAAAAACTCCGTGTGAGAGGCAAGACGATAAGAAAGGGACAGACGGGCGCAGCCGTGCTGTCCCTTTCTTATTGTCTTGTCTCTCACGCGCAGTTTTCCCCCCATTAAAACAGCTTCTCCACTTAAAATTCATGTGAACGCAGTAGCAATAATGTGGTGCTTAATAGGAGATCCTTCCGAGAAGCAAAAAAAGCTTCTGACCATGCAGCATGGGTGCATATTGCAACACCCAATGCGTGACGAAATCGGGTGGCTTTTCATTCTAGGCGAACAAGCATGGTTATTGCAAATAAAACGCTGCAAACGCAAGATATCCTCCCCGCAGCCTTACCTGATACAGCAAATTAGAGGGTATTTTTCCACACCAGACTGAAACAGTTGTTTTAAGTAGACGGTTTAAAGGGGGTATTTTTTCCCACCAGACTAAAACCGTTGTTTTAGAGTAGAGTGTTTTTACATAGAAAGTAAATATTACTTCGAAAGTATTTAAATCTTAAAAATTTCCTCCGCTAGAATCGAAATTCAAGCAAGGTTGTTTGACTGCTGTTGCGGGTAATGTTGGGGGCGCTTCATCCGGGTTTGGCCGGGTACGCCCTCAAGGTGAACTTCATTGTGAACGAATCAATTGATCGACATAGCCCCTCGTTTCCCTGCTATTTGGAATTCCGTTGTTTACGGTGCGCTCCGAGATAATTTTAATTTGGTAGCAATGGGGACTGCATTCCTGTGGGGAAGGGTTTGTAGATTTTCAAGCAGCGAAATTAAAGTAACATCTCCGCATACCAAAATAGCCTTTAAAGCGCAGATGATTAGGCCTTTTGTTCGACAATAATAGTGGATAACAAGCGTGTATAAGTAATATTGCTGATGCAGAAATTCTGTTGTCGGGCACAATGTAAACAGGTTCGTCTTGGGCGCAACGGCATCGCTGATTTTAGAGTCGGGGAAACAGAGAGAGCCTGACGCGGTAGCAGGAGGGAGTGTCATCAAAGGCAGCTCCCAAAAAGCCCCGCTGTTAAAAAAAATTCCCCACCTTCCCGCGAGCGGAACCCTGTGGAGATGCGACGTAGTTCAGCATCGGCTGCTCGTTTGAACCGTTTGCGTTCGGTATCACGTTCACGAAGTTCGGAATCGGATGCTCGCTTCATTCGTTTGCGTTCAACATCCCGTTCACGCCGCTTCGCAACATTGTCTTCAGTGGTGCTAGCATTTCTGTTATCACAGTGATCGGTGCTTGTTACGGTTGCGCGGGCGATAGCAGAATTGTTAGGCTCCATTCAAGGCATCGATGGAAATGGGAACGCCGGTGCTGGAACGACCTCGCCTATGACGCAATGTGGCGCGGCTATGACGCAACACAATCCAACACAATCCTCATTAATGCAATCCAATCCAAATCCAAATCCAATCCAAGCCAATCCAAGCCAACCCAACAGAATCCAATCCAATCCCCCTCGCTAGAGAGTGTTCGCTATCGGAGAGGAGAGGGGGTGAGCGGCGGAGAGCGCAGCTCGCGCGGCGAGGAGAATGCGGGAGGGGTGTGGACGGAGAACATGAAAAGACAAGGCGAGTGAATGAGATGCAGTCGCATCTAAAATATTTCTGGATATCTCGGGATTGTTTGCTTTGGTGTAGCAAATATCAATATTTGGACGAATTCATTACGACCTATATGACACCGCCTTCACCCCTGTACTACTTAATCACCGTTGCCTGTTTCTTGCTTATTCTGGATGGCGCAGACGCTCGGTTCTACACATTAGTTAACATCAGATATCGGTACGTCGAGATAACTCATTGTCGAGTGGAGGTAACTACATATTGAAATAGGATGGAATAGATGCGGCGAAGACAGCTGAGTTCATACGCGGTTATTTGACATCTGGTTTCGGTAGGCATGCATTCAACAGCGCTTTGTCTACCGGGAAAAGTATTGCTGATGTTTTGTGGCAAATAGGATGTGGAGCTGCTTTTTGCACGCCATTGGAGGCAGAAAGAAACTCTGAAATCAGAACACTGAAGTTTCTGTTAAGCGCAGCCTGTGGCTCCCGATACCATGGGGCCACTATGCACATAAACGACGGCTATACGGTGAGCCATTAATTGAAGGATTGTGTTTGCTTTTTGATTATTGCGGTGGCGATGTCCCAGCCTTTGCCTTTGAAGTCGCGTGCATAGCTTCTGCACCGGTGTGTTTCTCTGGTGAGCGAACATATGCGAGATCGCTCATCGATACGTCTCTGCGCTGGCAGAGCCATCTCATAGACGTATCGATCCTGTGTCATGTCCGTTCGCGATATGAGACGGCTGAGAGAGTGTGATTACACCCTACGTTGCTTCCACCGGGTGATAAACTGGTGTCTGTGATTGAAAAAGGGTGCCGCAAAGAGACATGATGACAGCCCAAGGGGTTTCTAAGGAAAAGGGAATGGGCCAGAACAGATGCCATGGAAAGCTGTGGAACTCCGGTGAAAGCGAAGAGAAAGCAACGGTTGTGCACGGGCTACGCTGTTCCGCATAATCGTGTGCATTATATGGGCAGGCTACTATTTTCCTCAAATGCATTGGAATGATTTTCGATAATATTGCTGTATATAGCTGTAAACAATAGGAACGTGAAGTATTTCACGGAATGAAGTGAACAGCGAAAAACATTCACGGGAATAACATTAATCGAAGTAGAATAAAGGCTGCGGCTTTGCTCAACTGAGCATCGATATGCAAAGCGAAAGCATGGCTTTGCCTAGGTAATTCTTTTTACAGTTGGTTAACCCTTGATTTAGCTTTTTTGTTATACTGTTAATTGCCGTATTCATGAAATGGTCTGCAGAATACTGAAGTAATGCCTAATAACCTTGGGAGAGCACAGTGGTTTAAGATAGGTAGCGAGGCAAAGGAAGTAGTAAGCGAATATATCTACTATGGCCAAGTAGTGACCCCGCATCCCAACCATGTGATCCCGACAATGTAATTTATTATCCACAATTCCTCTTTTATGGTAATGACAAGTTCAATACAAGTTCCACTCGAAGAAGCTCGAGGCCCCTTGTTGGATACCATTGCGGCTGCTTGGTTACCATTTTCGTCCTCATTGATTGCTTTCACGTTTAATGAAATCTGCGTGCTGCCAAACATAAGCCTCATATTTGAATTTTTCACGATATTCCACTTCTTGATTTCGCGGCACATCCCGGTCCAAAGCAATGATTGTATACAGTTTTATTCTGTACTTTTTGTGCCAGTCCTCTGTGCTGCAAATGTATGGTGTCATGAAAATAAAATTTATTCGGACTGCGGAGGCAGCGGTTTTCCTAGTACCACTATCGTTATTTATCAGAAAACTCCAGAGATTGCGGGTTGAAAGGCACCGCTTAAAATATCACGATCCCCACACGGGGCACCTTGAGTAATCTTGGTGACGGTACTGGCGATACCGCAGACCCCGAGCCACCCAACATAAGCTGTGCCCTACCGTGGTGATGTGTTTTTAAGGTGAAGGGTAGAAACTTCTAACGGTGGCCGTCGGAACCTTTGTCAAGCTCCGGCCGATGGGCTCCCTGCCTGTCTACCAGGCAGGGAGCTCTGGGACCTCTTTGGCTACCAGGGTAAGGTCAAAGGAGAAAGTACCCCCGTCTCCCTGCTTTTATAATATGATATATGGCTTCCCAATTTTCCAAATCCAAAGATGGGCCCCCTAAAAGGGTCCGCACCGAAGTATCCTTTCCTCCGTTGCCAACGACGAGTTTCCCAAAGCCGGACAACTATGCTAGGTTTTTGGTAATCGAATCTGTTGATGCGTCGAACCCCATTGCCACAAAGCCTGTCTTCCTGATCTCCTAATTTCTTGAGGGCATTGTTGGTCAGTCCTACAAAGCCAAAAAACTCAGAACAGGAGAAGTTCTTGTAGAAGGGAATAACAAGCAACAAGCTACAAATCTCTTAACTCAAACTCGCATCGCAGATCTCGACATCAGGGTCACACCCCACCGCAGCCTTAATAGCTCCCAAGGTATGATCTCTGAGTCAGATCTAATGAATGAAACTGACACCGATCTATTGGAAGGCCTTAAGAACCAAGGTGTGACAGCAGTGAGGCGTATCATGATTCGTAGACATAACAAGGAAATCCTAACAAAACATGTAATATTGACTTTTGACCATTCCACAGTTCCTGAATCAGTAAATGCAGGTTTCATTCATTGCCCCGTCAGGCCATACATCCCCAACCCCCGCCGGTGTTTTAAATGCCAGCGGTTTGGGCATGGCACTACCGCCTGCCGTGGTCGAATAACATGCGCCAAGTGCGCACAACACGATCATCCATCAGACAACTCCCATCGCAAACCCTTATGTGTGCTAACTGCCAGGGGCCCCACGGGGCCTACTCTAGAATTATGCGAGAAATTCAAACAGGAGAAGGAGATCATCAAGGTGAAAGTCACTGAGAACCTTACCTTCCCAGAGGCGCGAAAGAGGTTCGCCTCTTTCCCCCTGGGGAGGTACACCGACGCAGCTCGCCGGGGGGCGGAGCGGCGTCTCGTTTCCACAGGGACCCAGTTCAGCGAGTCTGACCTGGTCCCTCCGTCGCCCCCTCCCCCCCCCCCCTGGGTTGCCTCTGGCAGCCCAACCCGCCATCACGCCGCTTGCTGAGGCAGCAGCGGTTGTGGTGGCAACCTCTTCCGTCGGGACCAGTGCCGCTCCCGCCTCTGTCTCCCCATCCTCCAGTGCGTTGGAGGGTACCGAGGTGATGGACACCATGGGCCCCGCACCGGTTCTCACCGCCACCGCACCGCCCGTGCCACCTCTGGCGCCCCGGACGCCCTCGTCGGTGGCGGCTCAAACGAAGGGCTCCCGAGGGGGGGCCAAGTCCGGGGGGCCCGGTCCGTCGGGCACCCCTCGGACATCCGACGACGACATGGATGTCGGGCCGTTCCTGCTTGCAACGCAGCGCAAGGAACGCGTTCCGACGCCAAAGCCTCCCGACAAGCCAAAAAAGGCGAGAGTCACAGCCCCGAAAGACGACACATAAACAAACACACACACTCCAGTAGCTCTCACACTAAATAATGGGAAGAGAAAACATTATTCAATGGAACTGTAGAGGCCTTCTTAAAAATCTTGGCGATGTATACGAACTACTGCATGCTAATCAGCCAAGTGTAATGTGTGTTCAGGAAACACATTTGAATTCCAAGCACACAAATTTCTTGAATAGTTACATGGTCTTCAGAAAGGACAGGGATGGCTGCACACACTCTTCTGGCGGTGTGGCCATAATTGCCCGGAAATCCTTAGCCTGCCACCCTGTCACTCTGAACACTATCCTTGAGGCTATAGCAATACGCTTGATAATATTTAATAGGTAGATAACGGTATGCTCCATATACATTCCTCCTGATGTTTCACTTTTAAGCTCTGACTTCGAGGTGCTGGTTGACCAGCTGCCCGAACCATACATCCTGACAGGCGACCTTAATGCTCACAACACTCTTGGGGGCTCTTCTCACACGGATGCCCGAGATTGCCTTATAGAGAAATTTCTTACATCTTCAGGAGCACGCCTTTTCAAAAATAAACAGCCTACATACCACAGCATAGGACACAACACATACTCATGTCTTGTCTTGGCGATTGGCTCCGCAGTTCTCTTTCCTCTCCTCGAGTGGGCTGTGGGCACTGACCCATACGGTAGTGACCACTTCCCCACCTCACTCACATACATAGGTAAAGGCCCATGCAGTCCATCTTCCCATAATAGGTTCAATGAAACACGAGCTAACTGGAATACATTTACAGAGACATCCAAACTACACCACACATCCATAGGACACCTACACGTCGAAGAAGCTACCCAACTCCTCACGGCGCACATCCTCGACGCCGCCGAAAAGTCTATTCCCCACGCCTCTGGTGCCCCGCGCACCCAGAGGAGGCCGTGGTGGAATGAGGACTGTAGGCGGGCGCGAGAGGCCCAGAACAAGGCGTGGGGTATCCTGCGCCGGTACCCCACGTCGGGAAACCTTTTATTGTTCAAAAGGGCTAAGGCGATGGGAAAACGTGTGCGCCGTGAGGCTAAACAAGATAGTTTGTGCTCATTCGTAACATCCATAAACTCTTACACTGACTCTAGCAAAGTCTGGAAACGAATATGCAAACTAAAAGGACAACAGACACACAGCCTGCCCCTGGTTAGTACAACAGTGGACAAACTGGAAGACCAGGCTAAAACACTCTCACAACACTTCCAACACGTGTCCAGTTCAGCACACTACACTAGCACTTTCATTAAACACAAACAATTGGCTGAAAAGAAGTCTTTACTTGATATTTATAAGTCAACCTCCTCTTATAACTCGGAGTTTTCACTTCACGAGCTGAGGACCGCTTTGAGCACTTGTAAACCCTCAGCTCCAGGCCCAGACAACATCACATATACAATGATACAGCACCTACACTCAGACACTCTTCTAACACTCCTCCACCTATATAACAAGATTTCGCTTTCGGGGCACATTCCTCGCTTTTGGAGGGAGGCCATAGTAGTGGCTTTCCTAAAAGAAGGGAAGGACTCTTCCTCTCCTTCCAGTTACCGGCACATTGCTTTGACAAGCTGCGTGAGCAAGCTCCTCGAGAAGATGATAAACCGTAGGCTCGTGTACTTTCTTGAGTACAATGGTCTTCTCGAGAGCTGCCAGGCATGCTTCCGGGCGGGGCGATGCACAAATGATCAATTGGTTTCTCTAGAGGCCTACATAAAGGATGCATTCATTCATAAACAATACTGTATGACAGTATTTTTTGACATTGAAAAGGCATATAATAGAGCATGGCGCTACGGCATTCTTAGAGACCTAAAAGCTTTTGGTATCTCGGGTAACATGCTGAACACTTTTTGTAGTTACATGTCTTCACGAACATTTTGTGTCAGGGTCGGTTCGGCACTTTCAAATATTCACGTGCAGGAGAATGGCGTGCCTCAAGGTGGCGTATTGAGCTGCACCTTGTTTATAGCTAAGATGAACTCTCTCCGAAAGGCACTGCCGCCAACCATATCCTGCTTGATATATGTAGATGACGTTCAAATATCTTTCAAATCATGTAACATATCCATTTGTGAACATCCGGTCCAGCTTGGTGTAAATAAACTTTCTCGCTGGGCAGATGAAAATGGATTTAAACTTAATCCTTCTAAAAGTACCTGCGTTGTATTCTCAAAAAGGCGGGGCATCCTGCCCCATCCCGACGTAAAACTCTTTGGTGACTCGATTGCAGTAAAAAGTGAACACAAGTTTTTGGGTGTGGTGTTTGACGAGAAACTCTCATTCATACCCCACATAAAACGATTTAAACAAAAAGGTCTGAAAACAATGAATATTCTAAAAGTCTTGTCTCACCAATCGTACGGTGCAGACAAACAACCCTTGCTTCGACTTTATGCCGCGTTGGTAGGGTCACGGTTGGACTACGGAAGCGTTGTGTATGGTTCAGCCACAAAAACAGCACTTAAAATGCTCGACCCAGTGCTTCACTTAGGGCTTCGCCTGTCTTGTGGGGCGTTCCGTACCAGTCCTGTCCACAGTCTTTATGCAGAGTGCGAGAACTGGTGCTTAGCGTACCAGCGAACTTATGTTGACCTCCTATATGCCTCCAAAATCGCATCAATGAATAACCATCCCTTTAAACCGGTTTTCAATGATACGTCCACAGCTAAACTCTTTTTAAACCGCCCATCTATTGCTGTTCCTTTCTCGCAGAGAGTGAGGGACGAGGTGACTATTCATGATGTCTCCCTCTTAGACACATTCAAATCATCTCACACTGATCCTGTAGCACTGATCCTGTGACTTGTCTTTCGTACAATACAATAAGAACAGGACACCAAGAAGTGGGATTTTGCAACATTTCATGCATCTGCAGAATAAATACAGAACTGCAGAGTTTTTCAGCGATGCATCTAAAACGTCCACTGCGGTGTCTTGTGCTGCGCATGGGCCCAGTTTTGAAGCATGTAGAACAATGTATGTTAATACAAGTATTTTTACGGCAGAGGCATAAGGCCTATTTCTAGTTGTAAGTCACATAGTTGAACATCATATTCCTACATCCGTCATTTATACAGATTCGTTGAGCGCCGGCCGTGCATTATCATCCGGAAAGTCATCAAAAAACCATGTCATTAATCTTGTCTTCAAAACGATTATGGTAGCTTATTCTTCAAACCTTGGGGTGACTGTGTGTCTGGTGCCAGGCCACTCTGGCATTGGCGGTAATGAAGTGGCGGATGAAATGGCCGCCAATGCTGCACTCCGAAACACAGTCGACATGGCAACACTACCTTACACAGACCTCAAGCCACACATTAGACAACAACTCCGTAAAACTTGGCAAGCAGACTGGAGCGAACAGACAGGCAACAAACTACACGTAATAAAAACACACTTGGGACAATACACTACTGACTCACACAACAGGCACATTGAAGTTACCTTAGCTAGGTTACGGATAGGCCATACGCATGTAACGCACTCGCACCTGCTCACGGGATCTCCAAGACCCCTGTGTAGCAGGTGTGGGGAGGGCCTATCCGTAGTCCACATACTCATACAATGCAAGGCACTTGACACAACACGACACAAACACTTCAGAGAACTCTACAGACAACATATTCCCCTACACCCATCGCTGTTTCTAGGTGACGATGCCTTGGTTTCTGTGAAACGCGTTTTTAAATATTTGTCAGATGTTAAGTTTTTAAACCTCATTTCCTATCATGCGTAATCACATCTGGCCCTATACACCAGCCATCACCATTATCGTTATTGATCTTACTATGTACAGTTTACACATTTTATACCTACCTTTTGTGGTAATCACTTGTTTTCATTAAATAACTTCTCTGGCGCTCTTTGCCCTCGTAGGCCTTGCGCCATTAAACACCAACCATCATCATTAAAATATCACGATGGAGGCAACAACGTCGAAGCAGCGCCAGCGATACCTTAATGCGCGATTATACGGGTAGTGAATTGTGAGGAATCAGTTACAGTATATTTGTGCAATATGTTTTGTTCATTACGATGACATGTGGTTGGCAGAAAACTTCTCCCTGTGATAGAAATCCTAAGGCGACAGAGAAACTGTAAGGGGTTTTTTTGCAGCTTTAACATAATTTTGTATTTTATATTAGACCATTTGAAATGAAGGGCAGTTCGGAGGCTTAAAAATAGTTTTCGGAAATCTTCTGCTGAGAGGTTTTCTTACCTTGTGGCAGGACGAGAAAGCTTATTGAAAGATTCAAAAGATGATTTCCCACTAAATGCACATGTCGCTTCGGGTAAATAAGCGGATATATAAAACAAACAAAAAGCGGAAGAATAAAAGAAACTGACTACGCAAATTAGAAAAAAATGGCTTCACTGGGCGCCGCCTTCATTATTGAACCGCCATTAGCCTTCCCTCGTAGGCAAGAGCAGAAAATGCAATAAGGCGAGTTTAGCCTAAGAGACATGGGGCTCTCACTAGAAATAAGGGCGCCTTTGAAGAACGGCAACTGTGATGATTTTACAACACGCCGGCAGACTTCGCCTCACTAGTCCGTGTGCCTTGCTGGGGACAATGTTGGCTACACGGGTAGCATAATTATTGTGTGAAAGTGACATCGCATAAAGAAATTCCGTAATGAATGGTCTCCTCGGGCTACACTACCTGTCCCGTCATTTCACTCTTCTGACGTCTTTAATAAAGAATACGCACTTTGACCATAAGCTCAAATACTGTCGCCTGCCAGAAAGAGGTAGATAACATGATGTAGGGAACGAGACACAGAGAAATATATATTATATATATTTTTTTCAAATATTTTGTTTCCTCCTTTCAACACCAGCTGCTCACAAATTTTTGACAACATAAATTTTATGTTGCCCTATATTGCACATGAAACAGGTTAAAAAATGTAAAATACTTCCTTTCCAACATAAACGCACGCTACGCAAACGGTTGGTGAAGATTGACGCTGTCGGAACCGTAACTTAAGAGTAGGTCATTAGCGGCGGCCGGACGTAAAGTAGATGATGGAATTGAAGTGGCCGCACCAAAGCAAGCGGCCATAACAGCATCCGTAAAAGGCGCGTGTTAGCGTCGCGTTTCGCATTGTTACTTTCAAAAATTTTTCTCTAACGTTTTCTCGCGCTAAAAACGTTAGTCGCAATTCTGAAATTGCATTGGTATCAATAGAGATGAAGCAGACCAATCGAAAATATTTTAGCATTATAATAAGGGCCGAAGCATCAATCCTTCTCATTGCGAGTAAAGAGCGTACACACATTTGCAAAGATAGCTACTTGTGTGATGTCGCAAAACAGCTTTGGTTAGCTAGCACCTTGTCTATCATGTCGCTCTTTTACAATGTAACAAACCGCATAAGCCCTGCGAATAATCCCTAACAACGGTTACTATGTCATTACGTCCAAAAAGCTTTGTAAATGTCGACTTAGAGCATTCTTTAGCATCCTACACATCCAGATTCCATTTGTAAAGTAGGTCTGAAAGTGTATGTTAGCTTTTACAGCTACATGATGGACGAAAGCACGATGAACGTTACGTATGTACCGCGGTTTTCAACTTTCACCAGAGACATGCAGTTGACCACCTACTATTTTAAATAAATTAAACACACTGCAAGATTACACACTTTGTTGTGGGATCCAAAATATTATAGTTTATAGTTTAGAATAGGAGACATTTCTTTAACTTTGACACATTGTGAAGATGACGCCCGATATATGGGTCGATGGGTATGTCACCAAGAGCAAGCCTGATTTGGTCGCGCAAGTATTTGCACCCGCGCGTGTACGCGCGGGTGTAAACACTGAACACAAAACTTCGATGGGAGTTTTTTTGTCCGAAATACGTTCTTGAAACTCCTCACAGCAAGGCGCTTATACCGACGTTCGATTGTATGATGGCGGAAAAACTACCAGCTTATTCCGGTGGCAAAAATTTGTCGTGCGTGGGAGCATTTACCAGGATTGTAGCTCCACCTAAGCAGGAGGCTGTGGATGTGAATACTACGTTTGTCATAATGGGAGAATGAAAAACTTCCACTCCTTCTCGTTCTCCGCCTACTCCTTCATCCAATCCTCCTCTACGACCTCTCACAAATTGCAGCCAGTTAGTGTAGTGTGTCCTAAGAACTGTAGCGTCGTCGAAATTTTTGTGTCCATGTGAATGTCCAGTTACCACCGACTCTCGTTGTGAACATTGTGGAACCAACCTGGATAAACGTGCGACACGTGCGGCCTTCGAGCCGCCGGAGCGCGCCAGTGAACTTACGCGACGAAAAATACACTTGCCGCCAATGGAGTGTGGCTCGTCGTTCAAAAAAATGTCGTTCCGTCTCGGCGAGGTGGTTCAAGGTTTTTTATTTCAACCAATTTTTGGGTGACCTGTTTCCCTGTCGTGTCAAATGAAATTCAGTACTTCCCGCGTCACCGTAGCGGCGATTTTCCGCCTATCGAGGTTAGTGTAGTGCGTAAGAGAGTAAGCCATGGCGGAACTTCATTGGGGAGGCCAAAGGATGTTAAAGCAGTGCGCATATTACCACCCTAGTCTTTTTCCTGAGCGCGGATGGCGAGCACAATGGAAAGTTTCTGCACTGTGAAACGCGAGGGAAAGTAAGCTGGCAAGGCTACCCCTTTCTGTTACGCTGTATTTCTGGCTCATTGTTTGCGGGAGAAGGTGAAATTTACCGACCAAGTGCAGCAGAGCCGACTTTGTTGAGATGTACATCTGCTCCTCGCCGCGCCTGGTACGTCGTAGAGGACCGCAGCCTGCTCGTGGCGCCCGCGTTGGTTTCAGTGGGGAAGTAGAGGGTCGTGGTGCCGTCGGTTAAGACGACAAAACAAGTCTCCATTCCCTGGGCGGGTGAAAATTAAACTAGAAAGTGCCTTTACTGGAGAAAGCGGTGGGGTCGCCGGATGTCTGTATTGTTTGGCAACGCTAAAAACAATATTCTTATTAACGGGCGCATCACAATTACAGGAATCGTTTTGCTAATTTAGGGGGTTATGGTGAGTGAGGGAGAAGCGCACGGCGGGCGGAGGTGTTAAACCTGAGTGGAACACCTCTGAGCCAACACCACACAATGGGGAAAAGGGAGATGGAAAAGCAATTTGAGAAGTTGGTCTTTGCAAGATGCATTGTTATGAAAAGCACCTTATTTGGAGCTTCCTTGTGCTGACCAGCTGGTTAGCGGAGGTGTCTCAGGTGAAAGTTTGAAGTTTGTTTGAAAGTATATTGCGACAACATGTACAGGAATCACCATAGAGTTGTCGAGGTGGACGGCAAAAAGGACACAAGAAAAAAAAGCCTGACAAGGCGACGTTCCCCTCCCCTCCTCCCGTTTTGGCACTACTGTGCAGGAAATGCCACGTCCTTAATGAAAATAAAAAATAACAGAAAAATGCACACAGTTCACAGATAGAAAATCAGCTTTCAGTTTTCAGAAAGACACGATATCTACAATGAAATTATCTCAAGAAAGAAGAACATACCCATCAGCTCTCAGATTTTAAGAAACAAGAAATACAATTGAAAAATTCATAGCAAGAAAGAACAAAAAACAGTTCTCAGTTTTTATAAACAAACAATAATTACAGTACAAGATTTCATACAGAGAAAAAAGTACCTCTAAGATTTCTGAAATAAACAAAAATTTAAAATACGCGCTTTTTACTGTAATTTTATCATTTTAAATCCTTGTTCAGATTTAGCATCTTGTGCCGGGGATAAAGTGCCACTTAGCATACAATTAAATAAAAATTCAGACACTAACAGAACTTTGCGCACTAAGTGACGAGTGCGGCGTCATTACTCCGCTTTCTTTTTTTTTGAGATCGGCAGTAAAAAAACGCGCGCGTAGGTGTTGAAGTAGACTTAAATAGCTCTGTCATCCGTGTAATGCATGTGCTTCGTCGGCGTCGTCGGAAGCATGCCAGAGGCGGCGGCAAAGTCGGCGTATATGAAGCAAGTGCAAGCGGAAATCGCAACTAATCAATGTTAGCAAATCGCGGACATTTTTTTTCGTTGTAGAGATCTGTAGTAGCGGAAGTTCTTAGCAAGCTACCTCGTATTCTCGACGTACATGGTTTTTTTATTTAACGTATTTATACGTTTAGAAAGATTTTTATGCATGCATTTGCTTGGCAATGAAGTGTCTTTGCAGAAAACATACCTTTCACGCTTTGCCTTTGAAGTTTTCGAAAAAATACTGGTAAATACGTGGAAAGTGATTACTCAACAGCCCTAAAAAATAAATACGATCTATGAGCTTCATAACAGCTCCCAAATGCAGTCACAAATTCCCAGCAGAGCTTTTTGAAAAGCCCTATACGACAGCGCAAATACTCCGCATGCAACTGAACAGCCCTCCCAACACGCCTCCTGAAAACACCTGGTGGGAGAAAGTAATATACGTCCAATGCTCACCTTGAAGACTACCATTTTAGTAGCACTAAAACCTTACTCCTCTATACTACTAAAAAAATGGCGGAAATAGTGGAGTATAGTGATACTCTCATTGGAAGGAGTAGTGGACAATAAGACGGGACTTCGGTTATGCAACAACTCATTTATTCTCATTTCGGCGTATTTGTGTGCAGCGTGTAAAAAAACTGTGGTCAGACCGTCAATCGTTTGGTGAGTTGAAAGGGGTGGAATTAGAGTTTGGCCATCCGAAACACGGCATACTTTGGACACGGAAGTGCAAGTTGTCAAGAATTTATATAAAATCCCGTTTCTTTTGTTTCAGTAGAAGATGGAATAGAAAAGAGGAATCTACAGCAACGCGGGTATTTCGCGCTATATTTGGAGTAAACATGTTATTTTTAAGTAAAAAAATATCTAGTGCATTCTACCAGAACGCCCCAGTTCTGTCTACCTTAAAGTTCCCAGTTGCTAGGGTTATCAAAGAAGGGAAAGTGTAGCAGCTCATACACCCCAAGCGAAACCAACGGAATAGCGCGCTGAACGCCTGAAACATTCAGCGCACCCTACGGAGGCTGCTTCTGTTGAGAAATACGCCTTGTCCTATTACCCGCATGCGGCGCCATTCGAAATCCACCGTCGATTCTCATTATCCTGGTTACACTAGATAATACCACTTTTAGTCTGATATCCTCAGCCACGCTGTTGGCCACGACTGGTGTAGGGTGGTCTGTTTGCTTTCGGTGTTTTTCTTCTACTTAATAACGTTTGCTATGAGGTTTGAGGGTACACCCTGTGCAAGTCTGCTCAAGCACAAAGGAATCACAGGGATTTACTATAGAACACGGAACACGTCCTGCTCCCTATCGTCAAATTTCGCTTTTGTTCACGGCTTGGTTGAGAGTGCACGGGGAACGCTTATAATTACGCTTACCAATACAGAGGGTCAAGATCATGTTTGAACATAGTCGAGTGCGTATTAAACGTTGCATTTGTGCCATTTTGTCATCGACTATGTTTTGACGTTGTATGAAAATGGTCCCCGTTGGAAAATCATTTGTCTTGACCGCTCCTATCGGTAAAGACAAAACTGAATTCTATTTCGGGCCAAATACCCCGGTTACTGTGGGACCATTGGCTGACGAGTGCCTAGAAAATTCATGTTTGTTTGGGCTGAGTTCTTGTCAGTGTTACCGACTATCATTTGATGACTTCATGGCTTCGAGGCTTTGCCATTTACAAAGCGGAGCCATAGGTGGGTGTGGCTTTGGTCGTTACGCCACGTTCACAGATTGGCTGGGTGTCTTCGAATAACATTACAACTCGGAGGAAATTCGCGTCGTGCAGGGTCGTGTAGAACTCATGAGTGTTGTGATGGCGACTGCTGGTGCTAGTTCAGTGTTCACTGTCTTCGTACCCAGAATATTTCTTCCCATCCAGACCTTTTGAACGGACTAGAAATTTGGAATTCTTTTTTTATCTTACGAAAAGTCCTGTGCTTTGGCTGCTGAATCATCTGGCGATAGACTCCCGTTTGAAACCACGCAGACACGGCTTTCGCTCATGGAACGTCGAGCAGAAAGCGCCGTGTGCGCTGCGTTTTATCCAAAGGGCAGTTTCCACGGAAGCATTCGTAGCCTCTGCACCATCGACCACCACCAGCCAACAGTCAGCCGGCGTGTCCGAAAATTATCGCTGGAGAAAGGTTCTCGTGACCTCACCTTCTTAGGTTGGTTCAGCGGACATGGCTTCCGCAGGTTGTACCTCACAGCTATCCATGGGCAGCCGTAGCGTGCGCTTCATTTATCGTCTGCTCGCAAAACAGTTTCGAGCAAGAGGTTGCATGATCGTGCCTTTCATTCATTGCCAGCTCGGCAGAGATTTTCCCTAGAAGTGTTGCGTGACTCCCATTTCTTTTGAAAACGTTACTACCACGACAGCTAATACGCATATACAGATAAGGTCAACGGCACGCGTCTATTCTCAGAAGCAATCTCTCCGCAGTTCAAAGGGTTTTTTTCAGCGTAACCGTCGTATGGCGAAGAGAAGAACACACAAAGCGAGTAAAGGGGAGAGTTGAGAAATAAAGTAACGGCGTCACAACAGATGGAGGATAAGCGGGAGTGGGAAGGGCGCGAAGAAAGAGAGGGGTGAGAGGATTGAACGCCATGAAAACAAAGACGACTGTGGAAAGCTTTATCGAACAAAAGTGGTGACGAGCAAGGGTAAATAAAGCAAACAAATGTGAAACGTTCTGGTCGTTGCTGCTATTACTATGTAGCACAAGGCCACTTGTGGGATTGGCCCGCAATTTGGAGCTTTGAGGAGCTAATGTGCCCGGTTCAAAATTTTCTTAACACTGTGACTTTGAAAACTACACGTTTTAGAACAGCACGTGCACCGTGACACCTTATTGTGATGTCAATTAGGTAGGACAGGTGCCCACCACTCTCGCAAAACCCCGATTCTAGGGAGGCTTTCGCGCGCTCCAGCCTTGCTGCCCTAATTTACGCAGCAATACGAACTAGTGAATGAGAAGAAGCTAACACGTTGTAGCAGAAAACAAGCCGGTATGCCAAAACACAAAGAAACTAATGCGATGAAAAAGGCGCAACTAAAATTCAATAGTAAAGAGGTTAATACGTATCGCAAGGCTTTCTCCTTAAAAGCCCTTAAGTAGACTTGAGTTCCCAGAGCAAATTTTGCATAGAAAAACAGACAGAGGATTTACACATTGCGCAATTGTTTTCAATGTGGTGCGCTACTGGAGCCCGATTTCGTCTTCTGCGAGTAGGGCATAGTCACGTGATTGCATTGTCTGCCAGCGACGGCGGAAGCTGCTTGTTAGGACAAAAAAATTCAAAGAGAATGCTCATGCGAACGTCTGCCATCAAAATATTTGAACCTTGATTTGAAATACTGACGAATTCAGTAAAAGTGAATTGAAGTTCATTAGCTGGATTTGCTTACCCCCAAGAACCGCCGGTGCAGTAGCGGAGCTAGAGAACACACTGAAAAAAGAGCCATGCATTAGTCGCGCGTTCTTCAATAGCAGCGACCTGAAGGATTACGTCACCAGAGTATTCAGAAAATGGAGTCAATAGCATTTTTATATTGTTCTAATAACGCCTCCAGATACTATCACGGGTGCGCTGTTAAATAAAGTGAAAGAATGGTGGCAAGAGCACAGTGTCGTCAGCTTGTTCCACGAGTGCGGCTCACTCGTGTTAGGTGAAGTGAAGTCGAAGTTCCTAATTTCAGTCAAGGTGTTTTGCATCTTTGATAGTCGGATGCCCGGTTTCATCGTTCGCTTTCACCAGACAAATTTATTGGGCCAATACACCAGCCGGCGGCCCCGCCAACTCGCGCTACGGACCAGCATCGCGGTCGCCGGGGAGTTCTCCGCTTTAGCGGCACTAGGAAGACGACGGCATTTGACGCTCTGGTGCAGAACCCGGCTGCACCGATTCTCGACTTTCAGACGCAATAGGTATATATCCTCGATAAACAGCGAGCGTTGCGCGACTCTGAAAACCAGATTCAGGTGAGTCTCACCGACGACAAATTTGATGCTGCCATTTTGGACGTGACTGAGTATGACGAGTGCATCTGCGCCGTACCTACGCGCGTGCGCTCCGTCGGGGGCCCGGTCCCTTGAGCCAGCGCCGCTATAACCGAGTTTGGTGAGCCGGATTAGGTGCTTCCACCAACCAACCCGAAAACAGAGCTCTTTTGACGTTGAATATCCAGCATATGTTGCGGCCGCTGCAAAAATCAAGGACGGGGTCTTTCGAAGCCGAACGGAGAGAGCGTGCGCAGTGATGGAAGGCTAAGGCGTTATCCGAGTAAATTGTCGATGGAATGCCGCGTATAGCGATAAACCGCCTGAAAGCCGACAAGAAACTCGACGGCGTCATCTCAGAATTGATCTCAAAGCGTACTGCTCGTGTCACCCCACAGGAGAGAGAGAGAGGAGAGAGAGAGAGAGAGAGACTTTTTTTAACACCGCTGTCTTAATGGGCCGCCATCACGGCTTGTGCTCGGGTGTCCTGTGGGCGCTGGGAGTCTTCGTCTGAGCGGCCCATGACCGCCGTCCAGTGGTCAGGGGATGTTATGGTGGGTTGGAACGTGGGGTCAGAAAGACAGGCACAAGTGGTGTTGCAGCGTGAATTTAGCGCCACAAAGTGAGCAGAGCGGAGAGGGATAGGGGGAAGGGTGAATAAAATAAAGCAGCGCTCGTTGGGGAGTGAATAATTTGGAGGAGCCGCCACATATGTTCCTCCGAGTAGGTTAGGAATGGGTGAGCTGGGGGCAACGCGTTGCCTGAGAGGCGATGGTATTAAGTAACCTCCCTATAAGTGGTGAGGGAGTCTGGCGAAGTAAACTCCTTGACGGGAACTGGTCTTGTTAGGCGCATGGGTGACGAGTGGTCGTACCGCCTTATTAGCCCGCACCGCGCCGTCTAGTCCCGTGTTTGCCGGTAACCAGACGAGCTCCGTAGGATTCTGGGGGGCTACACATATTGAAGCAGAATTTTGCAGGCTAGTATGAGATAGTGCCGCTAGCAAAAAGTTTAATGGCCGTTTTTTAAGTGAGCTCCAATTTCAAGTGACATCCAAATTTCAAGTGACATCCGGTGAGGGGGAGGGCAGTGTGCGAGAGCCAGGGCTATGCCCACCTCTGCCGCATCATGTGGGGTTGTGGTTGGAATAGTGAGAGACCTGAGAGTAGTTGCAATCGGAGAGGAGACGACAGCTAGAGTGAACGCCGGCTTGTGCTTGTGTGCTGCAGCATCAACATGGATGGTGTTTGGCGAGGGGTTGTGGAAACCAGGGCATGCACTCGAGGAGCTCGTCGGGCAGTATGATGAGTAGGGTTCATATTACGTTGGAATGGACGCATTGTTATGCAATCTTTGTAATCGGGAGGAATGTGAACCGTGGGGTTTGATGTAAGAGGAGAATGTATTTGTGTTTCCTTAAGTAAGAGTTGGCCACGTGTGTTGAGCCAGGTGATGTATCTGGCCCGTATGGTGCGTTTCAATTAAATCGTCCAAGGAGTTGTAGGTTCCGGTAGCCCATAGTTTGGCAGTGTATCCGTGATGAGGCAAGCTAAAGCAGCCCTGTAGACCTTACGGATGAATACATCTACTTTGGTGACCTGCGTGATAGAAAGGGACAGATATGGGAGGGAGTATGTAATGCGGTTCTGTTGAAATGCCTGGATAATCGGCAGTGGTCTGTTCCAGTCAGGCCGTGACCCCTAGCAGTTACGCGCTCAGAACCCCTCAGATTTGCGTTGCATGTGAGTAAAGGGTGCGTAGGACCGATGTGTTTCGGCGATTGGATTGGATGACTAGGCATAATATTGTCGCGAAGACGAGAACGATGCAGTTGTCTTGAATGAGAAACACGTTTATTGGAGCGAACTTGTGCTCCCCTAACAACTCAAAAGAATACAGAGGCGGCGAAGCAGCGGTCAACAAAGTGACTTGCACAGGCGAGTGTCGTCGAATCGAATGCTCCGGCGTCCGCACTGCAGGCTTTTTATCTTTCGGCGCGCGTGGTTCTCGAAACGTCGATTCACATCGATAACATAGTAGATCCAAGAAGATTATTCTGGGCTGTTCACGTTAGATCGAAATGCTCTCCCTATCACGACAGATAACACATGCGGCACAGAAAGAAAGAATGGAACACGCGCTTCCCTTGGCGCAGAGGTAACACAGACCGTCGCAGCCGGGCGGTTAAAGCAAAACACAAATAAACAAACCCAATGTATGGTTCGCGGCATTACCCCCCCTCTAAGAGTGCATAGACCCGATGCTAACATAAGCAACAGTCCGAAAATAAAAATAAAATTCGTTATCGTTCGTAGAAACGTTTTAAGCGAACCACGTGAACGACTTCGGGCCGCGTGCGTCGTCGTGATGTTCCGGAATCACCATCGGGGATCACCTAGTAGGTAAGTTGGCCGACACGTCGTAGAATCTGGTAGGGTCCGAAATACCGTCGCAGGAGCTTCTCACTGAGTCCGCGTCGTCGGATGGGAGTCCAAACCCACACACGATCCCCTGGTTTGGTACTCGGCGTCTCGGCGTCGGTGGTTGTAGCGGCCCGCATCCACCAGCTGCTTGTCCGTTAAACGAACTCGAGCGAGCTGGCGGGCCTCCTCCGCACGTTTAAGATATCCGTGGACGTCGGCGTTGAGGTCGTCGTCTTCTACGTGCGGAAGCATGGCGTCGAGCATCGTAGTTGGCCTTCTACCGTAGACAAGCTCGAACGGCGTCAGCTGCGTCGTCTCCTGGATAGCCGTGTTCTACGCAAACGTGACATACGGGAGCAGTTCGTCCCAAGTCTTATGTTCAACGTCAACGTACATTGACAGCATATCTGCGATTGTCTTGTTCAGACGTTCTGTAAGTCCGTTCGTTTGGGGGTGGTACGCCGTCGTTCTTCGGTGATCCGTGTTGCTGTAGCGTAATACTCCTTGCATCAGCTCCGCAGTAAATGCCGTTCCGCGGTCGGTGATTAGGACTTCCGGGGCTCCATGTCGCAGCACAACTTGGCTTATAAAGAACTTTGCCACTTCTTGTGCAGTCCCCCTCGGAAGAGCGGCGGTCTCTGCGTAGCGCGTCATGTAGTCTGTCGCTACGACAATCCACTTGTTCTGTGATCGTGACGTAGGGAACGGGCCTAAAAGGTCCATTCCAATGTGTTGAAATGGTCTCGATGGGACGGCGATCCGTTGCAGAAGTCCGGCGGGTCTTGTCGGCGGCTTTTTTCGTCGCTGGCAGTCACGGCAGCTCCGGACGTAATGGGTGACGTCAGAGGTAAGGCCGGGCCAGTAGTACCTCGCCTTGATTTTTCCAATAGTGCGCGCTATGCCGAGATGTCCGGAAGACGGGTCGTCGTGGCACGCTTCCAAAATTTCGTCACGAAGGTCCGCGGGGATGACGAGAAGGTAATACGCTCTTGTTCTGGGGCTGAAATTCTTCTTCACGAGGACGGAGTTTCTCAGGCTGAATGCTGGTAAGCTGCGTTTGAAGGTCTTAGGAACGGCAACGTTGCATCCCTCGAGGTACTCGATTATGACGCGTAAGTCGGGGTCGGCACGCTGCTGGGCGGCTAGGTCGCTCTCCGTCACGATCCCGAAGAACGCGCTGTCTTCATCAGCGTCTTGTGGTGGTGGGTCGACGGGGGCGCGGGACAGGCAATCGGCGTCGGAGTGTTTCCTGCCGGATTTATAAACGACTGTAACGTCGAACTCCTGCAGGCGCAAGCTCCACCGCCCAAGACGGCCAGAGGGGTCCTTCAAATTGGCGAGCCAACACAGCGCATGGTGGTCTGTTACAGCCTTGAATGGCCTTCCATACACGTATGGGCGAAATTTTGAAATCACCCATATAATAGCCAGGCACTCTTTCTCAGAGGCAGAATAGTTTTTCTCCTCCTTCGACAGACCACGGCTGGTATAGGCGATTACCCTTTCGCAGCCGCTTTGCTTTTGGACAAGGACGGCACCCAAGCCTATATCACTGGCGTCCGTGTGCATTTCCGTTTCGGCATTTTCGTCGAAATGAGCGAGCACGGGCGGTCTTTGCAGGCGTATTTGCAGCTCGCAGAATGCTTTTTCTTGGTCGTTTTTCCAGCTGAAAGGGGTGCTATCTTTCGTCAAGCGCGTGAGTGGCTCTGCAATGCGTGCGAAGTTTGCGACGAAGCGCCGGTAGTATGCGCACAGCCCGAGAAATCTTCTCACGCCCTTCTTGTCTTTCGGCCTTGGGAAGTTCGCAATGGCTAAAGTTTTTGCCGGGTCAGGTAGGACTCCCGCGGCGTTGACGACGTGGCCCAAGAACTTGAGTTCCCCGTATGCGAAACGGCACTTTTCAGGCTTCAGCGTCAACCCCGACGTACGAATGGCCTAGAGTACAGATTCCAACCTTGCAAGGTGTTCGTCGAAAGTCCGGGCGAATACCACTACGTCGTCGAGGTATACGAGGCAGGTGTGCCACTTAAGGCCAGCTAGCACAGTGTCCATGACTCTTTGAAACGTCGCTGGTGCTGTGCACAGCCCAAACGGCATCACCTTGAACTCGTATAGGCCGTCTGGGGTTATAAATGCAGTCTTCTCTCGGTCTCTCTCGTCCACTTCAATTTGCCAGTAGCCGGTCTTCAGGTCCATCGATGAGAAGTACTTCGCGTGGCAGAGGTGTTTGTGGGCGTCGTCATGTCGGGGGAGGGGGTACACGTCATTTTTCGTGATTTTGTTCAGTCGCCGGTAGTCAACACAAAACCTTAATGTGCCGTCTTTTTTCTTTACGATTACGACGGGCGCAGCCCAGGGGCTTTTCGAGGGCTGTATAATGTCGTCGCTGAGCGTGTCGTCGACTTGTGTCCGGATGGCTTCCCGTTCGTGTGAAGAGACTCGATACGGTGACTGTCGGGTGGGTCGGGCTCTATCTTCGGTTATTATTCGGTGCTTCGCTAGAGGGGTCTGACGTAGTTTTGCGCTCGACGAAAAACATTCGCTATAGCGACGCAGCAAAGCAAATAACTTGTTCCGTTGTTCTTGCGGTAGCGCCGGATTCACGTCGAAAGGCTGCTGGAGCTTGAAGGTTTCTACGGGTGTGGGTTCAAAGTCGGCGACCGCAATCACGTCACTTGCTTCTTGCGCTTCTTCGAGGAATGCAATTGCCCCGCCCTTGTTTAAATGCTGGTACTCCTCGGTTAAATTCGTAACCAAAATGTGGGATTGGTGTTCCTTGAAGCGCGCAATGCCTCTTGCGACCGACACACCACGGTTGAGAAGCACCCTTTCATCGGTGTCTACGAGAGCGTCGACGTCAGGAGCAGCATCTTCACAGTAGACTGCGACCATCAAGCTTGCGCGGGGTGGCAGGGTGACATGATTATCGGAAATCCTTACAGCAGCACGTCGTTCGGGGTTCGGTTCCGGCGTCATGGAGTGATTGGGGAAAAAAGTTATTGACTTGGTCTGCAGATCGATTATTGCACCGTTGTCCATCAAAAAGTCCATTCCAAGAATTACGTCGCGGGAGCAGTTAGGCAGAATGACGAACGCCGCAGGGTACGTTGTGCCGTCTATGGTGACGCGCGATGTGCACGTTCCACTTGGCGTCACGAGGTGGCCTCCTGCTGTGCGTATGTGCGGACCGTCCCATCTGGTCATAAATTTCTTCAGTTTAGACGCAAATGGTCCGTTTATTACCGAATAGTCAGCTCCCGTGTCTACGAGGGCGACTACGTCAAAGCCGTCGATGGACACCTTGACGTCAGATGCAGTCTTGCTCGAGTTCCGGGTTCGTCGGGGCGTCGTATCTCTGCTTGTACGTGTTGACGGTCGGGCACTGTGCATCGTCGTTGTCGTAGTCTCTTCAACGGACGTCTCGGTCAGGTCGGGTACGCGTCGCGCCGTGTAGCTGTCGTCGTGTTCAGAAGTCTCGTTAGGGCTAGGTCGGGTCGTCGGGTTGAGGGCATGTCGTGAATGATGGTCTTCAGCGAGTCGCTGCGTCGTTGGAAGGTTTTCATTTTTCCGCCGTTGTGCAACTTTACCTCCGAAGTTGCTGCTTTTAGTTTCCCCCGCGTGGGCTGGGGGACCTTCCACGTGAGAAGTCAGCAGTGCTGCGGCGGTTCGGTGACTGATACGTGTAGGGCGACGGTGAACGGTTGAAGCGGGCTGGTCCTCGGTTGGTGTTGGAGAGGTATTCTTCGATCTCAGCAGGGCGCTGGCCGTATCGGGGGCGTGGGGCGTCGACGGAGAACCCTCGCAAACCGAGCCTCTTTTAGGGACAGCGACGGTAGATGTGGTCGGCCTCTCCGCAGTGGTAGCACAGCGGGCGATTATCGGGCGTTCGCCTCACGTCGGTCTTCCTTGGCGTTTGGCATTGGTCTACAAGGCGCCGGGCGGGCGGCATTGGACGGCGGTATGGCTCGGCCTCTCTACGACGGGTTGGAGCAGGGCGGGGTTGACGAACAGCCGAGGAGTTGGTCATGGCTTGTGGTTCGCGGGGTGCTTCCAATAGCGTAGACGTTCCCAGTGCGTTTTGGACTTCTCGGATTACGTCGGTCAGGGAAGCCACTTGAGGTTGCGGCGTCGTTGGAAAAAGCTTCCGAAGCTCCTCCCTGACCACTGATCGGATGGTCTCTCGCAATGTATCGGAGCTTCCATTTGCGGCACCGATGGTCTCCGAGAACAGCGCGTTTACAGGGCGGTCGTACTGCCTCGTTCGAGTTTCTAGCGTCTTCTCCATCGCGGCCGCCTCGGACGCGAATTCCGCCACTGTCTTCGGAGGGTTACGGACTAGACAAGCAAAAAGCTCTTGCTTCACTTCTCGCATTAAAAATCTGAGCTTCTTTTCCTCGGTCATATCAGGGTCCGCACGACGAAAAAGTCGCTTCATGTCCTCAACGAAAATCACGACTCGTTTGTTGGGGTGCTGCGTTCGAGTTTCAAGCAAAAGCGCAGTTCGCTCTTTTCTCACCACGGTAGTGAAAGTCTTAAGGAACTCCCTTTTGAATTGAGTCCAGTCGGTCAAAGAGCTCTCATGGTTCTCGAACAAGTTCGAGCAGCATCTTCTAAGTAAAAGAAGACATGCCGGAAAGTTTATTCGTCGTCCCACCTGTTGAAGATGCGGATGCGCTCCAGCTTCTCCAACCATTCTTGGGGGTCTTCAGCGGGGGCTCCCCGGAACGATGGCGGTTCTCGGGGCTGCTGCAGGATGGTTGGCGACGTTGTTTCTTGCACCATGGTGTTGGTTGCAGCGTTCCTTCTCTTGGGCGCTTCTGGCAGAAGACCGAACTCGGGTAGCAATCCTTGCAGTCGGGGGCTTTCTCTAGTTGGACTGGCTTAGCGGCTTCGAGATGTCGTAGAGGTCATAAAGACTTAGTACCCCGCACCTCCACCAGATGTCGCGAAGACAAGAACGATGCAGTTGTCTTAAATGAGAAACACGTTTATTGGAGCGAACTTGTGCTCCCCTAACAACTCAAAAGAATACAGAGGCGGGGAAGCAGCGGTCAACAAAGTGACTTGCACAGGCGAATGTCGTCGAATCGAATGCTCCGGCGTCCGCACAGCAGGCTTTTTATCTTTCGGCGCGCGTGGTTCTCGAAACGTCGATTAACATCGAGAACATAGTAGATCCAAGAAGATTATTCTGGGCTGTTCACGTTAGATCGGAATGCTCTCCCTATCACGACAGATAACACATGCGGCACAGAAAGAAAGAATGGAACACGCGCTTCCCTTGGCGCAGAGATAACACAGACCGTTGCAGCCGGGCGGTAAAAGCAAAACACAAATAAACAAACCCAATGTATGGTTCGCGGCAATATTTTATGTGATTCACAGTTGGTATAGGAGCATTATCCAGAAGTACATGCACGCTGGGTGATGTTTTAGGCGTGGTGGCGTGTGGGGATAGCATGAGGAGTTCGGATTTTGATGGCACCATCCTAACCAGCTTCCTGGGCTGCCTGCTGTACCGCTTAGACTCCTGTTTGAAGTGTTGCTTTTATACCTGCGTCTCGGCCCCCAGTTACCCGAAGGGTGATGTCATCAGTGTATATACTGTATCTCCACTATCATCATCTTCTTCAGCGCCACCGCCATCATTAGCACATTCGCCAACTAGCACGTGGGACACGCAGCACTCGGCACCCGGTCTGGAACGGCACCCCTTTTCGACTCGCCTCGTCCTGACCATGGACCGGCCAGTGCAACCTAAATAAACGTGGGCTCGGCCACACCGCCTCATCGGCTGCCTACAATTTTGTGCCCCGAACGCAGTTTTAGCACCACCCTGCATGTGATGGACAGCGACGTGAAATGCGGCGCTTCCGCCGCACACGTTATAGTGCTAAGAGCAACGACAAAGATGCCTACGTGACGGAGGCATCCTACACTCGTATGTAGTGTTTTGCTGGCTCCTTGGTTTGCTTTATGGAGAAGACAGCGCACTCAAGCTGCATGGGACATCTCTCGTGCCTGGGGCCGCCCTTGGCAGTTTACGCACCACCGGTCGACCGTTTCTTCCGGCGACCTCTGCGCCATTCCCAGGCAAGGCATCCCGAGAGAAATGCACCCACCGGACGCCCTCCCTGCACCGACTAGGACAGTGACATTGACAGCGGACAAATATAACTGATCACCGGTGCAGTACATACCTGTACATAGTTTTGAAATATTTCTCATAACGCACTACGAACTAGAGAGGGAGCCCTGTAGCGCCACTATCGTCATCTTTTTCAGTGCCACCATCATTATCAGCAGGTTGGCCAGCTGGCACGAAGGACACGCATCCCTCAGCACAGGGTCTGAAACGGCACCCCGTTTCTACTCGCCTCGTCCTGACCATGCCCCGGCCAGCGCAACATTAATAACCGTGGGCTCGGCCACACCACCTCATCGGCCGCCTACAATACTATAGCTTAGCCGAGGGATATTGTTCAGGATGGTGGGAATATGGGAGACAGCGTAATGAAAGGGGAGGGGGAGAGCACTGAACCTTATGGAGTGCCGTTGGACGGGAGTTGGTAGGTGCGGGATTGGAGGTCACTGAATTTGTAGGGTGCCGTGCGATTTAGGAGGAATACCATTCCATAATTGTATGTACGACCACGAGGAGCTATGCTGGAAAGGCCTCAAAGTATGGCTTGATGCGTTATCCGAGCAAATGATTCTGTAAGTCTAGGGCTAAGATGGCCCATTAGTCGTATTTGAGGGATGCAGGACGAGATCCGTGTACAAGCGCGGGTGTACGTCATTAGCCGTGAGGCCTGCACGGAATCCATACTTGTGAAGGGAAAGGGATTGTTTGTCCCCGGGCAAGTACTATTCGCTCCATCAGTTTTCCTCAGCAGAAAGTTAGCGATATAGGCCGAAGGTTAATGTGGGAGAGGGGTTTCCCTGGTTTACGAATGAGAGTGACTCCTGCGAAAGTAAACTCGGGGGGTGGGGAGAGGGTTGTGGGAGCACCCATCGACAACGCTGTCCGCCGAATCAATCCAACACCCAAACCAACCTTTAGGAGCAGCCAGACCCACCCATCGTTGAGCCACGCTACCACCTCTCTTCCTCAAACGGACCTAGGATGCACCCGTCAAAACCGTCCCAACAGCCAACCAACCTCACACAGGTGAGCGTCCCAAGGGCCTCCAATCCAGTGGTCACTCAACAACCCCATCCCATCAGCTCCCGCCTCACAAATTCCCCCTGCGGTACTGAGGCCATGCGTGCCGAGCTCACCGCACAAGAGCTGAAAATGCCCCCCTACAACAACCCCTGGCCTAGTTCGCACTCCCCAGCACAAAGCAGAACCCCCTCCACAGCGAAAGGCCAAATCCCCCCCTGATCACGATGCCAATACAACCCCTCGGAAGAGAGACTCATGCGTCTCGAGTAGCTTCATATAAATCAAGCTCAACTTGTCGAAACCCTCTTGCAGAGCCCAGCAACAATGCAATCTCACACGGAATCTATAAAACAAGAGGTTTTCATGCACTTTCGTGCAACAGCTACAGAGACGAATGCCCTTCCTCCTCCTACGGCTCCTACTTTTGACATAACTGGTAATGGCCAGCCGTAAAGAGATTTTGGTCTGGCAGTGGAACTGTCTTGTTTACGGCAGAGAGCCCCCTGGAATGCATCCTTCAGTACCAAAACGAACAACCACACATCACAACCCTACAAGACCCTGCTGGTACAGTAAAGTGTCGTGGGTATACCACTTATCAACATATCAACGACACAGCTATTCTCGTACAGCGCAACAGCTCAGCACGAACGGAACAGCTTTGTTGACAGCCTTATCCTTCACAGCTTCTTACCTATCTTCCCCGCCAACCACACTCAAACGCCTATTTACATACTCAACATCAATAGTAAACCCTCCGAACATCGTCACAACTTCAAACCGTTTTGGTAGCCGCCAGAGCAATCTCTGCGCAGCACCCCCTCATTACTGGGGAATTCAACGCTCCCCACACGGCCTGGGCCTATCCACGCGATACTAATAAAGAAAGACACCTCTGGGGGCTCCTTTAAACTAAGCATTTCACTCTAGAGACACCCCTTGGTCACCCAACGCGAGAAGGAAATAGCTTCCAAAGAGACACTACACCGGACCTCACCATCGCCTATCACTCTGGACCAACCACCTAGCAGCGTTTAGACCATACACTAGGCAGCGATCACCGCATTATACCGTTACAAGCTTCTAACCAACCCCTAATTCCCCACGCAAACTCCAAACTCATATAACAGATTGGGCTTCCCAAACACTTGCACCCCTAGCACAGCAGACGCAACAACTTCTCCATAATGTTCACACGCACCAACGTCCCCTAGACCCAGCCATACGATCTCCCCATGTATACGCCAGACCACACCAAATAGTGGGCAACTTTTGGCAGCGCTAAGCGTCGTTGGCGTAAGCAACGTTATAACAGGTGACTCAAAACGCGCATTGCCAACCTCGTAAAGTCTATAGAAACCCACCCCCAAACACTATTCCAGGCAGCGTGGACACTACATGCGACCGCATTCAAAACGGCCTCAGCATGAAGCGCACGGGAGCTCTCCTAAGACACCTCATGAATCCCACTTCCTCTCGAACTATCCAATCTACTCGTATAACCAAACTAGCCCGTCAGTTAACCGACTCCAATCCCACCTGGCCCAATGCACTAACCCAGCAGTACATCCCAGCAGGCTCATCATCTGAGCCAGCGCCTCAATACACCGGCCCCCTAACGAACCCCTTGATCAACCAATCCTTAAAGGGGAAGTGAGGGCAGTACTACATGACCTCCGACTGCAGTCAGATCTCAGTGGTGACAACATTACCACGGGCGCAGTCCAGCCGACATGGCAAATCGCCCTCCTTGCTTGTTGCAGGTTTTGCTTCCAATCACCAGCTGTTTATCCCCGCCCCCCTCCCCTGGATTGTCTTCTCCTGGACCACTCCGGCACCTGCGCCATGGCATCTTCGTTTGCTGCTCGCCTCCTCCCCCGCTGGATGGGCCGCTGCAGCTGTCCTGGCCGTGCGCTCTGCGTGTGGTGGCGCCAGTGAAATTCTGTGACGTACCACCTTCCTCATCGACATCGACAGCCTGGGAAAAGGATATAAGAAGACTTCCCACCGCTCCAATCTTCAGTGGGCACGGGCGCAGTCCAGCCGACATGGCTAATCGCCCTCCTTACTTGTTGCAGGCTTTGCTTGCAATCATCAGCTGTTTATCACCGCCCCCCTCCCCTGAATATTCTTCTCCTGGACCACTCCGGCACCTGCGCGATGGCATCTTCGTTTGCTGCTCGCCTCCTCCCCCGCTGGATGGGCCGCTGCAGCTGTCCTGGCCGTGCGCGCCACGTGTGGTGGCGCCAGTGAAGTTCTGTGACGTACCACCTTCCTCATCGACATCGACAACCTGGGAAAAGGATATAAGAAGACTTCCCACCGCTCCAATCTTCAGTGGGCACGGGCGCAGTCCAGCCGACATGGCTAATCGCCCTCCTTGCTTGTTGCAGGTGTGTATGCCGTATTTACTGTATGCTAGAAAGTCCGATGACAGGTTTCAATTAGTTTTCCCGTGCCCACAAGTTCTCTGTGATTCTGTTTGCAATTGTGTTTCTATGGTTTTTCTATTGCTACGTTCAGGCGATATAGAAAGCAACCCCGGTCCGTCTACACGTTCCCAGTCCGTACTAGACCCAGATACCCTACCTGATGACCCAACAGAACAAACAAAAGTCATGTTTCACCTCCTCAAGGATTTACACTCTCGAGCTCTGCAAAGTTCTGCGTGGCAAACCGAAGTTGTGGCTGAAATGAAGACTATTAATGATGGACAGAAAGCCATTGAATCCCAAACGTCAAATTTCCAAATTAAACTCAATAAATTAGAACAAAAATCGGAGCAGATTGAAAGCCAACAGCAGGAACTTTTGAGCTTGCAGAGCACAACCCCCGAACTAACAAGTCAAAACTATGAACTCGCATCTCGTTTAGACGAACTAGAAGACCGAGCTCGTAGAAACAACTTGATTTTTTCCGGCATGCCAGACACAAAAGAAACGTGGGAAGAAACAGAAACCAAAATAGTGACCGAGCTAACATCGGTTCTTGATGGGTTTTCGCCTAATGAAATTGAGCGCGCACACAGACTGGGTAGTTTTCAAACGTCCGGCCAATCATTGTTAAATTCAGCAACTTCAAAACAAAAGATAAATTCCTCAGTTTGAGGAAAGAACTGAAAGAAAAAGACCTCACTGTCAGTGAGGACTTTTCACCCAGTACCCGTCTGATACACAAAAAACTGATTGAATTCGGCAAAAAACAACTTGGATCACCCAAATTTCAGCTAAGGTACAAAAAATGAAGCTCAACAACAAATGGTACACCTACGATCTTACCTCGAATTCCATACACGAAATGCAGGCAGAGGAAGACGCTTCTTCCAGCCGTCAACCACAGGCCCTAACATAGGAAAGCGTGAGGGGCAGTGGCTCGTCACTTTCACCCACGTGTCCATCTGTCGTATCCATTTTGTTTGGCAACGTTCGAAGCACAGTTAACAAACGCGACGCACTGTCATCAGTCATCGACACCTGCAACGCTCATATTATCGCCCTAACCGAAACGTCGCTATCAACTAATATCCGGGACTCCGAAATCTTTCATAATGCCTCTAACTTTTCCCTTTATCGCTGCAATAGAACCATACGACGAGGCGATGGCGTAATGCTAGCCAATTCAAAAGATCTTCCGTCATTATGCGTACACATTAAAAACACCCTCGAGATGGTTTGGGCTTCAGTCACAATCAATCATCAAAAAGAAGTAATAGGTGTTTGCTACAGGTCTCCTTCTTCACCACTCGGTTTTGTTAACGACTTACATGACGCAATTAACAATATTCGAAACCGTTTTCTTTTGTCGCCTGTTTTCTTACTCGGCGATTTTAATTTTCCCAACATAGACTGGCACGCCGAGCAGCCTCACCTTACCTCGTTTTCTCAGGAATCCAGCGACTTTCTTGAAATGTGTTCTATATTCTCTTTAACACAATTAGTTTCTGAACCGACTAGAATGGCGGATAACTGTGCAAATACCCTCGACCTTATCTTAACTAATCGCCCTGATTTCGTTTCCCCAATCACTTACTTGCCTGGAATAAGCGACCATTGTCTTCTCACTCTCGATATTCACGCACCGATCTTAAAAACAAGGCGAGTTAGAAAAACTGTACACGACTACAGCAGAGCTGACTTCGCTTCCATAAAAAACGCCTTGTCACAATTTATTGAAGTTTTTTTTCAAAATTTTGATGATCGTTCGGTCGAAGAAAAATGGGACATTTTTGCGCGTAAAGTTCATGAACTAACCGAAAAGCACATTCCACAACGTACAATCACCACTAACACGCATGCAACTTGGTACAATATTCATATCAAACGTCTAGCTAACAAAAAGAAGCGTCTTTATCGCCAGGCCAAACGAAATCCTACAAACACGCGCTGGTCCGCCTATAATATTGCTTCAAATGCTTATGTTTCAGCTAATAAAAATGCAAATTGTACTTTTTAACCAATACACTACCAGCCATGCTAAAAAACAACCCTAGACAGTTCTGGCGAGCTATTAATCCGTCATATTCTGACAAAATTAGCTTGGTTGACCCGTCAAATAACCCGATCCCTGAAGATTAAAGTGCTACTGTCTTGCAAGAGGTATTCGTTAACATTTTTTCCGATGCAAAACACAACTACCTTCCTGTGACAAATCACTATAACTACACCATCATGCCTCAAATATCTTTCGAAATAGCTGGTATATATAAATTAATTAGTGGTCTTTGTAATCATTCCTCCCCTGGTTATGACAACATCACAACAAAATTTCTAAAAAACACGACCATCTACACTCTCATCCTACTAACAAAAATTTCTCAACAATCATTAGATATGTCCAGTCTTCCCACATCATGGAAAATCGGAAAGGTGGTTCCAGTTCACAAATCGGGGAACAAATCTAATCCACCTAACTACCACCCTATTTCTCTTACAAGTACTTGTTGCAAGCTTTTAGAACACGTCATTTACTCCAACTTGGTAAAATTCCTAGAATCAAACTCATTTTTCACATCGGCTGAACATGGATTTCGCAAATCTTACTCATGTGAAACTCAGCTTGCATTGCTAACTCATAGGCTGCATGAAATCCTAGATCGCTCATCACACGCCGACTGTATTTTTCTAGATTTTTCAAAAGCATTCGATAAGGTATCACATAAACTACTGCTCCATAAACTAGGAAAACTAAACATAGATCGGAATGTCCTTAGATGGATTGACTATTTTCTAACTAATCGTACCCAATTTGTTTCAGCTAACGGCCATAACTCCAAACTAAGTAATGTTGATTCTGGTGTACCCCAAGGATCCGTCCTTGGTCCGCTTTTATTTCTTATCTATATTAACGACCTTCATAATGTCGTGACTTCTAATTTACACCTTTTCGCTGATGACTGTGTTATATTTCGGGAAATAACCAGCGAAAATGATAGTCGAATACTTCAATCTGATCTCTCTGCTATTAATAACTGGTGTAATACCTGGCTAATGGAACTGAATACAAATAAATGTAACGTCATGCATGTTTCTAGGATTAACGTAACTCGATATTCCTACTACCTCAATAACGTATGCTTGCAATCCGTTGACTCTTACAAATACTTAGGTGTCCATATTACTCTTAATCTAGCGTGGGATGCTCACGTGGAATATGTTGCTAATAACGCTAACAGAATGCTGGGCTATTTGCGTAGGAACTTCCATAACGCGCCATCATCATTAAAACTACTACTGTATAAAACATTAGTGCGCTCTAAAATAGAATATGCTTCATCAGTATTGGACCCCAGTCACGATAAACTAACCGACCGTTTTGAATTGATCCAGAATAACTCTGCACGCTTCATTCTTTCCAATTATAACCGTACAGCCAGCATAACTACTGTGAAGTCCAGTCTTGACCAGCCGCTACTGCAGACTCGTCGTAAAATTTCTCGCCTCAGTTATTTCACAAACTATATCATCATATAGAGCTATGCCATAAATTAATTCCCTCTCCGTCCTACCTTTCTCATCGCATTGATCACGCTCACAAAGTAGGTCTCAATTCATGTCTTACGGGAACATTCGCGCAATCATTTATACCCCGTACATCACGAGACTGGAACCACCTTCCTACAGAAGTTGTATCGATTACTGATAACCATTTTTTTCACAATACCCTACCTAACATTCTATAATACGGTGAACTAATCTTTACTTAACAAACTGATTGCTTTATTTGCGTTTGTATTATATCTGACTGCTTTTGTTATTTACCTGAATTGTTTATTTACATGAACTGAATGTATCTTTGTATAACAAACTGATTGCTTTATTAGCGTTTGTATTGTAACTGACTGCTTTTTTATTATGTTTGTATTGTAGATTGTAACCACTCCCCTCTGTAATGCCTTCCGGCCGTAAGGGTAAATAAATAAATAAAAAAATAAATAAAAATCTTCCTTAATTTAGATGATCCTTCAATAAAATCACCCACAGGAGAAACAGTGACGTATGCCTTTGTTTACGTCGGATGCTTGGGGCGACAGAACAGCGGTCCACAGATGAATGAACTGGCTGTGTGGAACTACCTGGATTCAGTAATGCGATCTCATGGTAGAGTAGAAGTGGAGCTGTTTCTGTTGTAACGTGTATTTATTAATCCTATATACGCTCCGTGATTTGACCTTTCTCATCGCCGGAGGGGGAGATAGGTGAAGGGAGTTGGAGGAAGAGGGGGACGGTGAGGGTCGTGGCTAAATGTGGTCCTTTACAGCGGCTTCATGAACATATACGAGAAGAGAGTCGAAGACCATCTTCCTGTGTTCTGTAGACTCTTCGGGATAGGTCAACTCCCGCAACGTTTGTGGCCTGACTTGAGGAGGAATGAGCGCATGTGCGAGGTTTCTCTAGTCCTTCAAGGCAGGGCATCTCCATAGAAGATGGTCAAGGTGGGCGACTTGTTGGCTGTTAGGTGATTCGGAGAGTTTGCAGGCACCGTCGCCGGGGTGTAGAGAAAGGAGTGCCGTGATGTGCGGCGTTACGACAGTGTTTGTCCGAATGCGTCGGAGTGTGACCGTCGCCCACTGGTTGTAGCCGGATGGGATAGGGTCATCCTCTTTGGGTAGACGAAGTCGAAGCGCTGCACGTCGCTCAGCACGTGCTTTGGCAATGGCTTCCTTGTAGTCATACCTTTCCTCTTCCGACTCGTCGGGCACCAGCTCCAAAGATGCAGGTGCCGACGCTTGGAAAGTGGGGAAGACGTTCGTCGGTCGCGATGGAGGTTTCTGGCAATTATCGGCGCAGGAAAGAATCTCCCGTGCGGCCTTGTGTGCCTCCTCGTTGCCCGGTATCCCGTTATGGCCAGGGACCCAGCGAATTGTAAGTTTGTGGCCGAATTGTCGAACGTCTCTAGCGACTGCGCGAATTCTTGCTACCGTCGGACGACGCGCGTGTTATTTTTTCTGCATTCTCTGACGGCTTACTTGCAGTCCGTGTAGAGACAGAAAGGGGTTGGTGCCTCAATCGGGCTTGTGGCGGCGATTCTGTGCGCTTTTTCCGTCGCTTGTAGTAACTCCCTCAGTTCCGCTTCCTTCACAGATGGGGCACCATAATAGGCTTGGCTCCTTTAGTTTAGGTCTTGTAGCAGTACCACGCTATGGCGACCTGATCATCTTGAAGAGTTGCATCAGCGTAAACGCTGCGCACCCCTTCGTCGTCATCGGTACGCTGGAGCTCTTTGAGGTGTGTCGTGGCTGCTCGTTGGCGACGTGTCGCGTGTGCTGCGCTGGCGTTTTTGGGCATGGGCCGGTGATCAACGATGGCTATTTGTTTCCATGGTTCAGGTCGTTGGTAGATCGGAGGCTTCTTCTCCAGCGAGTGACCAAGTTGACGAAGAATGGCCCTGCCGGCTTGAGTGCTTTCGAGGCGCAGTAGATGTGAAACTCCTAAGCTTTCAGCTCTGTCTTCAATGGTTTTCATCCCTGAGTGGAGGTGGAGGTTATAAACCATTGCGAAGCCAGGAAGACCAGATACAACTCGCATTGCTTCGCGGTTAAGGTATTCTACAGACTCTCGTTGTTTTTTTAGTATGTACATGTCATACCAGTACGTCGCTTTTGGAACCAACAGGCCATTTACCAAAAAGCGAAGAATGCGTTCATCGGCGTCCAACTTCTTTGAAGTAATCCGACGGATCATGAAAGGGTGCTTTTCCACGTAGCGGTCAATTTTATGAGCCTGAACTTGTACTCGATAGTGGCGGTCTCGCAGGAAACCTTGTGCAAAGGCGAGTGGCTTTCCGTCCAGTCCTCGGTTGCGTGCGCCTTGGATAACTGCCTCATGAAGTACCGAGTCGAATGCTTTGTTACGTCGATGGCTACCACTAGGCGGGGATCACATGATGAGGTGTTAGCTATATCATCTTTTGACAGCAATTTTAAGCTATCTAGAGTAGAAAGGTGCCTCTGGAACTCAGTTGGACGTGGGTGAACTTGGCCTGTTGTTTCTAAATGCCACTAAATTCTTGCGAGAACCGTCCTCTCCATAAGTTTTATAACCTTAGAAACCAAAAAAATGGGTCTCTGCGTGAGAGGCTTGCCGGGCTTTGGAATGGGTACCACCCAAGATTCCTTCCACTCGTTAGGCTGCACAGAATGTTCCCAGTTAGCATTGAGCCAGTCAAGGAGTTGCTCCTTGTGCGCCTCAGGCAAGTTGCAAAGAGCCGCGTAAGTGATCCCATCTGGACCAGGTGCTTTCGTTATTTTGGTTTCCGGCAGAGCTGATAGAAGTTCGGACATTGTAAACGGGCTATTTAGGCTGTACATTTCGGGAGGGGTCGTGCGTGGGAGAAACGGCGCTCTTTTCTTCACCCCAAGCGGTGGTTGTGGGAAGAAAAGTTGGCCTGCCTAGATTGAAAGAAGGGTTCTGTGATGCCTAGTCGAAAAGCTGTGCTCTGGCCCGACGTTTTCTCTTTCTTTTGTCCTACCTGCGACGAAATGTTGTCCAGACTTTGCTGAGCCCCGTCTGCGCATTGAAAGCGGCGCAGTGCCGATTCCCGTTATCCCGGAATAGCTGCAAGGACTACTGGCATGCCTTCGCAGTTGCTTGGTTAAGGCGCGATTGAAGCAGAGGTGTCCTCCCTCCTTTGCGAAATTGCTGGAACGCTTGCAGGCGGCTGGCCATGTAGATTTAGCAAATGTAGGTAGGCGGTCGGTGCACCTTCTTTCACTAGAACAGATGTTGTGGCGTCCCGCACAGCAGCACCAATGCGTGTGTAGATAGGATCTGTAGGATTGGTTCCATTTAGGATTGTACCAAATGTACCCCATTTTACGTAAGTGGTCTGTCGTTTCTCTGGTATCGCTTGCAATGCTTGAAGTGTTATCCACATCGGCAGGTGGCCACTTCCGAGTGTGTCTGGTCTGGTCTGCCAAATGCCTCGATGGTTGGAGAAGCCCTAGTAAGGTCCGGTGTCGTGTCTCCTTGCGACGCAAACGCTGCTATGTGCGTAGGAACTTCAGGGAATTTTAGGAGTTGTAAGTGAGCATAGCAGCAAGTGGCTGGGTTCCTCTGATGTTGTTTCGGGGATATCCCCAAGTGGTGTGCCAAGCGGTAAAGTCCATACTAATAAATACTGAATGAACTTGTAGGGTCTGCATGAGGTAGTTCACCCATGTAGCGTCTTGGCTGCTCCGCCCAATGGGTCTCCACTATACCGAAACAAATTTAACCGTCTGCCCTTGAGCTTAGTCTTCACCGCTACGACTTCCCGATTGGGGTCACACAGATGGATGGTGTCAAGCTGAGTTTGCGGCACGGACTTGGCGGCAAGAGCGGCAGCTTGACCGTTGCAGACATCTGGCTGCAATGTGTCACCGTTGTTTCGCCCTGGTGACTTTGTCGAATAACAGGGGTTGTATAAACATCGAATCCTCTCAGGTAAATATAAGAAGTGTTTGAACCCTGTAGAAGCAAGATTCTCGTGTGAGTCAGTTTCGACGACTAAGCGAGCACCCATGCCGCACTGTCTTCACCACTTGACGACGCTGGATAATCCTAAATTGCTCTGAGTTCAGTGAGAGGGCTGTCAACACCCGCACGCAAAAGGCACTGGTGGGTGGCGATAATTAGTAGCCGTGAACAGTCGTGACTACATCGATCACCCGTGAACACCGGTATTCGCAGCTTAGGGAGTACAGCGTTAACTCCGTTGCCTAAGGGATTCCCGGTCGGGGCTGCGTAGGTGCACTCTCGCGAGTCTTACCAGACTCGACACTTGATATTACTATAGTACGCCTAACCTAATTTCGCTCAACATCGGGCGTAACAAAATGGAACCCCTTCTTCTGGCTTCTAATTTCTTTTTTGCGTTAAATAATTGCGGGAAAAGCTACATATGGGTAGAGTGTAGTAGAAAAATCTGAGTGGGACGAACGGAGCACTCCACCTGAAGCGGTGCTGGCAGAATCAATAGGGGGCGCAGTGGGCGAAGTGGAGTCCTGCGGACAGCTCTCGCCCAGGCAAGCGTCATCGTGCCAGCCGCGCTTTTTCGCATTTCGGGAAATGTTTATGGTAACAGAAACGCCGAAGCGACAGCGGGGTAAAAATCATGCCTGAATAAAGTAAAAGTGACTTTTAGAGGCTTTGCGGCGAAAAGGTGAGTTGTTTCTTTTCAAATAAGTGCCTACAACGATGAAAAAAAACGATGACGAACGGAAGTGCCAGGGACAAGCCTTAGAGTACCGGCTTCCGCTATTTTTCTTTCCGTGTTCCTTGTTAACTCTCCCGCCGCAATATGCAATGAATAGAAGCAACATGGGGAGAGCTGAGATAACTTACGTGGCGTGTATTCGGCGACACCGGGCAATTTTATTCCAGCATCAGTGAAGCGAATGAAGGAAGCTGGGTTTTTTTTTTCTTTTTTGCACTAACTTTCAAGTGAATTCTCTACGAAAGAATAATTTTGAAACTGTTTCCCTCGTAACTCTCCGATCGAAGCCTATATATTGCTGATTTGTGCGTGCGAGTTGCTCAGAACTGAAGACCGCATAAGCATGCCCCTTTCTATTATTTATGTTCCCAGTTGTGGCCTTTGATTTGACTGTACGCACGTCAGCCGTGCGCAGCTTTTCCGCAACAAAACTTTTATTATATTTTGGATTGATTGATTGATTGATTGATTGATTGATTGATTGATTGATTGATTGATTGATTGATTGATTGATTGATTGATTGATTGATTGATTGATTGATTGGTTGATTGATTGATTGTGGGGTTTAACGCACGAAAACTGCGGAGGTCTAGAGGCACGCCGTAGTGAACGGCTCCGGATTATTTTCACTACTTGGTGATCTTTGGCAAACACCGAAATCTCGAACACACGGGCGTTTTCGCTATTCGCCTGTATCAGAAAAGCGACCGCAGCTGCCGGTAATTGAACCCGCTTCCGTGTACTCAGCAGAAGAACGCCTTAGCCACTGAGCCACCGCGTCTGGATAGTCACATTTTTGTATCCTACTTGACCATGCATATGCTCTTCGCAGAACCCCGCGCATAGGCGCGCTATTTTACGAATATACGGAGAATATGCCATAGCAGCCGTGATATTTTATTTGATCATTTATAGCACTTATTCCGACTTTGAATAAACTTAAACCTTCTGTCTTGCACACATAAATATAATATGGAGTGCAGATACAACAATGAAATGGAAGACGGCTTCGGCTAATAAAAGGAGGACAGCACGGGATTCATAGCAAGTTTACCGGTCCAGATTCGAAAAACACAAGCCCTTTGCCAAAATATTCGCTCTATACGTGCCGCGGTGGCTTATAGGCTGTAGCGTTGTGCTGTTGATACCAAGTACGCTTCCGCGATTCCCGTCCGCGGCGGCCGCTTTTCTGATGGACCCGAAACGCAAAAACAACCTCTGTTCGACATTTCGGCGCACTTAAAGATCCACAGGTGGTTACAAATAATCCGGTGCCCTCCACTACGGTGGGCATCTTTGCTTGTGTAGCGTTGGCGCGTTCAACACTACAATCAATTAATATAAACTGTGGTCCTCGACCGAGACGACCAGCGTTTGATCAGTGAAAGGAGCATCCCGTGATACAGAAGAACTGCCACGTGAGCGGAACAAGCGGCGACTGATCAACATTTGGGTTCATGGGAATTTAATGATATGCCACTTAAAAACTAACGCGATCCGCCACGACTCCTTCCAGTGGTGCATCCACGCTCAAACGCTTGTACGTCGGGAGTCATCCGAGGCACACCGCATGCGATTTCTACTTCTTTACCATTGATTCTGGCCTGCAATTATGCTGCATGTTGCGCTACTCGAAGTGCAACTCTTACACCGCGCAGGTTTGTTCCTTAGGTTGATCTTCACGTTTCTTATTAGAGAACGCTACGGTTAGATTAGCCTTTAAACCTTTGACACCTCGTAGCCGCCGCGTAATGCCGGCTTGTGAAAGTGTGGAAGGCTCTGGGCATGCGAAGGACGTCGAAATTAATCTCTTGAGGCTCACATCACAACACTCAATAGAGAAAGATAAATAGCTGCAGTGGTTCTGCACTGTTTTAAAATACATGACCAAATAGGACTGCATGACCTCCGATCTTTGGACACCCTATGCCGACGCCCTAGGCCGGCACTCAATGGCACGACCCAATCCACAGCGACCACACGCCTGCACTACAAACTGCGCTTCGCGACGAATTGCGGCTCGTCCAACTGAGATTCTTCTAGTAAACTCTAATATAGGGTTCCTTTTATTCACATGATTTTGACGGTGGTAGAGCGTGATATTTTAGCAGAGACACTCCCTGCGGCCAAATCGCTGAGCCCGTCAGTGTGCCGGGCCAGTCACCGGAGAAGCGCGAGCTCCACGGTTGAGTAAAAAATGGCGGGGAACACTGAAGGGAAAGAGTTCGTGCGTTTTTTTAACATGACAATGTTTTTGCTGTGATCCACCAAGATCTTACTGACGTCTTATTTGTCACGAAAATGCACCGCCACAAAAACGCAGCTGGGCCAGCATTTGAGCAGTGTGCTGTGTGTCTTCTAGGGGAGGTACCAGGCACTTTACCGACTCCGCTACAAGCTGAAGCGCGAAAGCCGCATGAGAACGACGTATATCTTTCTTATAACCTCCTATATTTCGATGGTGCTGCTTTTAAGAGAGGTGGAGTGAAGCAGTGCATCCCGAAGCAGTGCATCCCGATGCAAATGAGCCCCGACAATTGGCACCAGCTGACCGGGTCGCAACGCAACCGGCTTTGGTCATAGAAGGGGCCATACACTCCACAGAGAAGGAGCACAGTAACCACACATTTGAACAAGCGACACGCCAGCAGGTTGCAACTCGCAAAGCACACCCACAGGACACCCCTGCAAATCATGCTCTTTCGCTGCAGCGGACCTGAGTTCACCAAACTATTCGCTGACCAACCGTTCTGTTTCGTTCTCATGATTTGCGAGCGCATGTGGTTTCATTCCAGTTTACGCAGTGCTCCTGCGCGTGCAATCCAGTGTCGAATGTTCACAAGTCTGGCGATGCCATACCGACAAAATATAAAGAGCGATGTGCGAGTTCTTATCTATGAATAAATATTCAACTGGTCCTGTGAAGAAACATATCACTTTTGTGTTTTACTGATTGCCATTAAAGAGGGGTCAAGGAAATGTTTGTGTGAAACGTATATTTAAACGTTGTTGGTGTGGGGTCCATCCGCGGAGAATGTTTTCTCTCGCGTTTATTCTACCTTTCCAAATAACATCTACTTTAACACACAAAAAAAACGAACGAATATGTTCCGCTTCGTTCTCATTCCAGTCTTGACTGATGATATGTGTTTCTGTATATGCAGGAGACATTAGAGAACCGCAAAAATCACGCGGTTTTGGAGTTATCATCTGTTATCATAGTCACCGATGACACCACAGGTGCGAAATTACCATGAATACTTTAATGCACCACGTTAGGAAAGGATCTCCAAAATACTGCTTTATACCCACGGCTCTCGTACAGTGCAGTTGCCGTTTTGGCATCGTCATTTCGCGCTGTGGAAAATATGATTCTCTACAAAATGGCTACTATTTTGTTCTAGTTATTCATTTGTCACTAAAAAATCAAATTTTCTTTAAAGGGGCATGCAAACAAAACACCGGTTGTTTCATTCGAAACATTTCATCGTTAGAAATATATTGACACCGTTATTATCGTGCATCTCGGTAGATAAGCTATGTAATCAAAAATATTAATTGCCATGGGACCCACGCGCTCATTCCCTGCAACAGAAACTATGATATCATATGCTCAGCTGTGCGATTGGGTGAGGCCGGCAAAAGCGAACGCAAAGTCGGCTGTGCTTATAAGCCTTTCAAAGGAGCTATTTGAGCCTAAATTTGAAGCGTATTCTTGTTACCCCAGTAAGAATGGTGGGGTAAAAAGTGAAAATTACGAAAATACACGTAAACGTAGAAATATCTATGCCCACTGCTGTTGATACTGGGCGCAGTATGCTTGTTTTAGCTGCACAGCAGTCCGTCGCCTTGAAGTTATCTTAAACGACAGCGCCCGGTTCGCGCAGGCGACGTTGTCTTATGGGACTTTGTTTGTGGAGCACACGGCATGTTTCCCGATCGCGGAAATATTACTTTCTACCGCAATAAAAATAAGCCAGGACGAAGTGCGGTCATAAACAAAGCAACTTGAGAAAACGGTATGCGGCTGAATAATGTAGCGCCATACGGGGGCACTAGAAGTAAGAAAGGCTGGAGAGCCTTATGACGCACCGATTTTTTGTTCCCGGCGGCGGCGTCCCTTTTTCAACAAAACGCCCGTGTGTACGAGATTTCGGCGCACGCTAAAGATTCCCAAGTGGTCAAAATAATCCGGAGCCGTCCACAGCGGCACGACTCATCGCCTGTCTTGCGGCGGCGCATTACCACTCTACAATAAATCACTCGAAGATCGTATGAATAGCCGCCATCATCCCTTTGGCGGACGTCACGAAGACTCCCGATGTGGCGAGACAGTAAAAAGGTTAACATAAATTGAATAGTTTTATATGACCACGGCATGGTGTGCTGCCGGAAAAGCTCTTAGGAACGATAAAGCACGAAATATTTGGAATAAAACATATTTGTATTTGGTGTTCATGGCCCCTTTAAACACAGTCGCGTGGTAAATATAGCAAGTGTTCAATTGCAAGCGTCAAATTGTTATAGGCTTTCCTACAAAGAGTGTAGTCTGCATTGTGACTTCATTGCTAATCAATGCCGCTTGTGCGCAGTCATGCTAAACACAACAAAGTTTATTGTGCAACACTGTCTATGGGAGGATAGCCGAGGTATTTATTATTTATTGTTTAGTTTTTGTGGCCCGCACATTGTGTACGAACAGGGAGCCGTAGTTGTTTAAGATAATGCTCATGCAAATGTATATAGAGCGTTTCAACTTCTTTTCGATTTTACCATTGCTTGCGAAGAATGCATTTAAAGTGTGCGCATCGAGATGCGGTTCACAATGTTTAACAAAACGCTTTGTGCTAAGAAAACGAAGAAAATAATGAAACATTTTCTTTTTCCGCAAGCTAAGCATGTTTGGCACCTTCTAATCTAAAACAAAATTATAAACCTATAATAGCAATCTTGCTGTAACTGTGATAAAATAATTTAAAAGGCCATTTACTGTGTGGTGGTGTTCGGTGTAGTACTTAGCACGATTGAATTGTATAACCATTCCTGGTATTTCGCGTGGGCGCCAAGTAATTTGAAGACCGACTCGAATAAATCCTGAGTGATTTCGCCAGTATTTAAGCTGTTTTGCTCGGTTAGCTCGGGATAATAGAATTTTGTTAAATGAGCTATGACAAGGGGAAGTTACGGCGAAAGACTCTAAAACGCAACTGGTTAGGTGGAGTGACATACTAGTGAAGCAGCCGGACACCTGCGACAACCCAGTACCACTACCGCGCCCGCCTTGGCTTAGTAGTTCTGGTGGTCGATTGTTACTTTGACTGGCTCGCCTTAATGTGTGCAGTGTTATACTCCTGTGGGCGAAAGAAACAAGCTACAAAAAATATCCACCGCGGTTATCCTCCTTCCGTCCATCTTGCCGTGGCGCTTTTGCCTAGCTGACACAGTTGTAAAACATTTTGTCACGTTTTGATACTGTTGAACCCTTAACAGGGTTCAACAGTATTAAAACGTCACAGCCCCGGGGTGAAAAATAGGTCCCCTTCACCCTTTCCGAAAGCCTTATCTTAACAGTCGACCCTCTTAACGAATATAAGAGGCCATGTAGCACATTTCCGAATTTTATCACAGCAACGTGCATTGTATATGAAGGCGCTCTTGCTCGGCGCAAGACTACCACAGTCAACATAAAACCTACAGCCGTGCTCCGCGTAGTGATGCAACCCGGACTCCACCTTTTACCGAACCCGCCCGCAGCCGCCCAGCAGCCAACCTGCCTGGTTCCTGCGACGATGCAGCTACTTATCTCACGGCTATTCTTGTGGTTGACGCCCGCACCTTGCCGCATTATTGCGCTGCCTGGTCAAATATCCAGCTTGTTACCACTGTAGTCTCGTTTGTCATTTCAGGTCGGCATGCAACAAAACCATAAGGCGTTACTGTTCGTCTAGTTATGTAACAGAAAATGTCCAAAAATAAATCTGTGCGAATTCAATAGATGGCCGCGTCTGGAATCTTCTGAATTCGCATAGATTTAGGTGTTGGTCGCGCACTTTTACCCGTGCTTTTGATTCAGAATCATAGGTTTTGTTCCACTCGGTGACATTTCGTGTGGGCATTTTACCGTACATGGTTTTCTGCCCGCTCCTGGTGTGAAGCTGCAAGATTGAACGAAGCAGCCTATCCCTTTGCGAGCACGCTTTCTTTCGGGAGGCTCTACAAAGAACACGAACAGTTTGTTTCTATACTGTGGTGTCTCAAAAGCCACATCGCTTCCAGGTGTTGACGTAATTCATGGTGTTAATTTTCACACTAATAACGGTGAATTCCCTACCACGTCAACCACCCTTAGGTCCAACTTTCACGCCCTCGCCGAGGAACCAGTTTCATGTGCACGCATTCCAGCACTGATGCTCATTAAATTTGCATGACTTTTTGGGTCCCGCCACGGCATAGTCAAGCGTTTTGTCCATCGTGTACGGCTATCGGTTCTTTCCGTTGCAGCTAAATGTCGCTGTCTTCTTTTTTACTACGAACTACTCTATCTCAAACGTTCGTAGGCTGGACATCTTGGGCTTTATAGTGATTATTGCTCCAGAATGGGCGCTTCCAACTGGTAATGTTCAAGATAAAAATGGTTGTATTAGTGTTTGTGACTATTCACGAGAGACTAATAACACCGTCCTGACGGGTACATTTCCTCTTTCACAAGTAGAGGAGCGCGTCGAAGCTGACCAGTATAGAATCAACTACAGCCACATAAAACCCGCGTTCAACGTTCGCTTGTCATGAAGCCTAACGATGATCGCGTTGCCCTCATGACAGGCGAACGCGAAACTCCTAGAAGCTTATCAACTGAGAAGCAGCTGCAATCAGATAAAACCAGACCAAATCGCTGAATCCGTACCAGTAAACCAATATTCGGCACCCGAGAAAACCGACGATGGCCCTTGCAAAGCTAAATCGACAGCCTCACCAGCTACGCCATGCGAGAAGCTCCAGCGCCAGCTGCCTCGGAGGAGCCTGTGCTTCAACACAGGGTCAGACAACTAAAGGATGGAAGGCCTCCAGATCGATACCGGCACATATGTAAGTTGTATGTGCTGGCGTACAGATGTATACAGTGCCTGATAACTTAGTCCTGTATAGAATATCGGCTGATGTTTGCGGATTTATGCGCTTTTTGTTTTTAATGGTATTTGCAGTTCTACGTCTACCTATATAAAGAGATCAGAGCCATATAACTGTATGCTCTAGATTTGTGAACCATCCATGTGGTAGTATAGTGAAGCGCCCATACCATGTGTGGTTGTCAATATTTGTTAGTTGTATGTATATGAATAGTAATACTAATGAACCAACTAATATTATCACAGTTCTTTCAAGTAGGGAAATTTGTAGCGTTTCAGTGTTTGTTTGGTTTTAATTTAGTCTTCGCACGCCCCAGTTCTCGGAATGTAGTTGTTTGTGTAGATATACATGCCTCTGAATAAATAGTCTGTGTTTGTATGGGAAACACCCCTTAGGGGCTCGACCTGTCCGCATCTCCTGTCGTCTTTGTCTCATTAGGTCACGGCACTAAAACACACGGTACTAAAACACATTATCATGCCTCACACAAGTACACAACGTGTGCAAAAAGAAAAGTGTGTACAGGATCAGAACCGTTTCTTCGGCAGGATCTTAAGCGCGGAAGAGATTGATCTGATAGGTCTTGCTTGAACCAAACCAACAGCACGAATTCCTTGCGTACGAGCATAATCCCCATCAACAGCACGAATCCTCTCCTCATACACAAACTATCAAAAAGCAATATCCCGCTTCAAGCAGCACTCACCCCCAACAAAGAGGCACGTCCAAGGACTCTAGGACAATACCTTTACTTCATGAACGCACAGCCCACTGGCATGGAATTGCCGCTGCCACGCAATTCATTGATTATTAAGGCGTGGGATTTTTATTAGGGGTAGCTCAGTGGGGTAAAACTACTATAGTGGCCGTGTCATTGAAGCACACAAGAAAGGCAAAGTTTGTACACATACCTGATATGTAAGATATTAAAGCACAGACTTTCTGCTAAAAGTAGCTAAAAATTTGTCTACGCAATATATTTCGGACAAAAATAGAAATACGCTTAAAAACACCCCGGAGCATTACCATGGACACAATCTGCTGCTAAAATATAACTCAATCAATTCGAAAACAATCCATCAAATTCTCGTGTACATATTTGACTCCTCATAGTCACAAAAGCCAAACCTAGACCGCTGTGGCACATTTTCGTGCAGCATTATTTGAGCCTCAGAAGAGGATACTACACGGAAGTGTCACTCGACCGCAAGGTCATTATGCTAGTTCGGTATTCTGGACATGGTCATGACCACTGGGCGCCTGGTAGGCATTACCTCGCCATTGACGTAAACAAATGAGAACCATACTTTCATGCAAGGCCTCACTGACAGGAGCATGAACGTGTTTGAGAACTGGAAGGTTTTCATATAGAATACAGACATTAGCAATGACACTTCACATCTCTAATGACGATGATCACGGGACGTGAAATCCCAAACACCTTCAATGTTCCCCCTCCATTTTGAATGAACGGAGGAGCTGGATAAGGAAGTATATGGAACACATGGTGTTGTGGGAAAACGCAATTTATTGGTCTTTAGAATTGGAGGCCGATGGGGAGAGGGGTTGTGGACTCCAGCTCAGGAGGATCCGAGAAGGCACTTGAAGCATGAGGAATGCCTGCTGCCACAGGTGCATGTCCCAAAAAGTACGTGGTGTTATGTCCTTACATACGCGTGGACAATGGGCAACTCAATTATTAAAGTTCTTCATCCTAAATGTAGCAGCGCAATACAAGGGGACTTGTTAACGCTATGCAAATAGAAGTTACGTAATTTAAATCATTTGTAATTTAAATATTTATTGACGGAAAAAACACGCTTGAGCATTAAAAATAAATCTAAAGCTGGAATAAGCACACGACAAAGAACAGCTCAAACAAAGTTTAGAAATTCTTAGTAGAAGGTATTTAATTTAACTGCGTCAGTTTAAATTAACACTGGTGCATTTCTACTTTAACATTGATGTTAAACATTCATTTATATGTACCTCTCATATGCTGTGCTTCGTCGATAAGTAAATTAATATGTATGCAATTAGAAAGAGTTGTGTTTGCACGTTGTAAGAAAAACCGGCAGAAGAGAAAGTTCTTACGCTAAAAAAATATATGGTGTAAACGTACATCTCTAGATTTTTCACTGGTTTCTTTGTGTGCCGACAACGGAATAATAATTTCAGTGTAAATGCCACTTTGTGCAAAAAAAGAAACACTTAAACTTCCTCGTTTTTGTCATTTCAGTGCACTTTTGGTTACACTACGATATTCATTTTAATAAATTTCAAAGAAGCATAACTTTGCATTTTCGACCATTTCGGTCACGGCCGGCCGAAAAAAATACTACGTCGGCCATGTGCGGACCACAAATTTAGGGTGATTTACAGGATGCACATGTTCGCAGCCACACCGGTGAGGCTGCATGACGTCAGCAGATGGTCCGGCGGAAGGAAATATTCCCCTTAGAAATAAAACGAACAGATGTCAGCGGGGACGGACAGAGCATACTGTTGCGTCGTTGCGTGTGGACGCCCGTAGCGTTGCCCGCAGAATAAGCAGCGTAAGATCGCGTACGGGCTCAGTGAAAACGAATATATGGAGGGTCGATGTAGACCCCACGTTATCTGGCCCTGCGTTGACAGAACTACTGGTTCCATTGCTGTCGCTTCAATCGCTATACCTCTCTCTGCTCTCGGACGTAGCTCGCAACATTGTGGAGAGCACTTGGGAACGCTGCGATCAGTGGGTCACCCACTTCTGCTTGCGGCTGACAAGTCAAATGATCCCTGGCGCGAAAGCCGTGTACGGCCGCGCAACCACGCCGAAACACGCACGCGAAATCGATCAAGTGGTCACTTCGATACGCCTCCCGCTCCAACGAGCAGAGGGGCCTGGTTGGTAGACTATCCTGCCTTGTTCTCCCCAAAGCGCAGTATTTTGCTGTATTTCCCCGCCAGAATCGCGAACGGAAACGAAGCCTCGCATTGTCTGCCCGCGTCGCCAGTGGTCCGTTCGCAAGGGGTCACGAAACGGTGACATCGTATCACATGGTACGCATTCCGCTTTCCGAATCAGTGATTTCGTCCGCCGTGTGAGACGGCCTTTTTCGGCGCGTAAAAAAAGGTTTGTCCGGAAAGTCAATATTGATGCTCCAAAGGCAAGTAGGTGCAGGAAAAAAACAAGCAAATACGTATGCACATTGCCAGCGCGAGGTAGTCCACCTTCTGAGCGATGATGCGTTGGGAAAACCACGCGCGGCTAAAAGTTCGCCTCTGTAAACACGCGTGCAACGTTACAAGCATAACAAGGGGCACTTTTTGTCGCTGTCTACAAATTTCCCATGCTTATCACCGGCGTTTGAGCAGTGACATGCTCTTGCTCCGAATACAGACACAGTGATGCGAGAGGTACGAGAACCTTAGAAAAATGCACACCCGCAAACAGGACTGCGGCGGTGCAATCGATTCACTTGATGTGCCGGCGGTCTGGTATGTTGTATGTTTGTAATTTGTTCCCGGTGTATGAAATCGCTTTGCCTCTTTTTTCTTATGCTCTGCGTGTTAAACGATATGGAAGTTTATTGATGTTTAGTTTCTAGTCAGCGCTGTATTTAAGTGCTTTCGTTTTGCTCTTTTTTCCCCCACTGGTGCGCCTACAACACGCGTTGTTTAGCGTTCTCTGAAGAATGGTGCTTCTTAGACTATCTCTAGAGTTTTCGATCGGCTCGCAGCTCGGGCTACCTTGCTCCCCCGCCTTTTCCGTCTCACTCACAGGGGTAGTGTGAAGTTCTGTCGAGAGCTTCCACTCTTGCGATCTCGTGCCTGTCATGCAATCACCACTTTTGGCGGACTGTTTGCGCGTTTCGAAAACTTTCTTGCGACAAGAATCATCTGAGTCTCTGCCTTTCTCATCTTCCCGGCATACAACCCGCGTTGTATAGCGGTCTCCACAAAATGGGGCTTATCAAGCCACAAGCAATAGAAAATTTTGTAATCGTGCATACCAGTGCGACAGAAAGAGAATGAATCTTGCCCTCTCTATGTAAGATGCTATGGTAATACTGAAATATTATATCAAAATAATATCACATATCTTATAAGATACCGTGCTCTAGAAATTGTAGCGTATGTAAAGCAATTCGACGAACAGCGTGTCTGTAAATAATTGGGCTTTCATGCACAAGCTTAAATTTGTGTGAAGTGCTATTTTTCTGTGCAAACTAAACAAGAACTGTCATCAATGTGCAGCTAAGAACTTCGCTCTTCGGAAGGCACCAGAATCTTCGCCGTTTACCAACTGACACCAACTACTGTACTGGCCTAAAACCGGCATACACCACTGGTGGCGTATTTAGGGTGGGGCAGGTGAGTACAAGTGCCTTAAGCGCTACTTTGGAAGAGGCGACCAGCCGAGTCCTCCGAACATGGCCCCGAGAGTAAAAACTGCAGCAAGTTGGCGCAGCCGCAAAAGTCGCCATTGAAACGAGCGGTAGTTTGGTGTGTCCGCACGACATTGTAACAAACGAATAACGGTGAAGTAGACACATGACAAAGAGAGGGAGATACACATGGGACGCTACGCCGAGGCACACATATCGAGCGCTTTCGGCCTGCGCATCCTCCCCATGGCGCTGGAGAAGACAAGAACGAAGAAAGGGGGGACACAAAGGGATGTGTGTCCCCACCTCTTCGTCCTTGTCTTCTCCAGCGCTATTTTTAGATGCAAAGCATCTCTTCCTCGGGGCTATGTCCAGCGTCCGTCCGTTGTCCGCACCTCTCCCCCTACACTATTGCAAAAAGAAATAGTTAGCGGCGCCCGGTTTCGATCCCACGACTATCTGGCCGCAACGGGAGGTACGCGGCGCTATTCCCACTGCACAACAAAACCGAGACAGCAGCAAGTGCTACGAACGCGCCTTATGTCCTTGACTCATTCAAACTACGTCAAGAAGCTACTGATACAACGAAGGCACGCGCAGCTGAACGTCAACAGAAACGATGAACTCAAAACTTTAGAGGAGGATGTTAGCGTCTCTTGCTTGGGGGGATGTCCGTCGTCCGTGCCCCGTCCGCAGTGCCTCTGATGATGATTGTGGCAGAATGCCCCTAGGGACTGGCCAACCAAACCATCCATCACATATAGCTTCGCGTTCAGCCACCGTCGTCATCTTGCCGTAGGGGAACCGCTGAAAAAGAAGGAGAAGAAGACAAAGCTGCGAAGACGAGGGCGTGTACGCTGCTCTAAGCCGGTGTACCAACGTCAACTACCTTTACCTCGCCAACGCTGACGGAGACTACCGATTCTACCACAGAGACGACAACATCAAGAAGAACATGATGGACGAGTTTCGGTGCCTCGAGCAACACCGCCTACTCACCGTAACACAACAGTACTTGCGTGCCTTTGCCACCAGTGTGTACCCGGACGTGGAATTCCCTCTGGCACTACTAAACACCAGATCACTCTACATAACGGCAACACGATGAAACCACACGGAACCACCATGATCCATGATTCTTCGCATCCTCATCACGGTTCTCCACGGAAAGATGGTGTATTTATTTTTTTGTTCAATCTCGGTGTTCAAGTAGTTAAACTGCAGTCCTTGTCGTGAAGGGCCTCCTCTATATGCGTGAGTACCTAGGTTCGCCCGGATCAAGGATCACAAGAAGCAACCGCAGATGATTTCCCTGCAGTGTTCTTGCGTGCGTGCGGCATGCGTCTGTCTTCATCTGTTCTCGTTTGTATTCAAGCAGATGGTTAGGGGGTGGGATGCTTATAATTTGCGCCCTTATATTTCATTACACTTTTCAGGTATTCTTACAAGACGAGGCAAACCGCATGCAGTGTACTGTAAGTATGTTGATTTATGTACTCACGGAAGCTCTATGGTATGTTTCAGCATAAACTAACAGCTGCGAATGCTCAGTGGAACGCGTAGCGCAACTGAGCTCACGGTTGATTTGTTTTTTCAGCCGCAGTGGTGATTTTTCTGTTGAAGATAAAACACTGAAACACCCATGTGCATAAATTTTCGCCACACGTTGATGAGATCTTAAGATGATCCAGCCTGTCAGCAAGTCACTGCTGACTGCCTCATCATTCCATTGCATGTAGTCCATGCAACGGTGTCAATAACAAAGTTTTTGCAACTGAAGAGTAACCAAAAAACTGGTTATACACGAAAAACGTTTAGAGCAGATGCTTAGAACTAAGAGTGTTAGGGCAAAAGCGAAGTTGTACGTTGCTTTTACATGCTGTTGAACCTTCTGTCGATCTTTGCGGCAGCTTCTGTCACCACTCCGTCACCCCTGTGGACAGCACCCTCCGAGCCTCGTTGCCCATCTGTGCAAGACGAACTTCTCGTTGACCACCCTTCTTGACCACTTGTTCACCATCCGCGGGGAGATCGTGTGATGTCAACTTCAAAGAGTGCCGATTCCGATATGTGCCGCGAAATAAAACTTTACTCTCTCTCTCTGTCTCTCTCTCGTTACGCTCACTAGCCATTGCCGGGAGAATCCCGTTCACTTCCGTTGGTACCTTCACCCCTCATGGCGGCTCTTATTGCAGTGCGGCAGCGGCCTACCAACCTATGGCGTGGCGGGTTCTCTTTCACGTCCCGCGCTATACGTCGACATTCGTCGGAACCCTCCTACTACCCTCCTCCCGCACTGATGTTGCCCTTTCGTGTTACGCGATTTCCGCCTAGCGCAACTGCAACTTATTTTGGACCAGATATCTTTCCTATGTTGCTCTACACGTTGCCGAAGTGTTCGCACCTGAAAATTTCCAGTCCTGTTAGACATAATCCGGAGCCGCCTACTATGGCGCGTCATAGCCTAGATATAGCTGCGGCGCGCTAAACAGACACAAGTTTTAACCTCAATGGCATATGGAACTTGTTTCAAAGCCTTGTAGACAAACTTTTAGTTTTAAATGCATTATGTCTTGTATCTCTAAAGTGACATAGAGATTGCCTATTGTATGGTCAAGGTAGGTTTAGGGAAGAATACGAAAGACACTTGATGCGTGTCATCACCGAACACATCTGGAAAAAAAATTCTAGAGGTTCTTGTTTTGACAGGGAAGCGCTTAAGCGAAACGGTGGCGTGATTAGGTTGAAATATTTTTCCTGTCTGAATCAACAAAAATTTAGGTTGCCTTCGTCTCATAACCTCTAATACCGGCAGTGCGCTAGTGAAGAAGCTCGCTGTGACACATAGTAGTCGTTTTCGGGTGATGGGTTTTTCCGCGCTTCCCCACACAATATGTTTGGTTATTTTGTGTTCATGCTAAAAATTTTCGAGATGAACCTCAACAAAGCATTTAGCCGGCTTTCAGAAGCACGCGTGGGAACGAACTCGAGCGAATCAGTTTTGCGAGCTTTGTTTTAGATGCAAAGGATCTCTTGCTCGGGGCTATGTCCGGCGTCCGTCCGTTGTCCGCACATCTCCCCCTACATTATTAAAAAAGAAATAGTTCGCGGAGCCCGGTTTCGATCCCACGACTCTGGCCGCAACGCGGTGCTGGCCGCAACGCGCAACGCGGTACGCGGTGCTCCTCACACTGCGCTACAAAACCGAGACTGGAGCAAGTGCTACGAACGCGCCTTATGTCCTTGATTAATTCACACTACGCCAAGAAGCTACTGATACAACGAAGGCACGCGAAGTTGAACGTCAACGGAAACGTCGAACTGGTAACTTTCGAGGAGGATGTTACCGTCTCTTGCTCGGGGGGATGTCCCTCGTCCATGCCCCGTCCGCAGCGCCTCTGATAATGATTGAGGCAGGATGGCCCTATGAACTGGCCAACCAAACAATCTATCACGAGATAGCTTCGCGTTCATACACCGTCGCCATCTTCCTGTAGAGGAACCACTGAAGACAAAGAAGCAGAAGAAAATAAAGCTGCGAAGAGGAGGGTGTCGACGTTGCTGTCGCCCCGTACCCAGCGCTTCTGATGATGATTTTGGCAGGATTGCCCTAGCCATTGGCCAACCAAAGAATCCATCATGAGATAGCTTCGCGTTCAACCACCGTCGTCATCTTCCCGTAGGGGAACCTCTGAAGAAGAAGAAGGAGGAGACAAAGCTGCGAATACGAGGGCGGGTACGTTGCACTCAGCCGGTGCACCAACGTCAACAACCTTTACCGCACCAACGCTGACGGAGACTACCGATTCTACCACAGAAACGACAACATCGAGAAGAACATGATGGACGAGTTTCGGAGCCTCGAGCACCACCGCCTACTCACCGTAACACAACAGTACTTACGTGCCTTTGCCACCGGTGTGTACCCGGACGTGGAATTCCCTCTGGCGCTACTAAACACCAGATCACTCAACATAACGGCAACACAATGAAACCACACAGAACCCCAATGATGCTTCGCATCCTCTTCAGGGTTCCCCTAGGCAAGATGGTGTTTTTTTTTACTTTTTCCTGTTCATGTTTTTTCTTTCGTTTTTTTTTAAATATTAGCGTTATATTTCACCAAGGCACTTTCACTCACCAGCACTGCCGTCACTGGCACAGCGCCCCCTCCCGTTTCAGATTTAACCGCTCACAATAAACTCTCGCCTTCCTATAAAACCTCTTGCTGCTGCTATTCCTGGCGCTATGAGGGAGCTACTTTAATGACGTATGTAAATTTCAGATTTCCTTGGTCATCATGAAGAGCATCGCGCCTTTATTTTAACACGGATATGAAGATTTGAATAATGTAATAAATAATTTTGAGCGATGCATTTCATGGTAATACAAAAAAAAACGATAAGAACTGTTCCCATGTTTCCTTTGTCGTTTTCCTCCGTGTGGTTGTGCGGAACATATGAGCGTCTTATTTTGTGTCAAGCTGATGGAAACAGGTTACCCGCAAGGTCCATTTAATACTAACGTTGGGAACTTCTGGGTTATAGTACGATGCATGGATGCGCTAAGGCCGCTATAGTCCTCTATAGTGAACACACAATAAAGACACCGCCCATTTGCTTGCCGAAAAAGGATAGATGACCTACTTTGGTACATACGTGAAGGTGGTGAAGATCAGAGTAAAAATAGTATTAATAATAATAATAAAATAGGAATAAAAATAATACCCACTATCATTATCAGCATGAGGGTAAAACTAACGACGCTGCCGGTATAACAGCCGCGAACAACCTTCGCTCACTATAATGCAACACCGTGCGCAAACGTAGTTGAATGCGACCAAAAGGTCAATAGAATCATATATAATCCCAAACCATTGAAAACCCTGCCTCGGCAATTCTGCATCGAAGCCCACAGCCCAACCGCCGTTACTTCCCTTAAACTCCCCTGTGCAATAAGTAAGTGAACCACTTGCACTCCCTCGCAAGCTTTCTCCTGCGGACTCCCAGAAAGCGACTATAAAGTTGTCTATCGACCTCGCTATGGCCTGAGTGTTGCTACCTAGAGCGATCGGCCACTAACCTGCGGGCTTCATCAAGATAGCAACAACCAAACACCTATATTTTATCAGCAAGGCCCGCTACTAGACCATGGCACACACTACCCCCTGGGGACAGTACCCCAAAGCCTCACAGCACCGTCACCTTCAGCGAGGTCACCATCATCCAAATCAGCACTGCTACATATGCTCTCGCGCCGCACAGGAAGCACTTCCCTGGCACCGATAGTGGTGTAATCACTGGCCTGGACCCAGGCACAACTACCCAGCAGCTCCCGACATCAACGACTCCTTACATGACAGAATCCTACATGGCCGAGTGTTTACCTGTTCACAAACTAGTGGCACTGGGGCCTAGTGCGAAACATGATATTTTATTTCTGGACCAGTCTGCAACACGAGACTCACTAGATAAACAAGCCTCACTAGAGAAACTAGACAAACAAGCCTCACCAGAGAAACAAGCGTTACACTAGAAAGACTAGCCTCACTAGAAAGGCCTGCCTCGGTAGGCTTAAGGGGGAACGCTGGTCTTAAAACAATTTTAATTTGTAAGTGAAGTTTGTGAAACTTTGTAAAACTGCTCAGTCTTGCTGCCTTTTTCCCACTTATTTAAAATATGCCATTTTTAGTTGGTTAAATAATTCACGAGCTAATTAGAGAAAATTAGCCATTTTAGCCAAAACAAGACACAACAGTATTTCATAAAACTTATAATTTTTAGTTTTGTATACCTATAGTTTATAGTTATTTTTATAGTTTTTAGTTTTATTTTAGTTTTTAGTTTTTACTTTATAGTTTTGAATACTATGAACCCAGGTGAATGCAATAATCGAAGCATTTTGTTGATGCATCGCTTGGAACTAATTTCACAGCTCCTTGAACTTTGGTCGAACAAAGGAATCATTTCCAGCATGTATTTTAAACAATGAAGTTTAATGAGCCGTAAAATTAGTTCCAGGTGATTGATTAAAAAATGCTTAGATTATTGCATTCACCGGGGTACACAGTATTGGAAAATGTAAAGATTACAGTTTTATGACCAACACTGTTTGGTATATTGCTCGAATAAGAACACTCAACTACCTCTCATTATCTTGAAAGCTAATTGACAAAATTAAAAACAAATAATGCTATATTTGAAATCGGAAAAAACCAACATGACTAACAACTTTCTGAAAGTTCATTTTAAAATTAAAAGAAGTTGTTTGAAGACCAGTATCCCCCATTAATAAAAACATCAGCTTTCATAGTAGGCTAACCTCTGTGTGTAGAGTTAAGTGTGTAGCTCCTGGCTTCCACATAATGAATGCATTTGGTTGATGAAAAAACACATTTTATTTTACTCTAAAGGCATGTGCTTCTTTCTGGCACCTCTTGTAGCGTCCCACAGCATCCTCTTTGGATTGCCTACAAAAAGCAAGACCCCAAATTGAAGCAGCCACTCCATGTTATGGAAGTGCGACTGACTACAAGAAGTATAAGCCATATTGTGTATATTTTGTCGCAAACATGGCTTTTACTGCAAACCTGATATGATGACAGTTAGAACAGCGCCAAGTGACAGACCTTTGAGGTTTAAATCATCCAAATGCACATCTCGTCTCGTCCAGTCATCGTTTAGAAAGAAGTTATGGTCAGTATTGAACGAGTATCGTCTCGTATCGTCTCGCCTAACATCTACATTTACATGTCCTTCCCTCAGTGTTCATTTTAAGAGAAAGCTTAGGCAAGTCTACCAATCTTCTTTCGTGGTTCACGACGGCCGATGTCGTAAATCGCACTGCAGAGAAGTGAATGGAGGGGATAACAGCTCTTTTCATATCTTCACCACTCTGTTTAGAGGGAACTGCTGCGATTGGAAGTGCTCTACTTGTACATGCAACAATCTAGTCTATAATACCAGACAACTAGCTTTTATACCTTACTGTCCCATTAGGGCAGCACCTAGTATGAAACAGGTAACAGTAGTCACCAAAAAGAACAAAATTTCTCGCCCTATCACACGGCACCAACAGGAGCTGACCGGGAACGTTTCCCCCATCCTGGCTTTGATGCCTTGCACACAGCCACAGTTCAATGAAAGCATGTCACACGCCTAAAATGTCAACGGGCTTGCTCATATCTGTGCTCTGTTTAACGAAGTGAAAGGAGCGCAATTTTTATATATTTTGCTTGAAACAAGTATGCAAAACATTTTTCGGCGCGTTTAAAAAGCGCGAAATGCACGAAACACACTGATGGGAAAAATTCTCACTCTGCGTCATCACTTATTGAGTGATTGCACGCCAAGGCGGTGGAAAGCATACATGGTTAACTGGTGCGTTCCTCAAAACTATACAGCACCTGAGCTCATGCAGGTCATCCTGCGAGACCGAGCATTAACAAACTTTTGTTATTAGAAAATTTAGTTTAGCGTGAGCACGTTTTCTTACATTTAGCAATCAGATGTTTTGTAGTAGGAGTAGCAGCATCCTGTGTGTCGAAAACAGTGTTTGGTCATCCATCACCGCGAGATCCTCGGTGCCTCGGGCACAGATCTTGTTTTCTGAGTGATATTTAGGCTTTTACGTGAACTGAGCGGTGTGCACAAAAAAAACTCATTTGTTTTACCCCCGCTAGTTTTTATTTAAGTGTTTTAACTGTCCTTAACATTGCCCAAAAAATCTGAAACCGAATCTTGCATGGAAAGGTAAACCACTCTTTTTTTCTTAGCACATTCACAAAGTAGGTCCTTTGGTAAAAGGGCTGCAGAAATACAAACCTAAAACAGACTCTTGACCTCTAACAACGTATGCTGCAGACAGCCACAATGGTCCAGTAACTGATGGCACCTAGAGATGTACGTGGGCAACGCCCAGGACTGTACTCTGAAGTAGAAGTCGAGGCCAAGTACAACGAGCAGCATATGACTCTATGAAGCTTTGTGGGGCCGACATAAACCATATTTACTCGCGTAATAGTCACACTTTCTTTTCAAAACTATGATGCAAATTTAGTGGCGGGTTCATTACGCGAGTTACTTTTCCCCAAAAACGTTTCAGCTCAGAAAACGCAAGCAAGTGGCAGATCAGAGTTTGTGCGATGGGTCTCATGAACCTAACAAAAAAACAAAAAAATCTTACACAAGAACTCCACGGACCACCCCCAGCCGCGATGCCAATTGACCCAAATACAGTTTTCTCATGAAATACGGAACGCAGCCGAACGAGTTGGATGCGAGGTGAGAACACGTCGACAAATAAGAGGCTGCTGGTGTCATAGTGTTGGATACCAAAACATGACACTGCTGCCGACGCAGTAGCCTGAGAGGGTTTTTACTGCAAATCAATATATGGCTTACCCCCCAGTTTTCATTCCGGTGTCATCGATTTACTCGGCGCTGTTCAGCGGATCCTTCACCCCACCGTTGGGACCTCTTTCACAAGTATTTTTCTTCTCGGCTCTACCGATGCCCCCTTGTAAAGTTTCGCAGGCGGCAGCTATCGCCGATATGCGGCTATCAGATCCTTGCGAAAAATAAACTGAAGCACAGATGGGCGTTAAAAAATGCACTGACGATTACTGAAATTGTGCGCAGCAGGAGCTGCAGCATTTTCGGTCAGGGCGCATTTCTCCTGCGCCTAAATAAGTGTTAGCCTGATCAGTGAACGTACGACGGCATGCGCTACTCCGCTGCTACCTTGTAGTGCACCACCGCCGCCGGCCAGCATGTTGCAAATCGTGTTCGAATCTCCCGCGGCAATCTCCCGTGGTTCGGATTAGCCCCGCGCAAGGGAGCAGCGAGCGTGTTGTTGCATATCTTGTTTGAACCTCCCGTGCAAACGTCAAGAAGTTTGGATTAGCGGAGAAAGGAACAGCGTCTGGGAAAGTGTTGGGGGTATTCGCTCTTTGTAGGCGACACATGAAAAATGTGTGAAAGAAAGGCAGTGATAGAGATGACGCGGTATCCGCGCGGGTCGTACTCCACTTCACCCTTCGCTAGACGCTCCTCTCCGTTTTCTTTTTTTTGTCGCTGCTGCGCTCGCTCACTCTGTTAGGCAGACATAAACACACGCCGCTCCCGCGAAGCCCAGGTAACGGCCAGCAAAGGGACACCCCCTAAAATGACTGAAACCCGCCGTTGCAGCGTATGTTACTTCTAAGCACGCGTACATGACCGGTTCCCGGTTTATGCGTGTGCCGTTTATAGTGAAAAATAGTTGTAGGGAGGAGGAGGCGTGCACGCGCAGCTATAGGTTTCATGCCCGTACCATAGGTTGGCAAAACAGAAAGAACTCACTCAAACTCAATCACAATTTATTTCATTCACGCTGTACTCAATCAAACTCAGACTCAAAAAGCTCGTCTGTTCAAACAATCCCTCGTACTCACTCATCATATACTCATTTGTAATTATACTAACTTGTACTCAAACTCATGAGTCCTCATGTGTATTCGTACTGAATCTGTACTCATGGGTACTGAATCTGCACTCATGAGTATTCACCCTATATTCATGAGTACTCAATCTGTACTCATGAGTACTACTCATTCTGCAATCATGAGCACTACTCATTTTGCACTCATGTGTACTCAATATGTACTCATGAGTACTCAATTTGTATTATTCACAAATAATCAACTTAACTGCACTGTTACCTAGGTCGTATCTCGAATGAAAGACTAAATAGAAAAACATCAAATTTTTAATTGATTAGAAAAACAGCGCTTACATATAGGTCAGGAAAAAGGAAGAAAACGTCTGACGCAGTGAACTGTCGTAGGGCGAATTACAGCGCGATGGCACGTACATGTGAGAGAGCGAAACGGAACGAAAGCACTCGCGTTGCGTCTGGCGTCTCCTCTTGTTCTCACGAATAAAAGAACGAAGTCTGGGCCGGGTCGGGCTCAGGGGAGCTCGGGACTTGTCGGTGCGGCTGTGGCCGTAAACTGCGGTTTTCTTCGTGTCTTCGGGTGGCCAGTTATTTCATCCGTTTTCGTTGCCCGGCGCTCAGATACTATCCTAATCCTGCTCCAAATCTGAATTGTGCTTGCCCCAAGGCACAATATAGCGTTTCCGTAGATTGACGTCCGTTCGTATCCAGATCACTGTCCGCTTATTCACAGATTCTCGATACTGGCGTTTGTCTTTTGTTGTTCCCAATATTACAAACTTTGTTAAGAGGGTGTTCGTCTCGTTGAGCTTCGGTGAATTTCAAATCTGCTTTATTTTGTTGTGTGTGTGCCGTGGGATTCACTTCGTCAGACCTGAACTTGACAGTGCTTACGGCGTTGCGTTAGTCGCGCAGCTTCCTTCGGCGATTGTGTTTGTGAAGCTCGTCGCGTGCTTGATGCATGTGGGGCCGTAGACGTCTGCTTTGTCTGGTGGCGAGCTGCGCTGTGTAGGGATGGCATAGTTCGGCGCGTTGAAGACGTTGCTTGAATGGATGTTTGCGTTGCGTATGCATGGTGTGGAAGCCGATTGGCTTTTCGTTTAGTGTGAAGTAGCGTGGCGTTTTCGTAGGGTGGCATGGCTGGTCGGTCAAAGTCGTTGCAGCTCCGTGCTCGCAGTCGCCGTGGTTTCGAAAGTGAAACCGTTGTGGTGGAGAAGCGGGCGTAGTTCGTGCCGTTCGTTCGGTCCGACATTCCTGGTCGTCGCAAGCGTGACTTCATCGTTAGGGCATTGGATGCCCTCGTCTGAATCAGGTTTATTCGTTGCCGTTCTTGCTGTGTCCGTGTCGTCACTCAAGCCCTCGTCTTTTGCGCGTTGTTTCGAAAATGCTATGATCGCTATCTCAACCAGACAAGCAGGCTCCGTTCATCCCAAGTCCGCTTGCTCGCGGTTGCGTCCTCTTGTACGAAATGGTGTTTATCGTGTGAGTCTCGGTCGGAGCGTGGGTGCCGGGGATCTTGTTCGTTGTCATGTCATTGTCATTGTCGTTGTCATGGCCGTGTCATTGCTCGTTGACGGACCTACCTGCAGGAGTGTTAAGTCGTTCGTCCGCTGGACTGGGGCTGGAGGAGCAGGTGTCGGAGAGCTCGTACGTTCCTGTCCGGTTGAACCGCGTACGCTGGGTCTTTTGTTGCTTGTGGCCAGGTGATTTCTGCGGTTTTAACATTCGCTGGCGAAGTCCCGATAGCAAAAGTGGGAGCGGAGAATGTCGCGAATAGCAATTTCCTCCATGAGTGCTGGCTTGGCGGCGTTCCGTGCGCTGTGCATTTCGTTCGCCGTGGTCAGCTCCGATGGTTCAAGTTGGATGTCATTCGTCACCTCTGGTGCGTTTCATGCTCTGTGCGTCTCGTTTTATCTAGGAAACTCCCGTTTAATTGGTGTGCGGTCGTTCGCTACGTATGGTGCATTTCGGGTGCCGTGCGTCTTGCTCGCTTGTCGGGGACATATCCACCAATCCGGATGCGATGTCGTTGTTTGCGTGGACCGACGCCTTGACAGCACGAAAGAGGAACGTGCGACACTGCAATACTTGGCGCTACGCAGCGCGAAGTTGCAAGTTTCACGGCGCAACCGCCACAAGTACTCCCTCCCTGATGTGTTTACCTCTTGGCTAAGGCTTGCGTGTTGGCCGATCTACACGGCGGACCAAAACGAATATTTGGACAGCGGTCCACGCATCACGTGATAGGACGTCACCAGTTGGCGCGGACCACCGTTGCACCGCGCAGGACCGCGGCCTTCACTGTCCAAATATTCGCCAAGGCTTTTCGGTCCGCAGTCTCGACGCCGGACCGTGACATCAATCAGCGTGGTCTGACAGCGGCCGCGTCGCGTGGGTGAAGCCGCGCCAAGTTGAGCCAATGGAGAAAACCGCGGGCAGCGCGGCTTTTTCGAAGCGCTCGAAGGAGCCTGTCAATTACCCGCGGTTGGATAGGCGGCGGGCTAGGCCTACAGTCGCGACGCATACTTCATTCGCGCTTTTTTTGCGAGTCCTACGACTCTTATTAGTGCGATGTTAGCTATGATTATCACTTTGTTTCACGCATGTCGACCTCAATTTAGGGAAGAGTTCGGTTCCAGCGAGCGGTGACAAGCCGTATGCAGCCCGGATCACCCCGCCGTCTCCGCTTGTCGTGCCGCCTTCGTGCGAACGACAGCGGCGGCTGATTGAGCACTCCGTCCCGGCTTGCATGTGGGTAGCAATGGGACGCCTCTCATTGGTCCATGGCGTGGAAAAACCGAGGTCAGCAAAACAAACAAAAACGCGGATTTTTCGCCGTCTTGTGTTGCCGGTTGCACACCCTTTCATTTTACTTTCACGCTTGCGCTCCCGGTGCCGGCACTCCTGCGAGGCGGCTGAGCGAAGAGGGAAAAAGTCGCCCTTCTGATGCCTTTCTGGCGCCGCGCTCCGGTGGTTTTTTTTCTTACTTTCATGACGTACAGTACCCGTAATACCTCGAAAGCGCGGCAACGTTTTAATTGTTGTGTGCTCCACTGTACATATAAATAATGCACTGTCGACGCCGGTAGCGTCAGAAAGCGCACGGTTGTTAGCCAAGCTTGTATCATTACGGTTCCGTGTATATTTCATGTCTGTAAATAAGAACTCGCGAGACTCCATGTGTCTTCGAAGCGCGCAGGGTTGTAGACTGAGACTTTCACTTTAATATCACTTTCGCAATAATGTCTGGGTTGAAATATTCCTAATGTTTTATTTTTGTTAAACAAAGCTCATAAACAGGAAGCATGGTACCAGCTTTAGTAGCGAGGGAACATTTTGCCAATATGAAGCCGTCGATTAAGGATTCTTTCAACTTTGGGCCGAGCGGCTGAATCGCGGGGCAGTTGACCAGTTCTAGAGAGGGCACATTACGTACATAAAGCTACTCAACAGTGACCCCATTAGCTCCCGTGTATACAGCGGGGTGACGCAATCACTTCGTTTTAAAATTGCGGCCAGTGATAGTCCTGATTGGAAAGATTCGAGCACGCGGCTGCGGCGGAACCCCGTGGGTATAAAACCAGCCCTGAAGCAGAGGCTGTGCGGCGGCATTTCATTGAAGGCACTGAGTTGAGAAGTGCTATCGCCTTTGTGCGAGCCATGTAACGCTCTTGCTACCTTTCTATATATTGTATATAAATGCAGCGTAAAATCACCGTCGGCTCGACATCTTCATCGCTCTGCTCTGCGCGGCGTCGAAGGCGGACTCAGCAGGGCAACGTCGCAACAGTGGTGACTGAGCAGGAATGGCCCCGGCCCAACAGTGTGTGTGTGTGTGTTCGGGGGGGGGGGGGGGGTGCGTGGAGAGGGTATCGCTCGCTGTCGAGAGCCGCAGGGCACCCAGTTGCTGCCGGTGCATGGCAGCCGTTACAGCACTGTCGAACTGTGGTGCCGTGCTTCGTGTACTCGAGAACAAAGTTTGCAGACGCATTTTTCAGAGGCGTGATAGTTTGGGCTGACGTCACTGTATTGCCGTGTCGGTGGGTTGGTTGCACACTGGAAATCTGCATCCAGCTGTTATATCGAGCCGGGCGGATGAAGCTGACAGCGATCGATTAAAAAGTGCTGTGGCGTCATTATGTGCAATCCACATGTTTTAAGAGATGTTCCAAGACGCGAGCTTAAGCGAAAATCCCGGTGTCTGGCGTTGGCGCTCGTCATTTCAAAACGATTCCTTCACGATGACTCCCACAGTGCGAGCTTAAAATCGACAGTAGCGGCTAGGGAGGGCTGCTCGTCCGTCTGTAAACAGTAGTGAATATAGGGGAATAACAACCACGAAAATTCACCATCATCGTCAGTGCCGTCAGTACACGGTGGCATAAACAAGAAGCGGCGAATGGGGTTGCCACTCGAAAGTAAAGCCATTCGAAAGCAAAACACTTCTCCAGCGGCAAGATGCCAGAGTTCTTCGACAAAATATGCGAGGCTAAACAAGGCGTCGCACGCATTCAACTGGATATAATGATGTCCGATTCACAACTCACAAACGGGCTTAGGTGTACTCAGATATTTTATTTCCATTGCTGGGGCAAATTCCCCCGCCGTACCAGTACAGTGGGGCTATATGCTCACTTGTAAATGGCACTACACGAGACCATATTACTAGCGAATCTGAGAAAAATGTTTCAAAACGGTAACCTAATAAAATCATATGGGCGCACGTACATCCGGCAAATGTTTGCTTGAATACTAACAGCGAAATGGTGCGGACAATTTCGGTAAGACAAACGCTACAAACCATGCAGTCGGTTTGACGAGAGTTACGTAAATTAACTGCGACAGTTGAAATTAGTGGTTCGGCTCACGAAACGACTACACAGCGTGACATGCGTCTACAGAAACTTCTGAAGACCGAAAAAGAGGGATTTCAGTTCGCCGAGTGCCTGCATTGTTAGCAGCCTCCACCGCCTCTCCCCTAAAACAACTGGAAGGGAGCCAGCACAATGAAGCCGCCACGCGTTCACAGGCCGCGTCAACAAAAGTAACTGCGGCAGTCAACAAGTGTGATAGGAGAACAACAACTGCGGCCGCGTTTCCCGCCGGGCCCCCACCCCCTCGTTTTTCCCTCTTCACCGTGACCCCTTTGCAAGCGACCGCCGAGAAACGCTTACAGCGCCAAACAGGGACCGGGATAGGGGGCAGGTACAGTTTTCTTTGTCTAATTTTGCCATCCTTGACGGTTAAGCTGCACAGCGGCACCGCTAAATGTTTGCGACTCGTACACGCGCGTCCGGACTAAAGCTCGTGATAAAACAAGTTTGCACTGCTGTACTTACGAGCGCACATACTCAAGAGTGCAAGCATTCTTAAAACCAGTATTCAGGAGTATTGTACTCATGAGTACTGTGTACTCATGAGTACTGTGTACCCACGAGTACTGTGTACTCACAAGTACAGTGTACTCATGAGTACTCATATTCATTAGTACTCAAACTCATGAGTACTCATACACATGAATGCTGTACTCATGAGTACTCATACTCATGAGTAGTGTACTCACGAGTACTCTAATCACGAGTAGTCCCCGCACGGGGCACCTTGAGTATTCATGGTGACGGTGAGCAGCGACACCGCGGACCCCGAGCTCCCAACATAAGCCGTGTCCAACCGTGGCGAGGTGTTTAAAGGTGAAGGGTAGAAGCCGTAAACGGTGGCCGTCGGAGCCTTGGTCAAGCTCCGGCCGATGGGCTCCCTGCCTGTCTACCAGGCAGGGAGCTCCGGGACCTCTTTGACTACCAGGGTAAGGTCAAAGGAGAAAGTACCCCCGTCTCCCTGCTTTTCAATGTATCATATGGCATTTTCCAAACCCCCCCCCCAGACGTGATCGGCCCCCGAAAAGGGGCCGCACCGAAGTTTCCTTTCCACCACTTCCAGACTTGAGTCCTCCGAAACCGAACAACTATCCTCGCTTCATCGTGATGGAATCTGTAGACCAATCCAAACCTCTTGCTTCACAGTCCGTATTTCTCATTTCAAAGTTTCTTGACGGTATTGTTGGAGGGTCGTATAAGGCCAAAAAACATCGAACCGGTGAAATTCTTGTCGAGGTCAGTAGCCAGGATCAGGCCAAAAAACTTCTTGCGCAAACCAGCATCGCCGATCTGCCAATCCGAGTCACGCCCCACCACAGCCTAAACAGCTCCCAGGGCGGGATTTCTGACTATGACCTACTGAATGAAACTGAAGCCGACTTGCTCGAGGGCCTTCGCGGCCAGGGCGTCACAGCGGTCAGGCGAATAACAATACGAAGAGATGATAAACACATACCAACAAAGCACCTCATCCTAACCTTTGACAAGTCGAGCCTTCCGGAATACATCAATGCAGGTTTCGTGCGATGTCCAGTCCGGCCTTACATCCCGAACCCGCGGCGCTGTTTCAAGTGCCAACGGTTCGGGCACGGCACGAACTCCTGTCGCGGCCGACTTACCTGCGCGAAATGCGCCCAGCACGACCACGCGTCCGAAAATTGTAACATGCAACAACCTCTTTGCACAAACTGCCAGGGTCCACACGCGGCCTACTCCAGGAAATGTGAAAAATTCCAACTTGAAAAGAAAATCATAAACATCAAGGTAACCGAAAACATCACCTTCTCAGAGGCGCGGAAGAGGTTCGCCTCCTTCCCTCTGGGCAGGTACGCCGACGCAGCTCGCCGGGGGGCGGAGCGGCGTCTGGTTTCGGCGGGGACCCAGTACCGCGAGTCGGACTTGGTCCCGCCCCCGCCCCCCCCTGGGTTGCCTCTGGCAGCCCAACCCGCCTCCGCACCGCTCGCTGAGCCAGCAGCGGTTGTGGTGGCAACCTCTTCCGTCGGGACCGGTGGCGCTCCCGTCCGTGCCTCCCCATCGTCCAGTGCGTTGAAGGGTGCCATGGACACCACGAGCCCCGCACCGGCTCCCACCACCACCACACCGCCCGTGCCACTTCTGGTGCCTTCAACACCACCGGCGGTGGCGGCTCAAACGAAGGGCCCCCGAAGGGGGGCCAAGTCCGGGGGGCCCGGTTCGACGGGCACACCCAGGACATCGGACGACGAGATGGACGTCGTGCCGTTCTTGCCTGCAACGCAGCGCAAGGAGCGGCCTCCGACGTCCAAGCCTTCAGATAGGCCGCCCAAAAAACCAAACCCAAGAGTCACAGCCCCGAAAGACGACACATAAACATACACACTCCAGTAGCTCTCACACTAAATAATGGGAAGAGAAAATATTGTTCAATGGAACTGCAGAGGCCTTCTGAATAATCTTGACGACGTTTATGAGATTCTGCATACGAATCAGCCAAGTGTAATGTGTGTTCAGGAAACACATTTGAATTCTAAACACAAAAATTTCTTGAATAGTTACCTGGTATACAGGAAAGACAGGGATGCCTGCACACACTCTTCTGGCGGTGTGGCCATAATCGTCCGGAAATCCTTAGCATGCCACCCTGTCACCTTGAACACTATCCTTGAGGCTGTAGCAATACGCTTAATCATATTTAATAGGTTGATAACGGTATGCTCCATATACATTCCTCCTGATGTTTCGCTTACGAGCTCCGACTTCGAGGCGCTGGTTGACCAGCTGCCCGAACCATACATCCTTACAGGCGACCTTAATGCTCACAACTCTCTTTGGGGCTCTTCCAGAACGGATGCCCGAGGTCGCCTGATAGAAAAATTCCTTACATCTTCTGGAGCATGCCTTTTCAACAGTAAACAGCCTACATACCATAACATAGGACACAACACATACTCATGTCTTGACTTGGCGATTGGCTCCGCAGTTCTCTTTTCTCTTCTCGAGTGGGGTATGGGAACTGACCCATATGGCAGTGACCACTTCCCCACCTCACTTACATATATAGGTAAAGGCCCAAGCAGTTCATCTTCCCATAATAGGTTCAATGAAGCACGAGCTAACTGGAATACATTTACAGAGACATCCAAACTACACCACACATCCATAGGACACCTACACGTTGAAGAAGCTACCCAACTCCTCACGGCGCACATCCTCGACGCCGCCGAAAAGTCCATTCCCCACGTCTCTGGTGCCCCGCGCAACCAGCGGAGGCCGTGGTGGAATGAGGACTGTAGGCGGGCGCGAGAGGCCCAGAACAAGGCGTGGGGTATCCTTCGTCGGTACCCCACGTCGGGAAACCTCCTCTTGTTCAAACGGGCCAAGGCGTTAGGAAAACGTGTGCGCCGTGATGCAAAACGAGAGAGTTGGCGTACATTCATAACATCAATAAACTCCTACACAGACACACGGAAAGTATGGACACGCATACGCAAACTCAAAGGACAGCAGACACACAGCCTGCCCCTGGTCAGTACAACTGGGGACACTCTGGAAGACCAGGCTGACACACTCGCACAACACTTCCAACACGTGTCCAGTTCAGCACACTACACGAACACTTTCCTGAAACATAAAGCCTGTTGGGAAAAGAAGTCCCTACACGACAACAACAAATCACAGACTTCTTACAACTCCCTGTTTTCACTACATGAACTGAGGGCTGCTCTGAGCACGTGTAAACCCTCAGCTCCAGGCCCAGACAACATTACATACACAATGATACAACACCTACACGCAGACACACTTGAAGCACTTCTACATCTATATAATAAAATATGGCTTTCAGGGCACATTCCACACTCTTGGAGGGAGGCCATTGTAGTGGCTTTCTTGAAGGAGGGAAAGGACCCGTCGTCCCCCTCAAGTTACCGTCCAATAGCCCTGACGAGCTGCCTGTGCAAGCTCTTCGAGAAGATGATCAATCGCAGGCTCGTGTACTTCCTCGAGTACAATGGTCTTCTCGAAAGCTGCCAGGCAGGCTTTAGGGTGGGGCGATCGACAAACGATCAACTGGTTGCACTTGATTCATACATCAAGGATGCCTTCGTGCATAAGCAGTATTGCGTAACTGTCTTTTTCGATCTCGAGAAGGCCTACGGCACCGCTTGGCGCTACGGGATCCTCAGTGACCTGAAGTCATTCGGTGTCTCGGGTAACATGTTAAACGCTCTTGTCAGTTACCTGTCAGAAAGAACGTTTCGAGTGAGAGTCGGTGGTGCACTCTCAAGGGTTCACGTGCAAGAAAATGGCGTGCCACAGGGTGGCGTGTTGAGCTGCACTCTCTTCATAGTAAAAATGAACTCTCTTGGTAAGGCACTGGCACCCACAATCTCTTATTCCATGTATGTAGATGACGTCCAGATATCCTATAAATCATGTAATATGTCAATCTGCGAACGTCAAGTCCAGCTGGGTGTCAAGAAACTTGCCGGCTGGGCAGACAACAATGGGTTTAAATTGAATCCTGCAAAAAGCTCCTGCGTTGTGTTCACCAGGAGGCGTGGGGTCCATCCGGACCCAGACATTTCTCTTAATGGCGTGTCGCTTCCTGTGAACAAGGAGCACAAGTTCTTGGGTGTGGTGTTTGATCACAAACTCACATTCATTCCCCACATCAAGGAACTTAAAAATAAATGTCTCAAAACAATGAATATACTTAAGGTTCTCTCCCACCAATCCTATGGTTCCGACAAAGAACTCTTGCTTCGCTTGTATACTGCTTTGGTTGGGTCTCGTTTGGACTATGGCAGTGTGGTATATGGGTCGGCGACTAAGACAGCCTTGCGAATTCTTGACCCAGTGCTACACTTGGGCCTTCGTCTTTCGTCGGGTGCTTTTCGCACTAGCCCTGCTGAGAGTCTTTATGTCGAGTGTAATAAGTGGAGCCTTGAGAACCAACGAAAATACATGGACTTGCTTTATGCTTTTAAAATTTCATCGCTGAATAATCATGCTTTTTATCCTGGCTTTAATGATACATCAACATCTCTGCTCTTTGTAAATCGCCCATCCGTTCCTCTGCCCTTTTCACTTAGAGTGAGAGAGCGAGCCTCGGATCTCAGTGCTTCGTTTTTAGACGTGTACAGGTCATCCTTTTGTAACAGTTTACCACCTTGGCAAGTTCGCCCTGTGTCGTGCGACCTTTCTTTTATGAGACTTGATAAAAATCGTGTACCACGAGCTGCAATACTGCAGCACTTTTTGTCTTTGCAGTTTAAATACACATGTGCGGAATTCTATAGTGACGCTTCTAAAACCTCCACTATGGTGTCGTGCGCTGCTCATGGTCCAAATTTTAATGCAGCCAGAACCATGAGCGTGCACACAACAGTCTTTTCAGCAGAAGCGTATGGAATTTTACTGATTGTACGACACATTCTTGAAAATCAAATTCCCAATTCCATCATCTATACAGATTCTTTGAGTGTTGTTCGCGCACTGTCATCGCATGCACCCCCCAAAAACCACATAGTTAATCTTGTATTTAACACTATCATGTCCGTGCATGCACAAATGCATAAGCTGATCCTCTGCTGGGTCCCAGGACACGCAGGGATCGCTGGGAATGAGTTGGCAGACGAGAGGGCCGCTGCTGCTGCACTCAGGAACACTGTAGACATTACAGCGATACCCTACACAGACCTCAAGCCACACATAAGACAACACCTGCGCAGAACATGGCAAACACGCTGGGACGAACAGACAGACAACAAACTACATGTAATAAAGCCACACTTGGGACGGTACACATCTGACTCACACAACAGACACACGAAAGTCGCCTTGGGTAGGCTGCGGATAGGGCACACCCATGCGACGCACTCGTATCTGGTGACGGGATCTCCTAGACCCCAGTGCAGCAGGTGCGGAGAGGCCCTATCCGTAGTGCACATACTAATCACATGCAAGGCACTTCACACAACACGACACAAACACTTCAGAGAACTCTACAGACAACATATTCCCCTACATCCATCGTTTTTTCTAGGTGACGATGCCATTGTTTCTGTGAAACGTGTGTTTGAGTATTTGTAAGACGTCAAATTTTTAAACCTCATTTCCTATCACGCATCATGAAATCTGGCCATATACACCAGCCATGCTCATTGTCGTTTTGTAATTTCACTTTTGTTTTTGCTGACTTTACTTAGTTTTTAAGGTTGCAACCCTCATATATGACTATTGTTTTGGCGCTCTTTGCCCCAGTTGGCCTTGCGCCATAAACATCCAACCATCATCATCATTAATCACGAGTAGTGGACTTACTCCTGTACTCACTCATCATCATACTCCCTTTTTTTGCTGGGTGTGTACTCACTGATCATCGTACTCACTCGTGAGTTTGAGTAGAAATGGGTACAAATGAGTGTACTCACGAGTGAATACGCCGACCTATGGCCCGTACTGATGGATGGTATGTCTGTTGTGCCGATACGAAATGTAAACGCGGAAGTTAAACGGCCCAATGTGACCTGTGCGGTGTCCATAGTATAGAGCGGATTTGGTTTGTGTTAGGCTAAGTTCAGTTTACAGACGCAAAACCCAATATCCCCAGTCGAAAATGTCAACAGGAATATGACAGAAACCCAACAAGAATTTCTTTCGTGCGACACAATTTTTTGTAGTGACGAAAGAAGTCCTGTCGTTACGACCAAACCATCTATTGTTACGACACACATTTCTATCATAACGACAGAGTCAATTCCGCCAACGACAAACAGTCCTGTACTCACAACAGAACTACCTGTCGCCACGACAGCCATCATGGTGTCGTGACAGCCAGCTGTCATGACGTCTGTCGTTACTATACGACTACGACAAAAATGCTGTAGTAGCAAATCTGGCTGTCGTGACGACAGAATCCTGTAGTCACTACAGTGGCATAATTACGGTCGTGACGTCTGTTGTTGCAACTGGACCACGACAAAAGTGCTGTAGTAGCAAAGTCGGCTGCTGTGACGACAGATTCTTGTCGTCACTACAGATGCGCCTGCCGTGACAAATTATGTCGCGATACATGAAGTTGTCTACACAACAGCCAACAGTCGAAGAAGATAAGTCTGTCGTGAGGACAGCTTTGCAACTGCAGTTGCAAAGCTGTTGTGTGTTTCTTTCTTGCCATGAAACAATATTTTTACCACTTTCCTGCTCACACAATCAATGAAGAAATGCAACTTACAATTTTAACACCAGGGACACGGGATCAGAATGGAGTTTAATATTTGGCTCGCTGTAACACGACTAATAAAATAAAACACACAATATCGCCCTAAACCAGACACCGCCACTCGTGAACTAGAATAGGGCCTGTTAACAGACAATAACAAATAAAAAGATTGGAAATCCGAAGAAGTAGGTGAGTAAAAAAGCTGTAACCAAATTCCACACCTACCCACATCGTGGCAGCAGGCGAACAGGTGAAGCACCAAGGACAAAACTAAAAGAGAATCAATACAAATAAAGCAGACACAATAAGCCCTAACGCAAAATCACGCATCGCGCGAGCGTCGGCGTTATTCGGCGTATACGTGCGGGCCCGCTAGAGATGGCGAGCAACCGCATGAGACCGCCGAATTCGCGCGCCAGGCGCTGCGTCGGCGGGCATTGCGGACGTTGCCATCCTGTTGAAGTCGTTTATGAGCAGTTATTATCCGTTTTTGAACTGCCTATATTGAGACTTTAGCTTTAGCAAAAACGAACATCACTTGGCATCTTTATTCTTTGCTAAGTATGTTGGCGGGCAAATATTGAAATTCTGCGAAATGTATCTCGAGTCATCATGGTCATATCGGAACAGAATAATATAGGGTGATAAACGAAGACGCACCTCGCACAACTGCTTTACATGCTTCTTGATTTAACCTTCAGGTTATGTACCGACTGCATGTTCATGAATTCAAAGTGTTAGCAAAACAATTTTCAGCGCTGCCTTCATACTGAAGTTACTGTCCAACGCCACTTGTAGGTTAAAATGCAAGGTACTCTGACCCCCTGGCTGTGCCCTGTAAAAAAAACTGATCAAACCCTCGCCGCGAAAAAAATAAAATAAAAAATAAAAATGGAAAACTGGGCTTTTTCAGGATTCGAAACTTGCACTTCAAAAACAGAAGTCCGGAACTCAATCACTTGACCACGTGAGGAGACCGGGTGACCCAGAGAATTGGTGTACCAAACGAAGCTGTCCACGAATAGTGTCGGCTGTGCTTTGTTTTGATCGTATTCGAGAGATTTGAGCAGTGGTAACGCTTGTTTCTTGCGCACCGATCTTAGAGCCGAGGACAATATTGCTTGTGCTACAAGCCATGTAACCACAGGTCTTTTATTTGAGAGAATAAAAGCTATCCCACGTCCCCGGTCTCCTTTGTGCCACCCACGGGAGCTACGAATGGAATGGAATGCACCTCTACAATTCTGGCGTTGATAGCGCTTGCTCGTCCCACACCGATCTTGCACACAAGCCACATTATGCTTATACTTGATGTGACGTAGCCAGAGCTCCCTTATTTAGCTCACACAAAGCTTTCACAGATCCCCGGTCTCACCCGATGAAAGCCGAACAAGCCACAAATGGATGAGTGCTTGCGAACAGAAATAGCTTGCAATTTCTCTCAAGGCAACCGATTCCCGCAAGTTAAAAATAAATCGATTATTTTCTGCTAAAAGGAATGACCCCAAACCACGCCAAGACGGACGCTGTCGACCGCTTTCCGATGCTCTCTTGCTCTGCGTCGACGCCGATATCTGGCGAGCGTAGACAACGGCGTCGCTCGGGTGTCAGCTCCCGTCGCCATGCATTTCTGGTGACGACGTCGACGCGAGAAAACGGCGCAAGTGCGCTGCATTCGGCTGGGCCTTAACCAGTCCCGACCACTGCAAAAAGAAAATAGAACCAGCGCACGTACTATGTAGCCACGCACAGTGCAGAAAAACGGTGCAGAAAATGATGTGAGATAACACGACATGAAAGAACCGTGCTGAAGCGGCTGAAGTTGGAAGCTGCTATCACTGGTTAATACAGTGCTCATTTTTATCAAGGGGTTTGTAATCTGTTAATAAATTATGTTCATTATTACAACCAAAATTATTTAGTTTTGATGTATCTTATTTCGCTTCATCGGCTTCATCATCTGGCATGAACCAACGCCGGCTATATAGGCCGCCTGAAGCCGTAGCAACCCGTAGACGCAGCCCTCACTGTTGCAACAAATATTACGCAGCGTTTCTTTTCTTGCGCTGGTCGATCGTTGTCGTATACACGTAGTGTGACCGTGTAACAAAGCGTACCCTTGTAACGTTTTCGTTCAGTATGTTTTGCAAGGTAGAAGAGAAGTCGTTGGGCCTACGGACGAGCGTAAGCTTTTTCTGGTGGACGTCGACGAGCACGAGCGTGGCTTGGGAAGTGTTTTGGCCGGGCGACAGCGAGACGCGGGGAGATTATTCGGGGGCACCATCATTCACATGTCCGGTAAGTGTTCTTACCCTTAAATTGTGCATAACACTGTCTGAGTTCTCTTTAGCAGTTTTACATCTGCCACTAACCGCAGAAAGTAAGGATTGAATGTCGGCATGCCGGCGGACCGTCGGAAGCCGCGGAGATCCGCTTCACCGTATATGGCGCCAACGCCGAAGCAAATGGCCCGTATTGCCACCTTGCACACATTTCCACGAAACATGCTCTATTCAGGACTGTGCTGGCTACCAGTTAGTCGGGTTAGGAATTCATCTTCATTGTTCGTGTTGGTGTCGAGTTGTCACCAAGCCACATTCTCACGTAGAGTCGGCAAAAGGCTTTAACTCGCTAGCGGCGTGCTCCGGAGTGCGCGGGAGACACGTAGTGATAACGCCTGGTTTCAGATAGGTAGAATGTGTGCATGCGAGACCCGTGTCAGAGCGATGGCTGTGTCCCTCCTAGCTGTACCCGTCGCCTTGGCTTCTCCGCCCTATTTGACCGTAATAAGCGCTGCGTGCCTAAACAGGAGGTCACCCGCCTTAACGCGCATTGTGCGAGATTTTCGTCTGCATTAGCCTTGGCGCACAGCTGTTCATTGCGTTATCGTTCCGCCAATAGCTGTATGAGTCCCTTGAGCGCCACTATTCAGTTTCTGGTCTCGGCTTTGCATGTCACTGCTAACGGGCTCACGCCACAATACTTAATGCACAGTGCAAGCGATCACGGACCGATAACTAGTCACTATAAAACACCGGCGGCGGTGCGTTTTCGGCAATTGTCATTCGTTGTCTCACATACAGGAAAAAACACCTGTCTAAATTGTGTAGGGCGCCGCAAAAAAAGTGTTGCACGTAGTTAAACACATCCAACGCTCTACTACCAATCGCTCATTGCCGCTATTGTTTCCCCGCCTGGCACTGCAGGCAGTGCTTCTCATGACGAAAGAAGGTACCGAAGTCAAGGCGACGTGTACAGCGACAAGGGTAAGAGCCAGGCGCCGATGCGGGTCGCGCATGCTCACATTATACCGGTCTGAAACCAGGCGTTATCACTAAGTGTCTCGCGGGCAGTCCAGAACACGCCGCTCGCGTGTTATAGACAAGCCTGTTGCCGGCTGTACGAGCTTCGAAATCATGGTTTTTCTGTGAAGGCTGTCTTGCCAGCAGCCACTACAGTAATGCTATTTTTAAATGCTCTTATCGAACATGACGCACATAAAGGCCAAGGCGCTAGAATAGCCACTGCTTTCAGGTATGTTTATTAGGGGAAGTCAACATTTGCGTGAAAGTTGACCTCATAACTATCATTAAACACGTGTAAAATGATACTGAAGTGTGCTTGTTGCTCTAGATAGGTGTCATTTTGGTGGAAGAGGCTCGGAACAAGTATGGAATATTATCTCTTGACCTCTCATTGCAGGCAGACAAAAGCTTCGTAGGCAGAGAAAAGACCCGCGGAGGTCGACATCATTCTTCGACCTACACTGTAGCTGTTTTAAGGAAGAGGGTCGTCCAATTGGAGGGCGAGATGCGGGGGCTGCGATCAGACAACATGCAGCGGCCAGCTAGTTCATTTCACCAGTGCTTAAACAATGCTCTATCTGTGTGCACGGCTTCTTATCTGTTGCAACGAAGGTTTAACTTCCTCAAACATGCGGCATTACCATCTAAGGAGCCTACGCCCTGATTGAACAAGGTCCTTTCTTTTGGGTGGGTGAAAACAAAACTGCCCTGCAGCATGACCTTTTCACGTATCTTATATATGAGGATTTGGAGCTATTGGTTTATCTAGTTGCTAGCCATTGCCTTTTTGCAGGCACTGCATAAATTACTGCCTGTTGAAAGTGCTTTACTAGCTGTAAAGGGTTTGGACAATGACATTGTTTGGAAGAGAAGGCCTAGTAAAAAAACACCAAACTGCAATTCTAACGAAAGTGCAGGAACACGGCAATACTGCTTAATGTTTTGTAGTAGACTTGCTAACAGTGTGACTATGAGTGGGCAACACAACTTGCTGCTCTATATTTTCCATACAGGCCCAAACAACCCTAAAAGTGACCTGTTAGTTCATAAAAGAACAATCTGCACTATGTAGAGTGACTTGTTTGCGATTTTGTGCGTGCTGAAAGTGGTATTGACCACCTCTAAATTCCTTTAAAAGCGGAGCAATTTATTAAATCTGAGGGCCTGTGCTGCCTATTATTTCAAAGTGCAACACATTTTCATGTGACTCAGGTACCTCTCCATGGAGTGCAAAGAGTGGACATGGCCTGCAGCTCGCTGCGAGGACGGGCCCTGCTGAACCACCTGCACCCGGAACCAGCTGCGCCAGCACGAGTGTGGCGGCACCACCAGCACGAGCCCTCTACGGCGCTGGCTGTGAAGAAAGTAGGTGTTTAACGCTTTGTTACTGTTAGTCCCAGGACTTGGCTTGTTTTTGGTACTGTAGAAAGTAATCGTTTTGTGAAACATGGCGTATGCTCGACAAACAGGGTAAAGTAAGACAGCTCCAAAGCGGCGGACTGCTGTGCAGCAACAACAAGCATAGTGTGCCCAGTACACAACAGCAGTGCTCCTCGGTATTTATATGCTTACGTGTATTTTGTACTTTCATTGTTTCTCGCACCATTCGTACTGCTGTAAAATGAATACGCATTATCTTTATACGCAAATAGCTCATTTGAAAGCTTGCAAGCTGCACCTAATTTGTTTTTGCTTTTGCCGCCCCCAGTCAATCACACAGCCGGGCACATAGGACATCTCGGTTCTGTTGCGGGCAATGAGTTGGTGGGTTGCATGGCCATTCCCTTTTTTCCTAATTTTATTGCTTATTTGGGTGAAGTGCACATTAAAACTGGGGTCAGTATGACTTTAACGAGGCAATCTTTGGAATGAACCAAACTTGTGCTCTGTCTGCATGGCCCCTATAGCTTAAAGTTTTACAAGCTGGCGTATACTTTTGTAGGGAAGTTTTATCAGTGTAATAATATGCTCTGCAGTAATATAAATGTGATAAGCTCCACGTTTTCAGCATAGGGAGCATTCTTTTTACTGTGAAACACCGTTTGTCTCAACCCCGCCGGCCCCCTGGTTTCATTCCAGCGAAGCCATTTTCTGGGTGCCGTTTGCTCCTGTCTTTCTTGCTAAGCACACACACACATAAGCGGTTGCTGGTTTTCTACGTGCCCATGCGGGGACCGGAGGAAGGAGAGTGGGTCGTGCATGCAAAACTATACGTTTCACGCCCTCTTACATGTATATTGTTACACATGGACGTCGAACAGCCAATTTAGACCAGTCTGGTGCCTTCACTGGTTGAGCAAATTGGGTTGTGTGCTACACACACAGTAAGGGAAACAGACAGCCCCATGTTTGTTTGCTAGAATAAACTCGAGACTTTCCAAGTTTAATTCAGTAAAACGACTAGTACGTATGCCGCCTTGCAAATTATGAACAAACGTGTTTGTTTTGTGCACTTCGTCGACTGCGCCCGTCTTCGCAGCTCATCTATGTGAAGCCATTCTGTTTAGTTCTATGAAATGACAGAGGTTAAGGACGCAGTTTTGGCAGTCTAATTTTCAGTCTTTTTACGTTGTTTGCCACTGTCTTGCATTACATGTATTGTTTTGTTCTATCGATGCAGATTCCTTCTAGCACTACCTGCAGATAAAGGGCTGCGAACCGGGGGACATGCACAAGCGACACATGCTGCTAGCGAGATATCTAGCACGAGGGTGCGTGGATCTGCGCCAATAAGAAGGTACATGTTTAGTAATTTGGTTGCTTGACACCTAGGCTAGTGTCTCTACTGATTTAAAGGGACCCTGCAGCACTTACCATCGACTACTCGGAATGTAGTTTGGGGTAAAGTCTATTGTCCTAGAAATCGCCTCTCCAAGAATTATGAAAAGCCCATTATGGTCACCGGAACTACGCACGATCAGAAATCGCGCATAGTTGTTCCCGCTCAACTCGACTGCGGACAACGCAACGAAAGCTGTGTGCTCTCTCCTAGAGAAGGGGGCAGCTTGCGGCGTTCTCTTCGACGTCTTTGGAAATATCATAGGCTGGGAAGTATTCTCCGCAACGCCGGGGGGGGGGAGAGGGGGAGAGTCATTTTCTGGTGAGGTGCCACAAAAAAGCAGGCATGGCTGCCTGCTCGCAAACGCACGCTCAGGCTGGTAGGGCGTTCTTGAAGCAATAAACATTTGTTGTCGAGTGGTCTCATTGAAAGGAGAGTAGTCAGTTTTTCACTCAAACTCCGTGCGCACTCAACAAAAAAAATGCCAAACTTCGCGTGCAGGTTCAGGCATAAAAGAGGTTGGTACACAACGCCGATGACGGCGAATCCTCAAAGCAAATGTGAGAAATAAGTCGCAAAGTTGACCAGCGACAGCCAATTGAACAGAAATGGCCGCAATGACGTCGTTTAGGCCATGCCAAGAATGCATAATGAGCAAAATTGAAGACAGCGCGGTTGGTTTTTTAGCGTCTTTTAGAACGATTTGCATGCTCACCGCTTCACAAGGTGTTGTAATAGTTGGCTCAGGGATTCCTGGCAGTGTAATCTAAACATCCTGCAGGTGTACTGGCACTGTTTAAAGAGTGTTGCAGGATCCTTTTACTCCGAAATGGTCAGTTACTGAAATGGAGGCATTTTTGAGTGTCCGCATTGATAGTTTGATTGTCTAAATCGGCACGGCATTGATGCGCCTCGACCGAGAAGACTGCAGTTCGCGCTGCGCGCAAATTTTGCATTACGGAGTATCGGTATTTTTCTATTTATTTGTTTTTCTTTTGCTAAACTTTTATTGTCGCTTAACTTGACTTACATTTTTGAGCTGTCTTATACTATTTGGGGGAAGTTTTATGAGTATGATGTCACCCTGTAGTAATTTAACTCTCGTTACCGCTGGAAAATTGACCGATTTTAGGGGTCAAAGAAAACATTTCTTTTCTGCAAAAATATTTGGTAGCACTAATTACAGGAACACAAAATGCAGAATATTTAATGCCATTTCCAAAAACCCCAGTTTTTAAATGTTTCCACAAATAATTGCAAAAAATATCAAAATCAAAATTTTTGCCAAGTTGTCAAAGACAATGATAAAAATGAAGTTGTGTGCAACAAACCGCAGACAGTAGAAAAAATTTCGGATATACATTTTGTAGGGAACATTCCAAAAACACGTCCAAGAAAAATTGTTGGCTTGCGTGGAAAAGTTTGGAGAGATAAAAAAATAAGCAAGCGTGGTGCGCGTGCCATGTGGTGAAGCTCAACCTGCGTTTCAAGATGGGCAAATTTGGGTGGTTCCCTGGAAGAAATCTGGCGATTTTACATTATCAGAGGCACCAATGTGCCCCTGTGTGACGTAAAAAACACTTTGTCAGTGACTGACTTGAGATTTACAGCCAGCACAGTATTCGGGACAAGCACGCGATGCAGAAAAACATGCATGGAGTTGAAAACAAAACTCCGTGGTTGATGCTTGTTGACGTTCACTGTCAGTTTTCTCTAAGAACATGAACTTGCGGTTTATTATCATCTTCTGACTCACTATTGTAGCCTTGCTTAGAAGAATGCAATAAAATGCCCTAAAATCGTGCCCCGCAAACTTTGCTCAAGTAGCTGTTGTGCTATAATAAAGATCAGCAGTACGAGCCTTGTGAATTGCAGCGCACCCAACATTTTTGAAATGAAACAGTACAATAGGTATTGGAGACTCCTTCCGAATAGACATTTCAATTATGGAGCAACACTAGACCTCTGGAGATACCCTTGTATGAAGTCCAAAAGGGTCATGGTTTGGGCCTGTTGGTGATGCCTAATTGGAACTGAAAGCGCAAATCAGACATGGACAAAGAAAGGGGACAACAGGCCGAGCGCTAACTACCTACAAAATGTATTTGGAAAAAACCACAATGTATACATGCCACGCTTTCCACTTGCATACCGCCACACATGCGCAGAGACACTTATAATCGCCTCAGATAACAGAGTTCTTTTTGAGAAAGGGATACAGATGGTGGCCTCACGCATTGAGACTGCAACCTATCTATTTTTTCAGTTTCTATATTTCTCTTGTTATTCTATCTTTTCTTGCCGATTATGATGCATATGTCGAAGAGCGGTTCGCAGTGCGGTTTGAGGTGACACGTAGAACAGCACTGCGCTAACCATCCGCCACTACCGTTTTTGACACTGCCAGAGTGCTCACGAAGCCGGTCATTAACAGAGCGACCAGTCCGCCCAATGTAAAGTTTGCCGTAAGAAAGAGGGAATTCATATACCACGTTTTCTGTGCATGTTGTGCGCTTACATTTATATTTTATACCGCACCGGCTAGAGCGTTGACCCCAGGGGCTGGTCATTATGCATAACTTGCCCAGTTTTTCTGGGGCAGAAAACACAACTCTAATATTGGTACGTCCGGTAATTTTCTTCAAGTGGTGGGAAATATTGTGGAGGTAAGGTATAACCGCATACTTTGGACGGTTTTCGAGTGAGGCCCGCTGCTCTCCCTGCGTTCGGGCTCGCAACTTTTTTAGCGGGGACTCAGCAACAGCGATTTGCAACACAGCCGGATACCCCGAGATGAACAATCTTTGCGATTGTTAATGGAGGCTGGTAGCCATTGAATGGTCGCACGATTTCTTGATAGCGTTCTTAAAACACTTGTTTATGATTCTCCTAGTAAAGTTAGGTTCGTAGAAGAAGGCGGTTGGTGTCGCCGTTGAAGGGGTTAAAGTAGCCGATGACGCTGACGCAGGAGGTAGATGATGACGAAAAAGTCTTTTTACACTTATTTACAAGAGACGACGAAACATAGCACAAGACAAATGAAAACTGAATTACAATTTAAGGGCGCCGCACACCACGAAAGGGGGTATCGCGGCACGATCCCTGATGGGGCCCGGAGGCCAAAAAAAGGTGCCCAACCACCGCACGGTTGGCGAGAAATTCGTGGAGCTCTGGCGCCCAGAAACCGCCACGGGAGCAAGTCTTGGTGCGACCGCTCTGGGCCGCAGCTCCGAACAAACTCGTTGAAGCATGCGCGAGCAGGGCGCAAGCAATGCCGCCTCCCCCTCAGCAGCGCACATGCCAATAAGGGTTTTGACCTACACTCCCCCCCCCTGGCCGTCCCCGAAGGTCAGGATTAAAGGAAAACCTTCCCCGACGCCGCGTAAAAGCCGCCGGAGAGGCCCATACAAAGGGTTTCGACTCGCTGGCGTCGGCGGAGGCCGCCCCAACATTCCGCCACCAGATGGGGAGACCAACAAGGCCACGAAAAGGGAGGGGGGTGATCATCAAGACGGGGTTCATCGGCGCTGTCATCATTACAGCTCCCCTATCAAGAGCCTGTGTCAGGACTGCTTGGACTACTACAGGCTTCACAACGAAGTGATTACAGCGCCGATACACACAAAAACAAACAAACAAAAAACACCGCGAGGAATATCCCTTGACGACCGCATGCATGCAAGTGAAATTTCCGCGTCCAGGCAAAGCACCAAGAGAAGAAAACACAAATGATGCATAAGATGCCCGGGGCACATCATGCAAACCAGAAAAATACCCGCGTACGGGTACGACGACAAAGACAAAATTAAGACTGACTCGCGACAACAAGGGAAAGAACAAGAAAAAATGGCAGCAAAATGAACAGCGCAATCGTAAAACGAAGCAACAAAACACAGGGTGGACCGATACTTTCCGCCCCAAGCACAGAAAAGAAAAAAGAAAAAGCAGCGTAACGCACCACACACGAGCGTTCAATCAGTTCACCACAGTTCCCTCTCCCTTTCGCCAGGAACACTCGACTTAATCGGGCGCAGCTTCGAGGTGAGAGTCCACACCTTGGTTGTTGCGCCAACAGCGATATTTAGCGTTCGACGTGGCGCCAGGTGATCCTCCTCTGCAACCAATGAGGGAAGCCCACAATGCCAGAACCACATGCATGGCCAGGAGCCGAAGTTGTAAGACGCTTCCGCTCTCATGCCCGCGGTTGACACTGTCCTCACTAGCGCATGCAAAGTTGCTTTCCGCTGCCCCTTTGTCGACCCTCGCTCTCATTTCGGGCCCTCGATTTACTGCGTCCCCACACAGCAGTTTATCAGCGTTCGACGCTGTGGAGCTGCACCTAGACTTAGGAGACCTCAAAAGCTTGTCCAGCTCAACACTACAGCCATTGTTACAGCTTGTCGGCGGCTTGTCAACGCTAATAAGCACTGGCGGACCATGCTGAGGACGCGTACCAGCCAGTGCGGACAACGGCTCAGTGCCATCCGAGGCCATGTCACTCGCCAGGGCATCAACTGCCCGGGTTAGGCCGCTGCATACCGCCGCCGCGGTGCATGTCATCTTTCCGCAACCGCAAATGCCCTAGGGCGCGACTGCCACTGGAACCCTTTTGAGCAGGCTCGTGCTTGATTGATTCGGCAAAGATCCCCGAGCGGTGCGGTGCTCAAACACGTTCGACGCTACTGCGCCTCGTCTAAGCCTGGGGGGACCAAAGGAGTCACCCGGTGCACGACGCAAGCCTCTCATTCTACTGTACAATGGCTTGTCGAAGCAAGAGAGCACTGGCGGGTATGCCTCGGAGCGAGCACCAGTTTGAGCGGACGGAAGCTGAATGGCGTGCAATTCTGGGTCTCTCGACATGGCACAACCGTCCTGTCCCTGTACTCTGCCGTCAGTCGCCGTGCCTGCAGGAGTTTTACCAATGCCACCGTCCGCGGTAGCGTCTGTCTCAAGCAAACCCTTTGGGCAGGGCCGGTCTTGATACGACCGAGATTTTGAAGCACCCAAGTGGGCGTTGGCAGTCTGACCGACCACCTCTATTCCTACCGCCGTGGATCTCAGCGGAGCCGCCTCGATATTGCCCGGCTCTCTTGTTTTCCCGCACAGTCGCTGACCAATCCCGCCACCACTTCCACGGCGCATGCTTTCGCGGCGAGCGTGCCTGCCTGACCCGTGGCGTGAGCTGTCGACTCCGCTACCCTTGGCTTTGTAGCCAAAGTGCCGCCTACAACAGCCCTCGACGGGATAAGAACCGCGGGGCTCGCGTTCGCGCCTTGACGGGAAGCCAGTGAGACGGATTTCACCGGCCTGGTCAGCTGATCAGGTGTGAAGATCCTTTTCAACACCGCAATTTTGTTCACTGCGTCGAGACTCAGCTTGAAGGGCTTAGCGGAGACCCTAGGCCCCACTAGCCGGCCGTCCACCTTGTATGGCCGTCTATTTGTGATTCCAGAAACCGCCGCAGTGACCAGATGCGGCTTTTCACATGCCTCGGAATCGGCTACTCCGACCAACCATTCCCTCTGTGGGGGTGGACTGGCTTCGCGATCGAGATAACGATAACGGCTACAGTCGGCGGACGAATGCGTGGTTTGCCCGCAACTACAGCACGGCAATACTACGTCATTATTTCCTGGACGCGCCCGGTATTCGACCTCCGCCAACCTTACAAGCCGCTCGATCTCTCGCGTTTTGGCGCGTTCCGCTTCGAGCACTTTGTCCCTAGCCATGCTGGGCTCTGGCAATGAGGATGTCCAACCAAAAAAAGAAAAGGTGCAGAGGCGGACCACTCACCTTCAATGATCCGGCCATCCCGTTGCACCACGAACGTCAGTCCTACTCATCTCCCGCGGGGATTGGAAGGTCCTGATGTGTAGTCTTCCCGGCAGGAAAACTAATACATCCCTTGTCTTGTAGGCGGCTCGCAGCCGCCCTGCATCATCTTTGTCCGTGAGTGTTGTCGACTTCCCTTCTCTCCTACTCTCGAAGTCGCCTCTCGGCCCACACTGAGTCACCACTTCGTTAACTGAACCACAGGGAACGTCCACGATCCTGTCGGCTGCGCCAGTAAAGTTACGTTCGTAGAAGAGGGTGGTTAGTGTCGCCGTGGATGGGTGAAAGTAGCCGATGACGCTGACGCAGGAGGTAGATGATGAAGAAAAAGTTTATTTACACTTATTTAAAAGAGACGACGAAACATAGCACAAGACAAACCAAAACTTAATTACAATTTAAGGGCGCCGCAGCGCACAAAAGGGGCTATCGCGGCGCGATCCCTGATGGGGGCCCGGAGGCCAAAAAAAGGTGCCGAGCAGCCGCACGGTTGGTGAGAAATTCGTGGGTCTCTGGCGCCCAGAAACCGCAACGGGAGCAACTCTTGGTGCGACCGGGCTGGGCCGCAGCTCCGAACAAACTCGTTGAAGCATGCGCGAGCAGGGCGCAAGCAACGCGCGCCTCCCCCACAGCAGCGCACATGCCGATAAGGGTTTTGACCTATACTCCCCCCCCCTGGCCGTCCCCGAAGGTGAGGAATAAAGGAAAGCCTTCCCCGACGCCGCGTAAAAGCCGCCGGAGAGGCCCATAGAAAGGGTTTCGACTCGCTGGCGTCGGCGGAGGCCGCCCAAACATTCCGCCACCGGATGGGGAGACCAACAAGGCCATGAGAAGGGAGGGGGGTCATCGTAAAGACGGGGTTCATCGGCGCTGTCATCATTACACCCCTCTTCACCAATTTTGACTGCGCGGTTATAAAGGGGAGGAGTGGTTGGCTGCTCCTTGGTTGGTATGCCCAACAAGTGTGATCTGGGTAAAATGTCAAGTTTATGTCGAGAAACTGTATTGAGTTAATAAGCGGAAGTTCAAAAGTACACTCGAGGGGCCTAAAATTTTCTTTACCAATAAATAACTCATCATGGGCGCGACATTCTAGAGCATCAGAAATAAAATCTAAGAAGAATAAATAATCATCCACAACGCGAAACACACGAACCAAATTCATGCTGTCAAGGTGGCCGGCCACGATGTTATCAACTTTGGATAAAAACAAATTACTAAGAATCGGAGCAATGCAAGAGCCAATGCACATTCCTTCGCGTTTCAACCATGCCTTACCGTCATACTGAATAAAAGTGGAACGTAGGTAAAACGATAAAAGTTAAAATAATCACTAACAGACACCCCTGCGGCATTTTGAAAAGGGACACTACCGAAGTCGTCAATGTAGCTTTCTATAAAATTAAGCAATTTGTCATGTGGAAAAGAGTAATAAAGGTCTTTAATATCGGGAAACGGCATAGAGCCCTTGTTTGGAACAAGAACGCAGGAAGTCTAAAATATCTTCCGATTTCTTTACAATTTTTCATTTAGTGATAATGTTGTCATTTCTAGAGTGAAAAGTGGAGCCAAAAACTGTGTAATAGGCTAAATTTAGGCACAGTGGTCAATGGCATCGCAAACTCAAAAAAAAAAGATTTTCTTGATGTGTTTTTTCGTACCAAGACGCACAAACCTGATAGACCACTCCGGGTTATAGTTTCCGAAACGGGCACATGGCAGAAATCAGTAGCATCATTTTTACAAGAGAAGTTGAGCATTTTAACCTTTGGCGATCTCTTTCTTGTAAAGAACGACGAGGATCCCCGGCGCGGCGCGAGTAAAGCGGTTTCACCGGAATGAAAACTGCGTACGGTTACAGAAATAATGCTCCGCAGTAAAAAGAAGGTGCGCAGATAAGCCGCCCGCCGTACATGACTTGACAGCATAATTAGGGTAGTGACAAACGACCTCATTTTACAGGCATCGACAGAAAAACACGCTTCGTTGACTCGTTACCCTTTTTTCTTTATCTGATAATGCTCCAGAAGTTCACGGGTTTGTTGGCATGGCGTCTCCTCAAACATTCGGCGTGCAGAAACATTGGCTCACACGCCGTGCATTCTTTACAGGGAGATGAAAGATGGGCGCAATCATATTTCTTAAAATTTTTCGAATTCTCCTTTCACCGGTCATCAAGGCACAAAACGGTCCGGCCAATAATGATCCGCCCCATTTCAACAAAATGTCATACACCTTTCTTTGGCACACTGCACGTAAGGAGCGCAGTGAATCTTTCAGCGTCGTTTTTTATCTTGCCGCGTTCGTCATGCGTAGGAAAAGGTGCGAAAGATCGTTTTCCCACGACAAAATAAACGGACCACCTCGCCGACTGGAAATCCTTTTTAGGTGATGCGAAACATTGTGTGCATTCGGTACAACTTCACATATTTCGGAGTTAACTTCCACATCCGCCTTTCTTCTTTCGGCCCTGCACTTCATTTTTCGAAGTAGAGGTTCTGCGACCGCCCATACGACCGATTTAGGGGAGCGAGCAGACCAAAGTCTTTCCCCTTGTATTGTAAAGCCCCCCTGTACAAGTGTGCATGACTTTCGACGAGCTGACTGGGCGGAATATCGTTGTGCCCCTCTTGACAAGTTTACAGCGGTCATATTATGGCATGACAAAAGTTTCTTACGAGTGCGTAGAGAGTATATCCTCTGGCGTGGCTCCTCGAAAACAGCAAATTCACATCTAAACCCCGGAAGGCATTCTTGTTCGGCCTGTCATGCGTGTAGGGTAGACCCTCTCCACGGGCCTCTGCCGCATTCACAACTGCCTGCTCGCTGTCCTTATTCACGCACCGGGTCTCGCCTAAAATAATGTAAACACCATCGATGTACCTAAACACTTTCCAATGTCGCTTTTAAAAACCCCCACTAGGCTTTCTCGGAGTCAGAAAGAGGAATATGACATAAAATTTGAGCCTCCGAGAACCTAATGAAAATCCCCTTATTCGGCAAGTAATCGCATTCGTGAAGAGTGACCAAAGTGGGGTTGAGGTAAAAATGGAAAGGCAATTAAAAATTATCTGAGGTTCTTTTGCGGTATTTTGAACTGCGTTCACCTCTCTTCTACGGAAGACGTCACCGCCCATCAGAGTTTTCCATGAGCGACTTCATGACATGTCTTTCAGATCCACTGAGAAGCCCGAGCCTAGGCAGTCATTTTTTGAAGGAATATAACCATATCATCAGAGCTTCGGGTGTATTTTTTGGCGTTTCAACTACGACGGAGAAAGGGACAACACTGTACAAGTGGTGGCTACATAACAAATTTGAAATTATGATGCAAATCTGCTTTTTTACATCTCCAATTTATCATTACTATATTAACGGGAGGAATGACAATTTACATGAAGGTGCCCGCATGGACTTGTTTGCAATTCTTTTAGGGCAAAAACCGCACTGAGATAACGCCAAAGCGTCAATAACCGAGTCACACCATGAATGTTTTTATTGGAGCGTCTCTCTGCTAAAACCTATTTCAAAGACGCCTCATATTAGCTGATCACGTATATTCTCGGCACAATATTGTGACGTACTTTAGGGCAATTCCCCTGAAACAGTTGTGTATCTAGCACCCGACGATTCGCTATCATTTTCGCCCTGCGGCCACCAAAAAAGTGTCGCCCAGTTTCCGAATTCTGAGGGTTGCTTTGCCAGAATTTCAGTGCGTAGCCTTCTCCGGCGTACTGCAGGTTCTGTTGCAATGTATGGTGCAGCGTTGTAAAATCTACCGCATCTTTCGTGGACACATGTCCGAGCACATTCTCTGGTGAGGCAGACGTCTCAGCAAAAGGCCCACTAGTAGTCAGGCCAAATCTGGCTTACGGCAACTTGCTCAAAACGCATGAAGTAGGCGTCGACCTGTGGCTTGCGAGCTTGGTCCTGTTGAATACGCCAGATAGTGATCGGGAGTCCACGGAAAGTTTTGAAGTACTCGAAAAGAGAGAACGCCCACTAACGCTATCCAATCCGGAAAGAACCAGCGTGACTTCACACGGAAACAACGTCCTAGAGACGGCTAGAATAAGAGAAGTACAACAAAATGTTCCAAAGCTGTGAGGTCGTTCTGCGCGAGATCTAAGTTCCAGGGGCGTTAACTTGACGAGCTGTCCTTCCGCAGGTGGGCGACTCAATGCGTACTGTACTGTTAGCTTCCGCGAAGGACTCGTGCTGGCGACCCGTGACCGCTCGGCTCATGTGTCGAAGCTTCCGGTCCGCTCACTAATGCCGGCTCACCGTTCGTCACTGCAAGGAGCACCATTGAACTCCGCGTCTTTAACAAGCCCCCTCGTCGACGTGTGCCCTTCGTATCTCGTGCGGCTCGGCGCTCTATAACCAGCGAAAGCATCCACCTGCGGTTGTTGGTGCATCCAGACCGCTACTTTAGCCGCCTAACCGCTAGCGCGTGACTGCCCGTCCCCTTCGTACTCATCTTCGTCGGCGTCCACGAGGCAATAGCGGCGCGGTCTTTCAATGGTGCGCCGTCACTCTTCACTCCCACTCTCTGCAACGGATAGTATATGTTCATGGGCGTCTGCGAGCAATAAAGCCATGTTGCCCCTCAATGTGTTTCAGAGAAATGGGTATACAGGGAACAGGTACCCCAATTTATGTTTTGGCATATTAGTCAACTGTCCAGGAACTACTGATCCTGTAAGTAGTATTGTGTTTAAAACACCATTTGTTTGATACGCGGGACTTGTTTTCACTATTTCAGCTAGAGGGACGAGCATAGAAAATGATCGATCTCACAACACCCTAATTTGGATGCCCGAGTACCGGCTGTCACTACACACTTTAGCCGCCAGCATCACTCTTCCACTTCAACAAGGAAGCGGGGGGGAAGTGAGTTGTTGAGGCCATTGGAAAGACGGGTTTACGGACAATATGCTGCGGTTTGCGCCGCAAACAACGGAAAATTTCTCGATGTGTGTGAAATTGTGTAGTTTTTTGCGTCTTATTTGGACAATAAGAGGAATACAGAGGATGTGCGACAGGAAATGGTTCAAATTCTGTGCTGCACGGGACCCTTGGTAGAGCCGGAAAAAAATATTTCAGAAAAATTTGAGTGTTGAGTAGCAGCGCAGTTAGTCGTGGCATAGTTCTAGGCACAGGCGCTGGTGCTTGCGCTCGAGTCGTAGCAAAAGTACTTGTTATTTTTCTATCCATATTTTTTTCTAAACTCACTTCTAGGTAATTTATTTAATAACGCTGATTTCACACGCTTTAGAAAACATTATGTTCGGGGCGCAGTCTGTAACCTCCGTTCTAAATGGCACAAAGAGACATGTAACGTGGGGCGATGCGCAGCGAAGCGTTAGAAATCCGCCCATGAAATCAAACCAGTGCCCTTGTGATCAACAGCACAGCGCACAGCCACTGAGCCAGCGCGATGAGTCAGAAACACACAAATACTATACATTAAATTAATAAATCCACTCTTCTCCTTCATGGCATAAAATTTTGCAAGTTACTGATTTTTGTGTACTTTAAAGGGTATGAGAAATCTTAACAAAACAACACTAGAACATGTAACCAACAAAACGTACTTTTGCAACAATATTTGGTCTTTCCCCCCAGTTTTGACAATTCTTAAAAATGACAAATGCTAAGTGTTTACCCCCTAGCAGTGTTACTGCGCTGACCGTATTAATAAGCAGAAATTATCTGTGAGAAGTGTTTATCGATGGCTTTTGTTGTTCTTGTATCTCAAGGGTGTTCATTGTGGTTGAAAGTAGAGGGGCTTTTCTGGTGGAATTTCTTTCAATTTCAGCTTTAAAGCAAAGCTTTCTACCTCTACCCCCAAGGATTCTTTCGCGACCGTTGGTGTCACCAGAAAACTCCCGCGAACAAATAAGAGAATTTCACTGGCACTGCCCGGAATCGAACCTGGAACTACTGGTATAACAAAGTGGGAGCTTGTTGTCTTACCGACTTAGCTACGAGTCACGCAGAAATTGGGAAGGAGGTGCACTCACCAAGAACACCAACGTGTTTACCCTCTGCATTCTCGGTGAATGCAACGTGATAGCTTCACGCGACATCTCGCGCTGCTGTCGCTCCACCCACGGCACGTCTAACGGCTCTGTACGCGGATTGCGTATGTGCTAGGAGTTACAAAAATTAATGGAAGCTCACGCCAACGCGTGGTATCTCTCTTCTATTACGCCAATGTGCTAAAGCCTGTGGCCTCCGGTGTTCGAGTAAGAAATCACTGCTCCCCGTCGTCCGCCCTCTCGCCAAACAACACTTCAAGGAACACATTCAAATACTCCTTGACGGCGAGGCCATCACTCCAACCCCCAGCATCAAGATCCTGGGCCTACATCTCCAGGCCAACACCAAGCGTGGCGTATCCTTGCAGCGCCTGAAACACTGCATTAATCAAATCATGCACATGATCAAGCGAGTTGCAACCAAGAAGCGAGGCCTCAAGGAGTCCGATACGTTTAGATTAAATTCAAGCCTTTGTCCTCTCGAGAATCACTTACGTCAACCCCTGCCTTATTCTCGGCGAGCAAGACATAAAGATGCTTTTTATAATGATTACAAAGGCGGTTCAGCAGGCCTTTCGTCTTCCCATGAGTGCGTCCACAGAGAGGCTGCTTAGCACGGGGCTCCACAATACAGTGGAAGAGCTGGTAGAGGGCCATCTTTCTAACGAGAAGTTACGACTGAGAATAACTGGTCGCCGCATCCTTCACTATATTGGCCGGGCAGCACAGATTGTCACTCCGATTGATGTACTCCTGGAATTTTGCGACAAGAACTATAGATGCTTAGAAATGCAAACCCCTCGCACGACGAGGGTCACCGACAAACACGGGCTCAAGCGCTCAACGCCACCTTCGGTGGGGTTCATGCAGTTATCTACACAGACGCCTCAAACATTCGAGGGCAGCGGTACGGCATCATCGTGGCGAGCTCCAGAACTAACCTCCTGCACCTTACCCTGACCTATGCAGAGAACAACCAACTACCCTATGGCTCATACAATCCAGCTCCTTCCCACTCCCGGCGCGTCTTCACTAATGCAACCGAATCACTACGACGCTGAATGTAAATTTTGCTCTGAAGTAGAAACACTCCGCTACATAATCGGGGTGTGCAACTTCAGCCCTGAGCACCCTCCTCTCTTTCAGTCAACTACCCAACAAGAGCAATGGGAGATGTTGCTGTCCAGGCCCTCTCTACCTACGCAGCTTCAGCGGGTGGACAGAACACAGGCCGCGCGGACTGCATATGGGCTCCAGTGAAGAAGAAACCACCCCCCTGGGCAGCGCTCTGGGCCATTCAGAAATCCGAATAGAAGTATTTTCTTCTTCTTCTCCTCCTCCTCCGCCTCCTTCGTATCAGCAGCCGATTTCGTCGCTTCCGTTCCCGGCGGCAGCGAAGGTGAAGTGAGATCTTCTAACACCTGGTTTGAGCTTCCTTTATATCATAAAAAACGTTTGCACTCATGCCCTTCACCAATAAAACTCAACAAACCACCGTTCATCCATCGTGCATTGATTTAACCTTACCAAGAATATCTCTTTGAAGTAATAAAGGGTGTGATTAAGTGCATTTCACTTCTCCCTGGTTTCCGTAATGTAGAGCGACATCAGTGAATTTAAGTGAAGTCGCATGGGTAATCGTTTTCGGTACCGGTTACAGCTTTGCTTTCCAAAATTGTTACAAATTGCAATATGTTAGAAATGTCAGTTTCTTATTCTTGGAGCACGTTAGACAGTGAATTTCAACGCAAAAGCGAAAAAAAGCATTCTGAATTTTCAAGGGCAAAGGGTTTCGAATCCTTGGCCCAGCTGCCGCATGTTTTCTTGAGCTTCACTGAGAATTGCGTACTTCAACACACCTAACACAGCCAACACATCTAATTTTTGCGTAACGTTTGTTGCCAGAAGAACTTCTGCCCTTACAATTGATTTCAAAGGCAAAAGCAATAATGTGGCGCGTTATAGAGAATTCTGTCGAGATGCAGGAATAGTTACTCTTGCTGTAGAATAGCCAGGTGTTGAAAGGTGCATTGACATTATTCAGGCGTAAACAAATATGCTGGCGTTCCAATCTAGGAGAGCAGGCCTTGTTATTACACTCCCAATGACGCGAGCTCAATCAGAGCTCTTCGCAGAAAGACCTTATACAAAAAATTAGATCGGATTTTTCCACACCACCACTGAAGCCGTTGTTTTAAGGAAAATATTTTTAGAAGGAAATAGGTTTGACTGCGAAAATAGTCGATGGTCAGACATTTACTTCGCGTGATGTGCAATACGCCCACGGCAGTTTTACTGCTGTTCACAGGACATGTTGGTGGTGTTCCTTCCTCGTCGCGCCGCGGACGTCCCGTTTGTCTTCCCGGGAATTTCATCGTGGACGAGTCTATTGATCGACATTTTAGGGGATTGTTACGTTATTTTTAATTATGTGGTTTATGGTGCGCTCCGACAGAATTTTCTTTTGCTTGCACTGAGAGTACATTAATGTGGGAATTGTTTAGAGATTTTGAAGCAGCAAAATAAAAGCAAGGTCACCGCATACCGAAGCAGCATTTTAACCGTAGATGGTTAGGTGTTTTCGTTAACGCAAGCGCTTTGTAGGTGAGATTTCTTATAAGGAAATTGTTTTGTGCATGGCATTCTAAACAAGGTATATTTTGCGGCGACTACCTCGCTGACTCCAATCGCGGGGACAGAAAGACCCTGACACGGTACCAGGAGCGACTGTCATCATTGCGATCACTCCGAAAACCCCGCTGTTAAAAAAAATTATAAAAATGTCGGGATTGTTTGCTGCCGTGTTTAAATAAAGGTATGAAGGAATCCATTCCGATTTATATGGTGCCCCGTTCGCTGCTACACTATTTAATCACCGTTGTTTCTGTCTTGCTAAGTTTAGAAGGCGAAAATAGTTGGATCTACAATATTAATTACTATCGGTTATTCGTACGTCGAGATAACCCGTTGTCGCGAGGAAGAAGGAGCGTGTTAAAATATGCTGGTATAGATGAAACGAAGACAGATGAGTTCATACCGGTTCTCAGATTGCGTTGCTATAGGAATGCATTCGACAGCGTTATGTCCGTCCGGAGACGTATTGGTAATCTTTTGTAGCATGCGGAATCTTGATCGCTGTGATTCCTGCACGCCATTGGATGCTGAACAAACTCTCACGGGAGGACACTGAAGCTTCCGTTAAGCGGAGCGGGCGGCTCTCGTTACCACGGGGTCACTATGCCTATGAAACACGACTACACACTGAACCATGTTATGAAGGATTGTGTTGCCTCTTTGATTATTGCTGTCACGGTGACATAGCGTCTGCCCTTTTCGTCCCGTCCCCAGCTTCGGCAGCGGGGAGGTAATCTGAAGAGCTGATTATGAGGAGATCGCGGATCGATACGTCTCAGCTATAACAGAGTCATCCCAAAGACGTAAAGATCCGAATACCGTGTCTTTCCCAACAGAGGTGGTCTTGAGAGCGGGATTACGCACTTGTTGGTCTGACCGGTTTGAAAACCTGGTCATTGTGACACACTCAGGGTGACAAAAGGAGACATTATGAGAGCACAAAATGTTTCGAAGGAAATTGAAAGGTGTCAGAACAGACGCCATAAGAGAGCTGTGGCACTACGGTGGAAACTAAACAGAAGCAACCGTTGTGCCCATGCTACGCTATTCAGCACAACCTTGTAAATTATTTATTTATTTATTTATTTACATACCTTAAAGGCCCGAATGGGCATTACATAGGGGGGGATAGAGTGGGGTTAAAATCAAAAGTACAGTATATTTTTTCCAGCAGAACAGAAATGAAGGCAGAGATGGTGTACATGATTATTGCATCGAGAAACTGAAAGCACAATCCAGAAACAACGCCAAACAACAGTACATTATATTGAATGAAAAAAGGGCTTCAAGCGAAATACACTTAAAACAGTAAACAAAAACAAAAGACCGCAAACAGTACACTCTACAGGGGGCAAAAAAGATAGGGAAAAAAATCGCGCCAATCCACCTTGTGAATGTGGTTGGAAAGCAAAACTGTATAACCGGTACCGAAAACGATTACCCATGCGACTTCACTTAAATTCACTCATGTCGCTCTACATTACGGAAACCAGGGAGAAGTGAAATTCACTTAATCACACCCTTTATTACTTCAAAGAGATATTCTTGGTAAGGTTAAATTAATGCACGATGGATGAACGGTGGTTTGTTGAGTTGTATTGGTGAAGGACATGAGTGCAAACGTTTTTTATGATATAAAGGAAGCTCAAACCAGGTGTTAGAAGATCTCACTTCACCTTCGCTGCCGCCGGGAACGGAAGCGACGAGATCGGCTGCTGATACGAAGGAGGAGCAGGAGGTGGAGATGAAGAAGAAAATACTTCTATTCGGATTTCTGAATGGCCCAGAGCGCTGCCCAGGGGGTGGTTTCTTCTTCACTGGAGCCCATATGCAGTCCGCGCGGCCTGTGTTCTGTCCACCCGCTGAAGCTGCGTAGGTAGAGAGGGCCTGGACAGCAACATCTCCCATTGCTCTTGTTGGGTAGTTGACTGAAAGAGAGGAGGGTGCTCAGGGCTGAAGTTGCACACCCCGATTATGTAGCGGAGTGTTTCTACTTCAGAGCAAAATTTACATTCAGCGTCGTAGTGATTCGGTTGCATTAGTGAAGACGCGCCGGGTGTGGGAAGGAGCTGGATTGTATGAGCCATAGGGTAGTTGGTTGTTCTCTGCATAGGTCAGGGTAAGGTGAAAAAGGTTAGTTCTGGAGTTCGCCACGATGATGCCGTACCGCTGCCCTCGAATGTTTGAGGCGTCTGTGTAGATAACTGCATGAACCCCACCGAGGGTGGCGTTGAGCGCTTCAGCCCGTGTTTGTCGGCGACCCTCGTCGTGCGAGGGGTTTGCATTTCTAAGCATCTATAGTTCTTGTCGCAAAATTCCAGGAGTACATCAATCGGAGTGACAATCTGTGCTGCCCGGCCAATCTAGTGAAGGATGCGGCGACCAGTTATTCTCAGTCGTAACTTCTCGTTAGAAAGATGGCCCTCTACCAGCTCTTCCACTGTAGTGTGGAGCCCCGTGCTAAGCAGCCTCTCTGTGGACGCACTCATGGGAAGACGAAAGGCCTGCTGAACCGCCTTTGTAATCATTATAAAAAGCATCTTTATGTCTTGCTCGCCGAGAATAAGGCAGGGGTTGACGTAAGTGATTCTCGAGAGGACAAATGCTTGAATTTAATCGAAACGTATCGGATTTCTTGAGGCGTCGCTTCTTGGCGGCAACTCGCTTGATCATGTGCATGATTTGATTGATGCAGTGTTTCAGGCGCTGCAAGGATACGCCACGCTTGGTGTTGGCCTGGAGATGTAGGCCCAGGATCTTGATGCTGGGGCTTGGAGTGATGGCCTCGCCGTCAAGGAGTATTTGAATGTGTTCCTTGAAGTGTCGTTTGGCGAGAGGGCGGACGACGGGGAGCAGTGATTTCTTCATTGAACACCGGAGGCCACAGGCTTTAGCACTATGGCGTACTAGAAGAGAGATACCATGCGTTGGCGTGAGCTTCCATTAATTTTTGTAACTCCTAGCACATGCGCAATCCGCGTACAGGGCCGCTAGACGTGCCGTGGGTGGAGCGACAGCAGCGCGAGATGTCTCGTGAAGCTATCACGTTGCATTCACCGAGAATGCAGAGGGTAAACACGTTGGTGTTCTTGGTGAGTGCACCTCCTTTCTTCCCAATTTCTGCGTGACTCGTAGCTAAGTCGGTAAGACAACAAGCTCCCACTTTGTTATACCAGTAGTTCTAGGTTCGATTCCTGGCAGTGCCACTGAAATTCTTTTATTTGTTCGCGGGAGTTTTCTGGTGGCACCAAAGGTCGCGAAAGAACCCTTGGGGGGTAGAGGTAGAAAGCTTTGCTTTAAAAAAGAAAAACACAAGAAAGATTTATGCGACGTCAAAGAACTTCAAGAAAGGTTTTGCGTGCATGTTGAAAAGATGATGAATCGGACAGCTCTGCGATGTGAGCAGGTAACGAGTTCCATTCTGCGATTGCAAGGACTAAAGGAGAGTTTTTATATCTTTCTGTTTTTGCAAAAATTGGTTTAACTTTGAAAATGTGGTCAACCCGGGCGGAGATATGAGGCGGTGGAATGATATGAAGCTGGGAAAACGGCGTGCTACTGTGGTACAGCGAATGAAAAAAAGATAGTCGAGCCAACTTTCGGCGCGTGGCAAGCGAGGGAAAATGAAGTGAATCCTTTAAAGAAGATACGCTTTGGTAACGCGAGCACGAGGACGTAATGAACCGGGTTGCCTTGTTCTGGACGGATTCCAAGAGGTTAGTTAAGTTTGCGCCCTGAGGATGCCATATGATTGAACCGTATTCTAGTGAGGGCCGGATAACTCAATTATACGCATGAAACCTGGTTTCCTTGGTGGCTAAATGTTGGCGCCTCTTGAAAAGGCCAAGTTTTTTAAGGGCTTTAGTAGTTATGTATTCTACGTGGCACGTCTACTTGAAATTCGCCGTGAATAACACACCTAAATATTTAAACGATTGAACTGAATCTATTGGATTATCATTTATTTTGTAGTTAACAGGAACTGCCTCGGAGGTAGGACTAAACATTATGTGTTTGGTTTTTTCTACATTGATTTCCATTTGCCAGAGGCTACACCATTCCTCTAGCTTAATCAGATCAGATTTCAAGATAACTGTATCGGCTGGATTAGGTATTTCTCTATATACTACACAATCATCCGCAAGCAGGCGAATTGCGATTTTAGGCTGCATGCTATGTCATTGATGTAAATCAGGAATAAAAGAGGACCTAACACAGATCCCTGAGGGACCCCAGATGATACACGTGTTTGGTTAGAAATATGATTGTTTTATTTGACTGTCTGGAAACGATTCGTTAAAAATTCTTCTATCCATCGTGTTGTGTTTTTTTGGTCAAGTTGGAGGTGGCGAATTTTTAGTAACAGACGTTTATGTGGCACGCGATCAAAGGCTTTCGAGAAGTCAATGAAAATTGCATCAACAGGACGGGACAGGTTTAGAGCGGAATGAAGGTCGGTTACCAATTCGAAGAGTTGTGTTTGCCACGATAGATCTTTACGAAACCCATGTTGGTTATTTAAGAGCAGTTTGTTCAGGTTAAGGTGGTTCATTATATGCGTGAATAATATGTGTTCGAGTAATTCACAACAGATTGATGTTAGTGAAATTTGCCTGTAGTTAGTGGGAATTGTATTGTCACCCGATTTGAAAATTGGGTCGCATGCGCTGATTTCCAATCTTCTGGTATGAATCCTGAATCAAGTGATTGTTGAAAAATCAAAGAAAGAAAATATGACGAAAAGGGACTTGCAGTTTTAGAAGTTTCGCGCTAATTCCGTCTGGTCCGGGGCTAGTCTTGAGTGCCAAACGATCTATTGCGCAGGCTACGCCATGCGTAGTGATTACGATAGCGGAGAACGGGTGTGGAATGGTTAGTGACGGCAAATCGAGAGAGCTATCTAGTGGTCGCTCAACAGTGAAAACTTGAGAGAAGTAGGTGTTCAGTTTTTCAGCACATTCTGCAACAGGCAAGGTCTTGCCCTCTTCACTTGTGAGGGGTGGGGCAGAGTTTTTGTTCTTTGGATTAATAACATTCCAAACTTCTTTAGGTTCCGTTTTTTAAAGGTTTGGGAGCGTGCAATTGTAGAAATAATTTTTGGCCTTGTGAATTGCATCCGCGCACGCACTAGATGTACTCTTGTATTTAAGCCAGTCGTCGGGGTGGCTTGTTTTAGTCGCTTCCTGGTATGCTGTTTTCTTTTTGTTGAAGCTTCTTTTTACTTCTCGAGTAAACCAAGGGTCATTTACTCTTTCGCTTATTGACGGTTTAGGTCACACAATTCTTCCATTTCCTTTATTTTATCGCGGGACAAAAACCACTTATGCTGCACTGAACGATTTGCAAAGTTGAGTTCAAAGTCTTCAGAGAAGCTCTGAACAAACCGTTTAGTTTTTCAGTGTCGGTTCGGCTGTAGTTAAAGATATGTTTCTTAACTTTAGATTTGTCGGCACGTGGTAACAACAACGAGCAATGTACAGCGTTATGGTCACTGATTTCGTCCAGTACGTTTGTTTTAGCAAGCTGTGGGTTATTTGTGACGACAAGATCTAGTATGTGGTCACCACGCGTCGGTTCATGTACGAGTTGTTTGAGATTATGATAATGAATTAACCGCAGAAAGTTTAGTTGTTCATGGTGATGACGTTGAGCATGAACGGTTAGGGAGGCCCAGTCAATATCAGGATAATTAAAGTCACCGGCAAGAATTAATAGACAACTCGGGAACTTGAGGAAAATGGTATCGATCGAATCGTTAAGAATTTCTACGAAATCCTGCCGGCTATCAGGTGGCCGGTAGCAGGCACCGATGACGCAATGAACATGTTAAAAAAAAACATGAAGCCCAAACGATTTCAAGAGGGGAGGAAATGGAAATACGTGATGGGTGATAACTAGATTTCACACCAATTATACCTCCTCCTTCTCGGCAGCCTGGTCTATCTTTGCGAGAGAGCATAAATGACGAGGGAAGTGTTAAGTCAGTGTTTGGAACATCTTCAGATAGCCATGTTTCGGTGCCTACAAATATATCAGCCGAGCACGTGAACAAAATAGCATTTAGGGCGTCAATTTTGTCATAGATGCAACAAAAATTTGCTACGAGCATGGATAACAGTTTGCTTGATTTCGATTTGTAAAAGGACCCTTTAGAAGTTCTTTGTGGGAAGGGCGCTTTCGTTGAGGCCACCTTGACAACGCAGTCATTTGCAGCATCATAACAAAAAGTGGAGTTGTGCATGTGCAGTTTGTTAAAGCGCAGTGTGTATTTCTCGGTGCTTTTTCTGTTCGATTTCGCGAAATTGCGCAGCTTTTTCTGGGCTAGCTGTACTTTGGGTGAAAAATCTTCTTCTAGCCAGACTTCGGCCTCTTCAAGATTTTTCAATTTTGAGGCGTTACTTAGGGCTTCTAGTTTTGATTTAAAGTTAAGAAATTTAACACTATTGGGACGGTGAAAGTCAGGCCGGGGTTTCCCAAGTCTATGGGCTCTCTCAATGTCTCCAGCTTGGATTTAAAGGTGGGTTGAAAAAAACTCTTTGACAATACGTTCAGATTCTGCGTATCCTTCATTTTCTTCTTCCGGCAGGCCTTTAATGATAAGGTTGTTACGCATCATACGGTTGTTGATGTCATCAACGACATCCGCAAGACCCTCATTTGTTTTACAAACGTTCGCCTTAACTTCCTGCACGGAATCAGCCACTACGTCAAACGTTTTTTTGGAATTCCGATACATTGTTCACAGTTTTTTCGATATCAGTCAAACGGGCCTCAATGGTGCTGAGTTGCTGTTTGATTGCTTTCAAATTAGTCGTAGTTTCTTCATGGCAGTTCTTTAACAAAGTTAGAACGTCCTCGATCTTAGGCCCTGGGTTTGATGCAATGTCACCTGCACAAAGCAGGAGCAATGCCAAGCACGCGGACAGCATTAGTGTCGAGGGTCTCGGACCGAGAACGCCGACTAAATTCATTCCAGCGGCGAAACGGCTCTGAGAGAGGCACTGTAGCGAACGACAGGCAAAAAACCTGCCGATGCGCAACCGATAGGTGCACACATCGACGCCCATAGGAACAAAAGAGGGGGATAAGCGGCCACAGAAGCTTTCAGTACAAAAATTGAGTGGAAAAATTCCTACCTAGAAAGGCAGAACACAGCGGTTACACAGCTGCCACTTGTGGACGTGAATCCCGAAGGGTTGATGCGTCGCCGGGGGTTTTATAGTGTCCTGGTGGCGCGTGACGTCAGAAGTGACACATCCGTCGTAAGTAGCGCTAGAGACAGGACACAGAAGAGGAGACACACACGACGGCGGTAAGGTGTGTGTCTCACACACATAGGAGACACAAGAGGAGACACACACATAGCGCCGTCGTGTGTGTCTCCTCTTCTGTGTCCCGTCTCTAGCGCTACTTACGATGAATCAAAACCAACTAGCCCAACACTCAATTTTATTGTCAGAAGTGACGCCATGCGGCTTGGCTGGATGGGATGATTGTTGATGTCTTCCGTCGGTAATCAGCGGCCAGGCGGCAAGGAGCAGTATGCACGAGGCAAGGCTCTTCTTCCTAGAAAGGCAGAACACAGCGGTTACACAGCTGCCACTTGTGGCCGCGAATCCCGCGTGTTATCCCGCGTGTGGCCGCGAATACCGCGAATATGGGGAGATACAGTTTTATTTCGAGTTTATTTCAATACCTTTCCATATCATCGCGGTTTATAGAGGCAAAGAATAAATCTACATATTCTCACGGAATGAAGTGAACAGCAGAGCACAACCACCGGGATGCCTATGGACGAAGAAGGAATAATTTCGGCGGCTTTGCTCACCTGACCCTGGATATGCAAAGCGAAATCTTGTCTTTTCTTTGGAAAATTATCGTTACACTTTGTTAACAATTCATTTACCTGTTTTCATTATATTCTTCCTTCTAGGCATAGCTTTGCCTAAACTGGCATCCCAGTTCTGGCGTTTTCCGAGCCGAAGCGCTCACCGGAACATACCTCGGGGGGTCAGACACCACTTGCCGACGACAGCTGGAAACCTTCGGCTATGGCGCCATGCTCAGACAACACGGCAGAGGCTCGCGCTCATTCCTGGACAAGCTCGCATGCACGTAGCGGGTCACGGGGTCATGGGTAAACCAACTGCGGAGTGTGCATACGCCAAGCCGACAGTGGGCTCTAGCAGCGGCGTACACAGCCGTCGGCGGGCCTCGGCCTGGTGAGTCACGTGATGTGTTGCGAAGGATACAGAACAGCAGCAAGCAAATAAATGTCACATTTACAGTGGTGGGGAAACATCCTGACGAGGGGAGTAAAGCATTAGTTTAAAATCTGCGGTTTTGTGTAGCTTACTTGGGTGGTCCCTCATGACCGACATCGTCTAAATACATGACTCCTTATTTACAGCGGTTCATGCAGTCTTAATCCTGCTGTAACTTAAATTTTTAACAGCGAAGCCGTTGTAAAAGCAGTAAGTTCGGTGTTAAAGGAACGAAATACAGAGAAAGTGCTGGGCGCTCTTGAACCCGTACCTCGAGGTGACCGCCGAGCGTTCCCGGCCCGCGCAGACACTTTATAAAAAAAAAAACGCTGGGAGAAACCGCGCAGAGCAAACAATTTTAGTGTTCGTGAGGGCGTGCCTCGCTGCGTCTGCCGAGTCCCTAGCTCTCGCAGCGGCTTTACAAAAAAAAAACTCCCAAGCTGCGGTCACGCGATGCCGTGCACGTTATGCTTGGCATGTGGACCGAGACAATATCAATGCAAATGAAGATGACAAAGATAGGCAAAGTGAAAAGCAACGACGGCACATATAAATAAGTAATTTCAAACTTGTAATATATGGTGCGGTAATTTTGAATTCTCACGTATAAAGAAACCCTGCAGCTTTGCTATGGTTCAAACCTTGGTCAATACAATGCAAGCTTTGCCAATTGATCAGGTCGAAGTTTACAGTGCGGAAGAGGACTCGGCATCCTCCGTTCTCCGGGAGGACGACGAATACCTTTTTCATGCATATTAATATGATAACGCCCCAAAAATGCACATAAACAATTGGACTAGATTTTAACTATGTTTGCCGCAATGCTCACGTAACATGCCGCAACAGTTTCGCCATTCAAGTATTGCGCGTGAGTGAAAGATTTTCTGAATTTATTATCACCCCTTCATGCTCCAACACTCAAGTTTAAGATTTCGCTTTTAATTCAACGCCCAAAACTTTCACTTTCAACTCAGAACCTTCACTACCAGGAGTTGTAAGGGGAACGGCGGCGGCCATGGCAGCCTTTTTAGTTGTGTCCGGGCTTTCCATAAAAGCTTCCCTGTATTTTTCGAATTGACATTAAGGAAATATTGCAACACAATTCGTGGAGAATGCATATGCAGGAACACCTGCGAGCATGCGGACAGTGCCCATAGTTGCCACACGCTCCACTTTAAAGACCCTCAGTCCAAGCGTTCAGAAAGGCTATTTTCAGTAAAACGCGACCACAGAAGAAAAGAGAGAAGGGAATCGTTTTCTGACCGTTTTTCTCTTTCGTTGCCATTTTTGCGTTGTAAATGTATTACAGTTTTCTGACTTGTTACTTTTACAAATTTAAGTACCATTTAATTGCACACAGGAAATACGAGAAATAAAGTTAGCAACTAGGGCGTTTCCGCCAGAGGTCTAGCGATTTTTAACAAAATTACCTAAATAAAAACACAATGTAATCGCAATACATTTATGTAGATTGGTGCTACTTCTTCCCCCATGGGATGCCCTAATTAGTCTCAGTGTGTACATAGCACATATACACTACTAAACTCAAACCTGTGCGATTCAAGCTTTAGTTTATTATAGGTGACATTAGAAACGACCAAACTGTATTGATGTTGCGTTGGGTCCTTTAACCGAGACCAAAGCCCTTTGTAAGAAATAATCCGTTCAAATTGGAAACATACAGTCCCGACTCGGAGGATCCGTTCTCGCAAGCACGGCTCGGAGTTGATCTGGAAAATGTCATCGCAGGGCCATTTTCGAGCCGTGAAGTCGGAGGAGCGAAAAACCGACATTTTGCGCGCTACGTGTTTTCGAGGAGTAAAACTCTTGACCTTAGTGCGTGATAAAGCAAAGCGGCTTTCTTCCCTCGTGGAGCCCGGGTAGAGGCTTGCTAATGTTGCTAGAACCGCGCAGCGTGTTTCCATTCACCAATGTTAGGTAAAGGCACGAAAGAAAGTACTCGAAATAACATTTTGCATATTCAACCTCTTTAGGCTTCAGGAATGTGAGCCTACCAGCCTCCGAGCTATTTACGTTGGCTTTGAGAGCACAGAGGAGCACCTTGTGGGCCAGGTTTGCGGAATATTTCTTACAGCAACAAAACTGGCAACGCAAACTTAGTGCAATTACTAATTATCAGGAGAAACCACATGTAACTCCCAATTTGTCAAAACTCCTCTACGGTGAAATGATTTAGGACTCGTGTGCTACTGCGCCATTTAAACGAGTAGTATTTTCTTGGAATGTTTAGTTCACAGTAAAGTTCTAACGTTTCATAACTCTAATCTGCTGTCTATACGTAACATCCTACTAGAAGAAAATGATCACCCTATTGTCTCTTAGGCTGAAGCAATAGTTCCTCATATTTTGCTCGCGTAATCCCGCGGCGATATTCCCTACAGTTACAAATGGTGAAAAAAAAATATTTATTTCACATTCGCTAATACCCATTCACCATTCACTTAGAAAGATTTAAACGTTTTTTGCAACTTCGTGTTTTAATATTGTTTCGCGGAGGCAAAACAAATATGAGATCAACCAAAGGTAATGGTGAAGACGCGCTTTCATAAGATGTGCTTGAACAGATCTCTCGTGCCAGCAGGGCCAACTTCCCTCAACGCTCATCCACCCCCCCCCCCCTTCCACATGCACACACCTCTCTCCTCGGACGTTCGGACCTTAGCACTATCTTGTAGGCCCCCTGTTGTATATTTGTTTATTTGGTTTTGGTTCCCCGATCATAGCCGCAGGTGGCGCCAGTGTTCTTTAGGTATATAAGCTTGCTCAAGTTGGAATCGGTCTCAAGTTGCTCAAGCTGCTCAAGCAAAGACCAGCTTGCTCAAGTTGGTCTTTTGTTCCGATGGGCACTCAAGTTGTCTAGTCGTTCATTCATCGGCGGCACACGCCGCCACTACATTGGCGACGAGGATGCTCGTTTAAAAGGGGACGTGATTTTTGTCAATTTCGCCGACTGGTTCCCGCGGCATGAGTGTTTCCGGACTGGCACCCCCGCCCCCGTTCCTGCCCACGCCTGGCCGCACTGCTGTTGCCTGGCCGCAATGGATCCGCATCTTTGAGAATTTTATGCTCGCATCTGGTGCATCGGACTGTGCGCCGGACCGTCGCAAGGCCCTCCTACTTCACAGCCTCGGCGTAGAAGGCCAGCGCATATTTCACACACTACCGCTTCAATCTTCGGCGAACGCTAAGCCCGGTGAGCCAACTACTGATACAGATTCTGGAACTGTCAAGGACACTTCTCAGACAAAGCACGATGCGTCATCGTACGATACCGCTGTCGCAGCGCTGCATGTGCACTTCACGACAACAACCAATGTTGTGGTCTAACGGCACCGTTTCGGTAGGCGCATTAGCAAGTCAGTGAAGCAATCAATGAGTACATTACCGCGGTACGTGAGCTCTCTGCTACGTGCTCTTTTGCTTCTCAGGAAGATTCCTTGCGTGACCAGTTCGTTGCGGGCGTATTATCTCGGAATTTGCGCGAGCGGTTGCTGCTGGAAGGGTCTTCTCTTTCGTTCGCTCGAGCTGTACTAATAGCGACGCAGTTTGAGCAGGCTACCAATGATTGCAAAGAATTTGCCACTGCAGATGTTCAGGTGCGGGCGGAGGGGTGTTCGCGGAAACACCCCTGCGCCCGCACCTTCTTCCGGCGACCCCTCGAAGCGGTCGCGCAGCCAACAGGGCCATTGTTACCGCTGTGGTTCACCTCGGCACAACGCAGCTTCATTCCGCTGCCCCGCCAAAAACAAGCGGTGTCATGGTTGCGGTATTATGGGTCAATTTCTCTCGGTCTGCAACAGAAACGCCGCTCCGGTTCGTGAACTAGACGGCGAAAATTCGATAACTGAAGAAGTATTGAGCATTCTGGCTGTGACGACATCCACTCGTTCCACAATCTACATATCAGTAGCAGTTGGTGAAACGAAGTTAACTTTCCTCGTGGATTCAGGGTGGTCAGTTTCGATTTTGACGCATGACCTATTTAGGCATCATTTTGAAGGACAGGCGCTTTAAGCAGCTGGAACTAGACTACTGAATTATTCGAAGAAACCAATTCCAGTGTGTGATTGCTTCTTTGCTGACGTCACGTACAATAACTGCCCCACAGTTCTTCTTTTTAATGTCGTTGAACAAAGCATCTCGCTTTTGGGTATTGATGCAATCAGTGCGCTCGGTCTGCAGATTGATGGCTCGTCACTACAGTGCCTTGAAACGACAGCGAGCGTACTAGCGCTCGAATGGAGCACACCGCAGTCAAGGCAGAGGCGGAGTCCATTCACCTTCCATCAGAATTAGTTGAAGAGTTTGGGGCTATTTTCGATCCAGGACTTGGCATCACGAAGGGTTTTGTTCACCGCGTCAAAACACGGTCCACAGTTAAGCCAGTTGCTTCAAAACTCAGGCGCCTTCCGCTCTCACTCCGGCCACGAGGCTCGGAAGAACTCCGCCGCTTGGAAAAAATGGACGTGATAGAGCGAATAGAGGCATCCTAGTGGGTATCCCCCATTGTCGTGGTTCAAAAGAAAGATGGAGGTATCCGCATTTGTGTAGATCTTCGACAGGTAAACAAAGCCGTCGTAGCAGATTGCTTTCCGCTCCTTCATACAGAAGAGCTATTGCATAGTTTAGTGGGGGCAACCCACTTTTCCAAGCTTGACCTTGCATCAGCTTACCATCAGGTCAAGCTTCACCCCGAGAGCCGCGATTTAACTGCTTTTATAACACACGACGGCCTCTTCCGTTTTAAGCGCGTGTGTTTTGGGCTCACTTCAGCACCATCTGCTTTTGAAAGTATGATGTCGAAACTTCTTCAGGGTTGCAGCGGCGTCCTGTTCTATATCGATGACATCATTGTGTTTGGGAAGGGGAGAGAGGAGCACATGGCGAATCTTACCGCAGTTCTGAGGCGCATAAAAGAGGCAGGACTCAAACTGAACACAAAATGCGTCATCGATACGCCGGAGCTTGCGTTCTTGGGCCACAGGATCACCGCAAACGGTATTGTGCCGTTGAAGGAAAAGGTTGTTTCCATCCGAGACACTCCAGCGCCCACTGATCCAGCCAGAATTCGATCATTTCTGGGATTGGTCTAATATTATTCTAGGTTTATTCCCAACTTCGCTGACATGGTTGAACCAATGCATGTCCTGCTAAGAAAGGGGCAGCGATTCGTTTGGTCTGACGAGATAGACGCCAGTTTCAGAAAGACCAAAGACGCGCTGGCATCTAGCTCTATACTGAGAATGTTCGATGCATCTCTTCCAGTCTTAGTGTCGACAGACGCATTAGAGTGCGGACTTGGAGCAGTCCCAGTTGCAAGATAGCACACTGCAACAAGGAAAAATCTATGTGCAATCGTCGTGGCCGGCACACAAATCCTAATCGGCCGAGCTTCAGCCTTTCTTCAAAGAACGTGACGAACTTTTTGTGGTAGACAATCTGATCTTGCGTGGCGAACGGCTTGTGGTTCCCACGTCACTCACGCAGCAGGTAATCGCTGCAGCACATGAGTCGCATCCCGGAGTGGTGCGAACAAAAGCGCGGCTGCGAGAAAAGTATTGGTTGCCCGGCATGGACCGCCAACTCGAGCTAGCTATCCAGATGTGTAGCATATGCCACGAAGCAGACAAGAGCGTCAAGGTGCGACCTACACCCTTGCAACCGGTCCCCTTTCCAGAGCAGCCGTGCCTCAAACTAGGCATGGATATTGTAGGGCCATTTGAGAGGGCGCCCTACGATTGCAGGTATGCAGTCACGCTTGTCGATTATTATTCCAAATGGCCCGAAGTGCATTTCTGTAGCGAGACAACAACCAGCACAGTAATACGCTTCTTAGTATCCGTGTTCTCACGCGAAGGCTACCCAGAAGAGGTTATTTGCGATAACGGTCCACAGTTTGTATCTCGGGAGTTTGAGGCATTTCTTCAAGATCGTGGCATCCAGTTCAAACATTCGTCAGTATACTATCCACAAGCGAACGGCCAACTGGAGCGCTTTAACAGAGTATTAAAAAGCTTCATTAAAGTGGTGGTTCTTGAGCAGCGACCCTTGCGCCAGGCGGTAACAGAGTACATGGGTGTTTACCGGTGCACACCGCATGCTACAACCGCAAGGGCTCCAGCTATTCTGCTACACGGGCGGCTGCCAAGAACTCGGTTGGATGTCGTCGGGCATCCGTCGGGCACCTTCTTTGATGATCCTCACTTGGAACTCCGGTGTTTACGTGAGCGTGTGAAGCAAAAGCAACACAGCAGCAAACGATACACGGACGCTCGGAGGGCTGCAAGAGAAACCAGAGTTGACGTTGGTGACTTCGTCAGAGTGAAGAAACCCACTACTAGATTTAAAGGCGACCTAGAATTCAGCCGCCCAAGAGTGGTGATCAGCAGGAAGGGACCATCCTCTTTCCGCCTGGCTGACGGCAGAACGTGGAATGCATCGAAGTTCTCAAAGGTGCCACGAGGCTCTGCCGCCCTTTATACGTGGGGAGGAAACGGTACAGCTAGGGGAGGAGGATCTCTGCCTACATGTGAGGGCCCCACCCCAGAAATAACTACGACGACTTCAGCTGCTGCTCCTTCGGCTGCGCAGGCGCCCACGTCTCCTTCGGCTGCGCAGGCGCCCACGTCTCCTGAGCACGCTGCGCAGGCGCCCACCGCTTCTTCGGCTGCGCAGGCACCCATGCCTCCGTCGGCTGCGCAGGCGCACAGGTCGCCTGCTGCGACGCAGTCGGCCTAGTCTCCACGAGCAGTCACACAGCAACGCAGGGTGCAAACACCAAGAAAGAGACTACCACCAGAGCTTTATGGCTACAACGTGTAGCAAGCGAAGTTGTGCTAAAGCGAATGGAATGGACATATTCAGTGTGGTGGATTTCTTCTGTAAATGATGTGATTTTGTAGTTATATATAGCTATGTTCATTGTACAGTTGTATTTTTGAATGGTATTTTTGCATATGTACTAACATACTAACCTACTACATTACTAATCCATATAGCTGTTTTTAAGGAAGGGAATGTGTTGTATATTTGTTTATTTGGTTTCGGTTCCCCGATCACTGCCGCAGGTGGCGCCAGTGTTCTTTAGGTATATAAGCATGCTCAAGTTGGAATAAAGGGTCTTTTGTTCTGATGAGCACTCAAGTTGTCTAGTCGTTCATTCATCGGCGGCACACGCCGCCACTACACCCCCGTTGTGTTCTGGAAAAAGCTCCTTCGAAAGTTACACAACCAAATGACAGATGATGTGTGCTCAGTGTTGTTTTCCACAGTTCAGGTTGTTGTAATTCTAGGCACTTAAAGGCGGCTTCCTTTCCTACGCCTGATTCAAAAACATTTCCATGGACTCACAGCTTCCAAAACAAGGCAATAACGAAGAGACTATAGCATGCTTAGGTTTACCCATTATTCACTCAGAGGGACCGAAAGCTGTGTGCTAAACTGAAACCACGCGCTGCCGTGGCTTAGTGGCTAAGGCGTTGTGCTGCTAAGCACAAGGACACGGGTTTTGTTCCAGCCACGGCGGCCACTTTTATGATGGACGCGAAAAGCGAAAACACTCGTGTGTATGAGATTTCGGCAAACCCTAAAGATCAATAGTTGGTGAAAATTAATCCGGAGCCCTCCACTACGGGACTCCTCAATGCCTGCATCGCATCTGCATGTTCAAACCTACAATCAATCTAAGACCACGGGAGCGAGGGGGAGGGCGGTGGTTCTGTTTAGGAAGGCATCTTTTATCGACAGTATTGAAAGAGAATGCGGGAGCGATGCCCGAACACCTTTTGCGAAGTATACTTTCAGTGACAACACCCTATACAGGCAAGACTCTTCCGTATCTCTACTGCGGGTATTCTTCAACTGTAAACCCTTGGTCCTCTTTAGAGCTAATATGTAAAGCTAGTCTGCTAGTCTGTTGGGTGTCGCAAAAGTGCATGCGGGTCTGTTTGCACGAAATATACCAGGGTTAAATCGTCCTCATCGGGTAGGTGAGGGTGGCGAGTTTGCCCTCATTGACGCACTTTTATTGGCAGTTAGCTTATCTCCGAGCTAAGCAGAACGAATTTGTGTAGTCTGTAGATCCTAAATTTTCTTCTTTCGGCTGTCGGCGCTTTCTAAGCTGTTTTACCTACTTCAGGCTCTATGTCCTCCTCGTGTCACAAGATTACGTTGCGCGTCTCTCAATAAAAATATTGTCAACTCCAATAACAGTTCATCAGGTCTTCATCAGTGGGTATATCTCTCTTTAGTTTCGTTCAGTTTCTCCAATGGCCAAACTTCACCAGCGCGTCTCCTTTGTTTGCCCAGACAAGGACAAACAGGTGCTTTGCATGCTTTTTGTCGGTAAATTGACATTGTTAAGTAATGAAGCACAGTCCGCAGCTCCCTTTACAGATAGGGTTGAAATTCCTGCTGAAATCGCCCACAATGCGTTCTTTCTGTCTGCGACCCTTGTCTGTTCGGTCACAGCATGCTGACCAAGGAAAAACAATCAAGTCTGAATAGACTACCAGGCGCAATAAGTTTCTTGTGGTCAAAATACAACCGCAAAGACTACGTAACCAAACTCCTCATAATCCTTGAAATCGAAGCACCCGAATCATTGCGCACATCCTTTGCGGCTATCGGCCTCTCACGCAATTATTGGAAAATAATGTCACCAATCCAAAGTCAATCCACAACTCACCTGCCCTAGTACTTTCACCAGAGACAGGCAGCTAATTATTTACTCTCGAGTAAACAAAGCATAACTCTCCGCAAAAGTAAATACTTTATTTCAGAATGAAAATTGTGTAGTTTATTGTTTAAAAGAGAAGTTTTGTTAGCTTTTGCACATTGTGAAGACTGCGGCCGATCTTTGGCCGATAGTATACCTTACTACTAGCATGGCTGATTTATATTGTTACGTAGAGGAATACGTGAAAATGAAGGTGTATTTCACACACACAAAGAAGGGAGCACCGCGTTGGACCTAGCCCGAACCTCTTCTTCCTCACAGCTGAGCCCTAGCACATGTCCGCAATGCTTGGGGCCATGTTCTAACATTTCTTTCTTTAACTACTGACACATTGTAACATAGCCCCCACGGCAAAAAGCGCCGTCTCGGTGCTTCCTAGGGCAATATTGTGGGAGGGCGATGGTACGGCTTGAGGCGGGAAACGTGGACAATGTCTGTTTTGCCGCTTCCAAGGTGGTAGGTTGGCGAAGGGGCGGCTTGGGAGATTTCGTAGGTGACTGGGGTCACTTGACGGACCACATGGTAGGGTCCCGTGTAGGGAACAGCAGTTTTTCAGATAGCCCCACGCGGCGGGACGGCGACCGCAGAAGAACAAGAGACCCAGGTGAGAACTGCAGGTCGCGGTGGCGGGAATCGTAAAGCGCCTTTTGGGAAAACTGCGATGAGCAGAGGCGAGAGTGGGCAACTTGTCGAGCATGGTCAGCACGGTCAACTGCTGCTCGAGCATATTCCGAAGTTGGAACTGAAGGCGGCAAGAGAGTGTGCAGTGGCAAAACAGGCTCGCGACCGTAGAGCAGGTAAAAGGGAGAATATCCAGCGGTGTCGTGACGGGACGAATTGTACGCAAATGTAACGTACGGTAACGCCACGTCCAAATCACGATGGTCGTCGGAGACATACATTGAGAGCATTTCGGTAAGTGTTCTATTGAGTCACTCAGTGAGACCATTCGTCTGAGGGTGGTAAAAAGTCGCGATCTTGTGTTGCGTTGAGGAAGCACGAAGAATATCGGCGACAACGCGAGACAAGAAATAGCGGCCCCGATCAGTAGTGAGGTGACGAGATGCGCCATGATGAAGGATGACGTCTTGGAGAACAAAATCAGCAACGTCAGAGGCACAGCTGGTGGGGAGAGCGCGTGTAATTGCATAACGTGTGGCGTAATCAGTGGCGACCGCGATCCATTTGTTGCCCGAACTGGATGCCGGAAAAGGACCAAGGAGATCGACGCCTACACGAAAAAATGTTTCGGTGGGTATGTCCACTGGTTGGAGAAGGCCTGCTTGGGATGTGGTAGGCTTTTTACGGCGTTGGCAGAGGTCGCAAGAGGCCACATAACGCCGTACAGAGTGATAAAGGCCTGGCCAGAAGACGCGACGACGCACACGGTCGTAGGTGCGGGAAACTCCGAGGTGGCCTGCAGTGGGTACGTCATGGAGTTGCTGGAGAACGTCCGAGCGCAGACGTTCAGGAAGGACCGGAAGCAACTCTGGACCCTCGGGCCGGATGTTGTAGCGATAGAGGACCCCATTGCGTAACCTAAAGAGGCGCAGTGAAGGGTCATGGGAGCCACAGTTGAGACGGTTCATAATTGCGCTGAGAGATGGATCGCGGCGCTGCTCGTCCCCAAGGCGTAACAAATCCGTTATTGCGAGCACACTCCTATGGTTTCTCGAAACAGCAACGTCGGGGTTGTCAACCGGGTAACGGGACAGGCAATCAGCGTCTTGATGCAAGCGGCCGGACTTATAAACTATGGTGTACGAATACTCCTGCAGACGCAGAGCCCAGCAACCTAGGCGTCCTGTAGGATCTTTCAGAGAAGAAAGCCAACAGAGCGCGTGGTGGTCGGTTATCACCGAAAAGGAGCGTCCATACAGATACGGGCGAAATTTTGCTACAGCCCACACCAGTGCCAAGCACTCCCTCTCCGTGATTGAGTAGTTTTTCTCAGCGGACGTCAGGAGGCGGCTGGCGTATGCAATAACACGGTCTCTTCCGTTCTGTCGCTGGGCGAGGATTGGGCCAATGCCATGGCCGCTAGCGTCAGTCCGTACTTCGGTGGCGGCAGTGGAATCGAAGTGGGCCAGGATAGGTGAAGTGTTGAGAGCGGATATCAATTTAGAAAACGCCTCTGCTTGAGATGCACCCCAATGGAACTCAGCGTCCTTTTTAAGAAGGTCTGTCAGAGGGCGCGCAATGTCAGCAAACCCCCGTATAAAACGCCGGAAGTACGAGCATAAAAAAACGCGCAATAAAACTGCGGACGTCCTTCGATGAGCGAGGCTCGGGGAATTGCTTGACTGCGCATACTTTGTCAGAGTCGGGTTGAACCCCGTTATTGCCAACAAGGTGGCCAAGGATGGTTATCTGGCGGCGGCCAATCGACATTTTTTTGAGTTCAGCTGGAGGCCCGCACGTCGAAATATTATGAAGATGTCTGAAAGGTGCTGAAGATGCGTTTCAAAAGAGGGCGAAAGCACTATCACATCGTCCAGTTAGCATAAGCATGTTGACCATTTGAAACCGCGAAGAAGAAAGTCCATCATTCGCTCGAACGTTGCGGGAGCATTGCATAGACCGAACGGCATTACTTTGAACTGGTAAAGGCCGTCTGGTGTGACGAAAGCGGTCTTCTCTCGGTCCAACTCATCAACAGCTATCTGCCAGTAGGCAGATCAAAGGTCAATAGAAGAGAAATATTTAGCACCCTGTAAAGAGTCGAGAGCATCGTCAATCCTGGGTAGGGGGTAGACATCTGTTTTTGTAATATGATTAAGGTGCCGGTAATCAACGCAGAATCGCCAGGTGCCGTCTTTCTTTTTTACCAGCACCACTGGTGAGGCCCAGGGGCTGCACGAAGGCTCGATAGTATCCTTGGAGAGCATCTTGTCAACTTCGGCTTGGATAACGTCCCGTTCAGCGCGAAATACCCGATACGGGCGCCTGCAGATGGGGATGGCGTCACCGGTGTCGATTCGATGAGTCACGAGGCTAGTTCGACCCAGCAGTGGATTGCCAAGTCGAAGATGTCACCATACGAAGCCAAGAGCTGACGCAGAAGGTGTATCTGATCTGGGGAAAGGTCAGGGCTAATCATAGCGTCGAATTGAGTGGTGGGCGGAGGTGTAGCGGACGAAGTGGGCGGATGGGATATGGAGTTTACGGTAAAATCGGAAATATGAAAATCGGAGACCGGACAAACAGTAGCGACAGTCATTCCTTGCGGAAGAGCCTGGGTGTGGAATGAGAAATTCAGGAAAGGCAAGGAGACGTGGTTCTGCTGTGTGGAGACAATAGTATGGGGAAGGGCGACGTTTCGGGTGAGTAGAACGTCAAGGACGGGCGCAACGACGTAGTCTCCATCGGGGACGGGCATGCTTGGAGAGAGGAACCTAAGTAGCGGCTTGAGGCGGCAGGCGAACGTGCTCATCAGAGCGTAAGTGGAGGAAAGGTGGGGCATGGTCGTCGGAGGAAAGTGGGAGCTCAAGTCGAAGCAGACCCGTCGAACAGTCGATTAGGGCAGAATGGTCTGACAGGAAATCACGGCCGAGAATGACGTCATGAGGGCATTTGTCCAGAACAAAGAACATAACAGTGACGGGGTGTCCAGCTATGCTCACTCGGGCGGCGCACATATCGGCGACAGCCGAAATTCCTCCGTCAGCAACGCGAACGTGCGAAAGGGCAGGGGTGAGTACCTTGCGGAGGCGAGAGCGCAGCTGTGCACTCATGACGGAGATGTGGGCACCAGTGTCGATCAGGGCATTAACAGGGACTTCATCAATTTCAACTGCTAGCAAATTGTCTTCAGTCAGCAACGTCAAGAGAGGGTTTGCGGGGTCGGTCGTTGATGCAGCGTCACCTCCGGGAGCTGCATCAGCTAGTTTCCCGGAGATGAACGGCGAGGGTAGTGCGGCGAAAGTCGACGAGGTTCTGGAGAGCGAGACGGGCGACGGCGTTGGGAGGTTGTACTCTCCGGTGGAGCATCTGCTTGTAATTGGGTCTCAAGGTGGGGCTGCGAGCGATAGTAGTTTGGGCGGGGTCCATCGTTGCGGCGGGAGTCGTCCCAAAAGGTACTCCTGGAGGACCAGCGGTTCCGACAGTAGCGCGCGACGTGCCCAACACGCCTGCACGTGAAACAAATTGGCCTGTCATTCGGAGTTCTCCATTCAGCGGGGTTTCGATAGCGCGTAGGGCCGTACACATTGCGTGGTCCGGGTGGGGCATAACTGCCGCGGAGAGCAGGAGTTACGGCGCATACTGGCTGGAAGCCAATGTTGGTTGTTTCGTCACGAACGACAGCTTGAATGAGCGAAATGGCTGGAACAGGGCTGGTGACGCCACGAGGCAGTTTTGGCAGGAGCTGTCGCTTCAAGTTCACGGCGTACTATCTTTTGGACGGTGTGCTCTAGGGCATCGCGGTAAGAAGGCGCCGGCGAAAACGACTGAGGGGCTGGTGCGTCGCAAGAAGAAGTAGCAGCGGTGTTGGGCAGCCGTTGGAACTGCCGCGTGATGCGCCGACTCTTCGCATGCTCGAAGCGCCGGCCTTCTTTCAGGATAGCATCGACTGTCGTACAGTCCTTGCATATTGGCAAGTGAAAGGCGTCGTCAGCTATTCCTTTGAGCACATGCCCGACCTTGTCCTGCTCGTTCATGCTCGCATCGACCTTACGGCAGAGAGCCAGGACGTCGTGGATGTAGGCGACGTACGGCTCGGTCGACGTTTGGGCACGGGAGGCAAGTTCACTTTTTGCGCGTAACTGGTTGGCGACAGGGTTGCCGAACTCTTCCAAAAGCTTGGCTTTACAATCGTCCCAGCTGGTGAGCGTGGACTCATTCGTCTCATACCAAGTGAGTGCCGTACCTCTGAAGCAGCAAGGGAGGTTGGCGAGCATGATAGTGGGGTCCCAACGGTTGTGGGTGCTGATCCACTCGTAGTGCTTGATCCAATCTTCGACGTCAACGTTGTCAGTGCCGGTGAAGAAACCAGGCTCGCGGGGCTGAGTAACGACGACCAGCGGGGTCACCGACTCGCTGGGTGGAGCCATGGTGGCAGGGTGAATATGACGCCCGCTGCGGAGTAACGTGATGAATGGTCACGAAGCCTCGAGGATTTGAGCGGCAAGACGAGTGGTAAGGGATGTCGGGCAACCTCCACCAAGATGTTACGTAGAGGAATACATGAAAATGAAGGTGTATTTCACACACAAAAAGAAGGGAGCACCGCGTTGGACCTAGCCCGAACGCGTATTCCCAAACCATATCCCGTAGGGGCCAAGGCCGACCACACCCCCTAAGCAGGGGCGCAGCCAGATACTTAAAAAATTGCAATTTTTTAACCTCCTTGGACGCAGCACCGTGACGTCTCTACCTATATGTGCGCGACTTCATGCGAGTGGATTTTTTTTTCCTCCTCCCCTCGTTTCGACTGCTTGGCAGGCGGCCGATGGTTTCGCTCCGTGGGCGGGGCTGGCCTGCGGCACTGGGGAAGCTGACGCACATGTGGTAGAAGCTAACCTTTTGTACCTGAACCCCTGATCTCTCCGCGCTCTTCTTGCGCACCTGCAAGTTGGCGCTGACCTCCGATCGTGTTCCTAAATAAGCGCTCCACTCGCTGCTCGAAGTGCGCGCGCGCGGATGGACGCTTTCACGCGCATGTGGCAATTATACGCGGCCCGGAAAGCAAACGCCCTCATTGAAAGCTCATTCTACAGCACACAGAAGGGTATACAATTCAGTTGGGTGCTCTTTCACTATATACACAGCTGAAAACACGATTCGGTGCTGCAGGTAAGGATTACAAGAAAGGCAGCCAATTACCCATGATTACATTTACAAACTGTCCTACACTTGCGAAATATTACAGCTGCATGAGCTGCTACAATTTGGCGCTTTCATAAGCACTATTACATTGAATTTCGGTAACATTAACTTCATTGCATTATTCTTTATCGGGAACAGTGCCACTTAGGAAAACATTGACATTTTGTTAACAGCAATAGAAGGTGTAAATTGTTCTTGCAAGGGTGATACATTGATAAGAAAGACACCTGCTCAAACGTACACGTTTTACACTCGGTCATGAATTCTGCATAATTTACACTGCTTGTCATAACAATTTAGAGAAACAATATCGAAAATATATACCAACCAAGGGCTAAGTAATAGTTGGATTGTACAGCAACTGAAGTACTCGAGGAGTTTGATATATGTCTACTGTACAGGGTATTGACCACAGTCTCTTCACTGAAGCCACCAGGCCGAGTTTGATATCTCTAATCATGCGTGCTACCACTCACGCTGTTGCGAATGTTGATTAGATATTTCTAACAATTTGTGCTTCATGCACACACAGATTTTGCTGCATAAGATACGTTATTTATAAATAGACAGCTCCAGCAGGATCCGAATGGCGCTGATGCCCCCCCTGTAATCGGGAAGGCACACCAAATCGTTACCACTTAATTTGGCTCAGTCCATTATTCGACCGTACTCCCACCAGCTTTTAACTCTACGTCCCGCCCCTGCGACTGAGCAGGAAGATGTTAGTAGGGTCCGTGACGATCCTACAGCACTAGAAGCAATTACCGAGTACGCCCTTGAAAACAGACTCTACACATTGGTGTAGCAGCCTGGCCGAGTTTCCTGTTCGGTATACAATGTGAACTGTCTGCAGCGTGAACTGTTTTCAGTGTGAACCGCATTGTCCACAGTGTGAACTGTAAATTAAAGTGTGAACTGTGCGTTTTGCTGCCACTGACTGACTTTAATGTGTCCATTTCGCGATTAGGAGCCCAAGACTGCAACTGTGTTCATTGTGCGAGTTGTGACCTTCCCCTTTTCTCCTCATCCTTGCTCCCCCAGGGCCCCATGGCCTCTAATTTAATGCAGTGTTATACTCACTCAGATACGTATATTCTTTTCACTGGGACTAATGAGTAGTTGCCCGTGAGCTTGAAGTCACGGTATCACACGTTCCCTTAATCGTGTGCACTGCCGGAAAATATGGGGAGTCGACTCCGGAGAGCCAACAAACCCCACCGAATCCACAGGGCACAGGTGACAAAGGGGGTGGCCGTCTGATGTGCGGCTTTCGCCGACCAGAGCGGCAAGAATGAGCAAGAGCCTTGAACGAAAAACAGCACAAAGACTTATATTTAGACAGGCAAGTTACAAACACAAGCACCAGGTAACGGATTGATAATGACAGAAACCTTAGATGGAATTCCAATACTAGAAACAGTCCAATTAGAGAAAATGATACAAACAGGAGCGTTAACAAATGAATATTACGCAGCGGAGCAGTTAACTAAAAAGAAAACGAACAGTTCGATGCTTATGAGAGACAGAGTCCCAGCATATTCACCGACCGGGCGGGACGATGCACCGCTGTCTGAGGCGATTCGGCTACCTGGGAAGCGTGGCTTCGTTGTAGGCCAGGCCGTCCGAGACGATCACGGTGATTCGAGGCCCGGGAGTACCTTGGAGTCCTCCAGGGCGCGGGTCGCCGATGGTGTGATGCACAAACTGACAGGTGCCGTTGTCACATCACGACTGCCAAACGTAGCTGGTTTGCTTAGGCGCGGCTTCTCTTTTTATAACCGTGCCGGCGCGGAGAGAGAGAGAGAGAGAGAGAGGAATTTTATTGAAATGAAATAAACACAGAAAGGTCGGCCTGACGGTAGTATATCTGGCCAGCTATCCTGTGTGTGGGAAGGGAAAGTGGAGGAAAGAGTGTGGATAGAGGACGAGAGAGATGAAGATGGCGGAGAAATAAATGAAGGGCTATGTATAGAAGATGCCTATACCGATACGGTGTATGCGTTAAAGTTAAGCCGGACGGGCCTCAACTACAATACCTCTGAGAGGCCGCTGCTGCGCAGAAATGTCAGCACAGCTTTAAATGCACTGTAGGAACGCTTCGCGTCTGGCCAAGGTCCCAGCAGCACTTCCTCCGACACCACACGACAGTCCAAACGGGCCAATGTTCGCACTAATTGTTCTCGAGGTTGCGCATAGCGTGGACAGTGGCAGAGAACATGCGAAATAGTCTCTGGTACATGGCATGTCTCACAGTCGGGGTCACTCGTAAAGACAATGAGGTGCTTGTAGCGACGGGTAAACGCTACGCCAAGCCGTAGTCGGTGAAACAGCGTGGCGTAGTTTCGCTGAATACCAGGAGGTAACCGAAACTTGCAGTCGGGGTCCAGGCGGTGTAATCTTCTATGATGATTGTAAGGGTGGGACCAGTGATTCGCCGAGGCGTGGCGGAGAATGGTAAACAGAAGGGCGGTCGTGTCCGTCCTTGCGAAGGGCAGACGTACAACATCTGCATTTGCAGAAACCGCACAACACACAACGCGCCCGCCGCCGTCAGCGAATAACTTCACTCTTCTCCCTTCTAGAATCATCGACGCTCTTTAGCACTGGCAAGGCCACCCGTGCCTCCTCGAGAGTGCTCGAAGCTTCGGTGTAAGTTGAGCGGCGGAGCTTTTTATTTTGGTATTTTCTTGCCGGCGAGCCGGCGAGTGGTCGTGTTACCGCCCCTTCGTTCGCGAAAGTTCCAGCCTTGTCTCGGGCGAATAGAACCGAACTGAATGAATCGGACGACTGAAGAAGAGTTAGGCGCTGTACAATAAAATGAAACATTTATACGACACTTTTAGACGTCGTACGCTCGAGTTTGTGATACATGGTAGTCGCAGCAGACATAAAACAAAGTAAAAAAGTTATCTCCTTGGCGCACTATTTTTACGATAGTGATTTCGCAGTCGAAATAGCGGCCAAAAATTCTCACTTTCAGAGATCCACTGATGGGTATAGATGAGCAGTTTCTGTCTGTTTCCTGCAACGCATTTTAGCTACCACATATATATACTTCTGTAGTGTCTGGCCATTTCGTTCGCCAGCATTGTGTCACAGCTCGTACCTCAACTGTAAGCCACACAGACGCAAAAAAGTATACAAATGTATAAACAAAAAATAGCAGGATTAAAAATATAAATAGTACAACACAAGTTGCCCGCGGAGCGAAACCATCGGCCACCCGCAAAGCAGCCGAAACGAGGTGAGGGGGAAAAAAGAAAAAAATCCACCTCGCATGAAGTCGCGCACATATAGGTAGAGACGTCGCGGCGCTGCGTCCAAAAAGGTTCAAAATTTGCAAGTTTTTTAACCTCATTGGCTGCGCCCCTGCTCAGGGGGTGTGGTCGGACTGGGCCCCTACGGGATATGGTTTGGGAATACGCAGCCCGAACCTCTTCTTCCTCACAGCTGAGCCCTAGCAAATGTCCGCAATGCTTGGGGCTATGTTCTAACATTTCCTTCTTTAACTACTGACACACTGTAACAATATAGCCAAGTTGTCAACCACTTATCCAGATCGTCAATCTCTTGGTGAGGTCTGGGGAGGGCGGGGTGGTAGGGCCAGCACAAATACCGTAAAAACCCGCGTATAATACGAGGTTTTTTTCCAAATTTTACTATGTAAAATTTGTGCCTCGTATTATATGTGGATCCCAAAGTTTTCACCCGAAAATTTGCACTTTCGGTTTCAGCGGAGGGTGCGCCATCTTGCGGTGGCGTTAGCTGGCTGCTGCTTCTCTCAGGTGGCGCCATTTTGGTTATTTTGACCACGCGAAGGATCTAGGCACGTTCACCGCAAGTCTATCGCGATGTCGGGTGCACGAAAACAGGATTCGGCTGCAATTAAAAGAAAAGTTATTTTATGTGCCGAGACCATCAGGAGTTGCGCCACAGGACGGCAATTCGGCGTCACCGAAGGCAGCATTCGTGGGTGGAGAAAGCAACTGGTGCTTGACTGGATAAAGTCTGTGTGGTGTCGGCGGCCTGCAGCACTGTTGGGATTCCCCTCAGTGCTCGTGTTGGACGCCTTTCGGTGCCACCTGGCCGATTTCGTGAAGAAGTTGTTGCGCGAACCCCGCACCGAACTCATTGTGATGCTAGGAGGAATGACATCCCAGCTGCAACCGCTAGACGTTTGCATCAACAAGCCTTTCGAAGATTGTCGAAGATTGCATCAGGTCCTGCTACCAAAGGTGGATGAGGTCAGGAGACCCGTAAGTGACAGCTACCGAATGGCTGACGCGGATTTCTCCAGCGGAGCTTTGTGGCTGGATCGCGGATGCGTGGGCCAGCATCCCAGAGGAGCTCGTCAATCGCTCGTTTAAGAAATGCTTTGATTTTTTTTTATGGCACTGAGGACCACTTTCTGTGGGAAGACATTTCCGAAAAGGCGACTTCAGGAGACAGCGGCAGCGAACCTGACGATGACTGAACGGACGTCGGGAGAGTGTGCCAGCGAAAACTGACCATGACTGAACGGTAACTGCAGTGCAAATAAATGTTTTCTGTGGTCTTTACCTCGCATTATATGCGGATGAAAACTTTTTTTCTGGTTTTGCTGTCCCCGAATTACACCTCGTATTATACGCGGGTTCGTATTATACGCGGGTTTTTACGGTACGCCATTTTCGGACACGGAATTGCGACTTGTGAAGAATTGCCAGCAAGCAAGGGGGCCTAACAAGCTTTGCCCGGGCGAGGAAGAGCGGCGACCGATGTCAGTGACGTCCTGAAAAAAGGCCCTCCACCTATTACATGTAGGAGCTGGCCCCTCATGGCTCGTACATAACCTGCTGTACGTATATTAGTCAATCTAGGTTTTCCGCCACCACACTAAAGTTGTCCTATGCTTCCTCCCGCAGTAATTCCCGCCAAAACCAATAAAGCAAAAGCGAAATAAGAGGTTCACAGACAATGCAGGAGTGAAAAAGTCATATTATTACGGCTAAGTGAGGCCATAACGTATTCGCGTGGAAAGCACGCAAGCAGATATAATTTTTTGAGGACTTTTTTGTGGGGATAAGTGCATGTTACATGCACACTCTGAATTCTTCTTTATCTACAACATTTGCTATAACATTCTGTGCCTCGTTTTATTTTATATTTTCCTTGTTTAACAATTTCTGGGCAATACGATAAACGGCAACAGAATTAATCGAAAGGTTTCCCCAATTGTCTGTTTATATACACTCGTATTCAGCGTACAGCGTGTTTCTGGCGAACAAACAGGGTGTAAGGGCTATGAGTTCTTGCGATATTATATATACTAAACTTGGAGGGGAAAGGCAGCAACGTCTGTTTGCACGTCTGTAGCGGCTCTGGTAAACACTTCATTTGTCAAAATTATATGCAGAAAAAAAGTGTAGAGAAAATTCTGTATATAGTAGTCAAATAACCGCCAAGGAAATTCATGTTAATGAACGAAAGAGGGAGCATAAATAGATAGACTTGGTTGAGGCCATCTTGAAGTGTGGTTCCAATGTGTTGGTCGGAGCCAGAGTGAACCCACAGGGCAATTTTATGTGCCTACAGTGTGCTGCGTAGTGCGGGGACTGTGAGGAGAGAGAGCGCAAGTGGGATTAGGGTGAGGTTAAAGAGCGTGGGTAAGAGGACCGCTCCTTGTGGCGTTCCGCGCTCTGGCATGCTGAAAATATAAGCCTGGACATTGCCAAAGCGGATAGTAGCAGTGCGTTGTGTAAGAAAGTTATAGATGTGGTGATAGAAGTGTAGGCCTAGGTTTTGGGATGAAACTGCCTGTAGTATGGTATGATGTGAGACATTGTCATAGGCTTTTTGAAGGTCTGGTGAAAGAATAGAGGTGTGATCTTGTTTCGGGGGTGTTGGTCGAAATCATAAAGGTACGGATAAGGGCGTCTTGAGGTGATAGCTTAGGTCAAAGCCAATCTTGTTTGGGGGTAGGCTGGAATGTGTTCAAGGTGTGGATTAATACGATTCTACAGGACGTGTTCGAGAAGTTTGCCAAGGAAGGAGGTGAGGGAGATATAGCGGAGGTGGTGTATAGAGGTGGTTTTCCATGTTTGGGGATCAGGCGGATGTTGGAGAGCTTCCAGGTGGAGGGGAGGGTGTGGTTAAGCCGGTGTTGGTTAAAGAGTTGCAGAAGGTGTTCGAGGGCCTCCTCATCTACATTTCGTAAGAGGGCGTATGGGACGTTGTCATGTCCTGGCGCAGTATTCTATTTCGGCGAAGATTTTACCTATACCCCAAAGCGTTCTCTCGCGACCCTTTGTGTTAACAGAAAACTCCCACAAACCAATAAAAGAAATTACTGCCACCGCCAGCAATCGAGCCTGCAACGAATTAAGAAACGATGCGAGAACCCGTTTTCTTACCGACTGAAGTACTAGCCCGCGCTGAGCTGGGGGACATCGATGGTGCATTCACCGTGCACATCTGTGCGCTTACAATTTGCGTTCTCGCAAAATACCATGTGATAGAGTCACGCAACCTCTCGCGCCGCTGTGTGCTCTGGCCACGGCACGTGTAGTGGGCGTGTGCGTGCCTTGTGGTAGGAGGTAGTAGAGGTTACAGCAGGATCACTATAATGTTAGGAATCTCAATTCTCAGACTCGGCCACCGATCTGGTCGTCTCCGTCCGTGGCAGCACAGACGAGGGAGAAATGAGAGCGTGTAACAGAGGGTTTGAGCTTCCTTTTATTTTATAAGAAAACAGCTTTCACTCATGCACCTTACCAAAACATTCACCCCACCACCATTCGCGGATCATGCAATGGTTTACCTTACCAAACACTACATGATTGAAGTAATAAACGTTGTGGTTAAGCGCACTTCACTTCTCTATAGTTTTGCTCTTTATATAGCCCCGTGTGTGAATTCAGGTGTCGTTACATTGGTAATCGTTGTGGGTGTCGTTTACGGCTTCGCTTTGCAACAACCTTCACGTAGTAGAATTGCCGCGCATTTTTTGGGTTTGTTTATTTGGGCTTCAGGGTTTCTTTCTTGAAGGTCAATGTTTTGTTTCGAAGAATCCTTAAAAATGCTTATCTCAGCCTTGAGTTCATATTTAGGCTCAAGTACAAGTTTCGCAACTTCCATTTTTATTTAAAAACAGCAACAGTAATACCCCGAACGAAAGACAACGAGCACCAGTAACACCGAGAAAGACAAAAAAATTATTGAGGTTTTCTGACAGGGTTGTCAAGCACTAACCTGCAGTGGACTGAACGTGATGTTTGGGGCAGTCTTCTCTGTGCTGTCACTCTGCCAGTGGCGAGACTCCGGGATCGCCTTCCTTTAATGTGCGCTAGGTGTGGTGTAGCACTGGGGGCAATTTAGCTGCGAGTTAATCAACCCCACATATGGCTGACGATGGTTTCGTCCTGTATAAAATGAAAATGCGCGAGGCATGACTGCAGTTTAAGTATTTTTTGACCATCCTGCCTACATGTACTTCTTGTACACGCAATGTTTCAATTTTTATGTAGTCGGCTTAATCACGACCCCCCATTGAAGCAGAAAAGTCGATATTTTTGATTCAGTTCCTCAAGAAACAGTGTTCTTTTGAAAAACAATGAACATGAATTCATGACAACCTGAGAAGGAGTCAACGCGTATGTGATAGGACAGATGGTTCGAACTGTGAAACATGGTTAAGTAGCGTGGTAAAGACAGAACAAAAGTGGAGCCCAAACGGGACTAGCGGAGACATGAACTGATATTTTTCTGGGCACATCAAAATATATAGAGGAAGGCCGCATTCGTGAACAAGATCAAAGCACAAAGAAAAATTGCAAGGCAAAGTGGGTCACGTTTTTACACACGCGGCAAGTTCGCATCCAGGTATTCGATGTCTTTTTCGACCAACTAAAAGATGCCATGCTCACACACCTATCACCGGCTTTCATTATGTCCACGCTTCAAACAATTCACGGCTAGCTTGGTCCGTAAAACAGCGCAATATTAGTGTCTTATCATAAAATGAAACACAGTGTGGAACGCTCTGGCCGCGGCGGCAATGGTCAGCTAAATGGCCCCCCGAAGCTAGCGCTTGAACAGCTCTACGGTGCTTCCGGAGCATGTCACTATTGCACCTACCAGTCTGCCCAATATAGCATTTTCCACAGGATAGAGGCACATTGCATACAACACCTTGTTTGCAACCAACTTACTGCGAGGCATGCCTCTTAGCACAGCGGTTGCCCTTTTTCACGCCATTCACAGTAGAGCCCATTAGTGGTAGATTTTATAAGGCGGAGAACCCAACGTCGGCACCACATTTTCTGGCCACCTTTTTAAGGCGGTTGGAGAAATTGTGCACGTAAAGGACGACCACAGGTCTTCTTTATATGTGTATGAGACTACGTTTATCCCACCTAGCAATTTTCCCTGATATCTTCCCAACTCAAATCGGTCATCTCAGGAGATTTAGTATTTTGAACAGCTATAAAGGTTTCCGTTATGCGGCGTAAATCTTTAACTCGTCCTTTTTCTTACCCATGCGATCATTTCTGCACGGCTACCTAACTTTGGTTCCCCAGAGACTGTGGCGCCCAGATAACATACGAGCAAAAAAATTTCCGAGCTTCTTTTCGACGATGTATCATTTTTAAAGCTTCCCAGTTTCACTTTTTCCCTAAACGTAGTAAACAAATAGATACAGCACTAGCGGGGCAGCAGTCAACGTACTATAGCTGCGATAACTGTTGTTTTTTTCTGTGTCCTCCTCATTTCTTGCAAGCATGTTGTGTTTTTATGGTATTAATTTTTTTCTTAGAAGATGGCGGTATTCTTTAAAGCCGTTTTCACACATACGGAAAAGCCTAACTCAGTTTTTTTTAGGCTAAATTGTATGTGGGATAGTGCATATGATTGCAAAATATTGCTAGAAAGGCAATGATCCTCATTTTAACTCTAACTTACATGGGAGATGTAAACAGTAGTTGAATGGTGAGTTTATAATCACACGTAAGACGTGACTTGTTTTCTTACTTTATAAATTGTAAAAATAGAAATTCAGTTTTGCCACTACCCCCCCGGAGCCACTGGTGCCTCTATAAGAATCACCGTTAACCTCAGGAGAAGGCCAGGTTTTCTAAATCTCAATAATCTTTAATCAGGGGTAACGGACCACAGGTGAAAGCCCGAAAGAAAACTCCAGATGAGAAATTCGTAATCATACAATGGAGTTCCAGAGGATTGAGGAATAGAAAAAAAGGTGACATCTCCAGTTATATCTCCAGTCCCTCGGCCCCCCACCAGCTATTCTGGCTCTTCAAGAGCCTGGAGCAGATGCTGAATTTCCAGGGTATAGCTCATTCTAGGGGGGCCTAACGAGATGGATACTGGTGAACAAGGCGTATGCTGCGATCCAAGTCGATCTGGATCTAGAAACCGAGGAGGAATACAGTATGGTAAAGGTTTTTTCACTTAGACATCGCGACCCTCCAATACACGTATTCAACGTTAATTGCCCCACGCACAAGCCCCGCTTTACTTTTAGGGATTTTTTTTAATCGAGCACTTAAACTGGGCGATAACGCACCCCTCGTCATAGTTGGGGATGTTAACACCTCGATCTTCATTTCGGGTACCACTTTAAGCAAAACATGGGGCACACGTTAGTGGAGTTAATCTCCATGCTTCGACTTACCATGATCACGGACCCGGCACGTTTCACGCGTATGGGAAACTCGGTAACTCGCGACACGTCCACCCACATATCGCCAGATACAAATAGTAGAGAAGCTGCTAGGGAAAAGCTGGAAGCGACACTGGGAAGCGATGACTGCATCTTTAAGTTCACCCTCTTGGTGATGGCTGCTGGAAGAAAGTTGGGCCACACCAAACTGGCCAACTGGCATTATTGTAGGCTGCAAGGAGTTCCCCTGGTTCTTCTCAAAGACAGGTATATGGAGTGGGCAAAACAGATCACCGCCTTACAACAGCATCACGTTACAACACAAAAGAAAAATCGAAAAGAACCTAACTGTGGACATCCATCTCATGCACATATGAGAGGCAACGCCGGAGCCTTAATAAAAGATGGATGTAAAGGAAACTTATTTGAAAGCTTCGAGCCCGCATCAGTGAACTAACAGAAAAAGCGGCGGAATATGCTGTCTAACTCAGCGACGCAAATTGAATAGCGATGTTTAATTACCCTACGCGTGAAACGGGATCAAATGGTACAATGCGCCTTTTCCGTAGTGTCATTAACCCAACTCACATGAAATGTGAAACGCAACATCAGCTCCGAAGAGCTCTACGTGAGTACTAAGGTAAGACTACCCAACTCGCGGATACTCTGTGAAGGATATCTGTGCCGCACGGAAGACCCCAGTGGACATGAGTATCGGTACGCAGGCAAGCAGAACCGACACATGGATGCCCCATTTACACTACAAGGCTTTTTTGCAGCTTCAGCCAAGATGCGCAGATATACAGCCCCGGGAGGAAACCGTGTAGCAGTCGGACTACTGGCGAACCTCCAAGGCTCGGCCTACTTCCAACTGCTAGATTACATAAATCAACACTGGGACGGCCATCCGCTCCTCCCAGAATGAAAGACCACCTTGGCCACTTTTACACCCAAACGAGTGAAATTGTTTATAATAATATTCTGAGGCTAATGTTGCTCACCTTATGGGTGGGTGAGAGCATGGAGGCGGCAGTACGGGATCGTCTCTCTCCACGCATTCAGTCAACGGGTGTCTTTGCAGACACTATGTTTTGGTTCTGCCCCATATAAAGGCAGATGACACCCTTCTCCCTCCACAACGTGACATAATTTACCAACTACAATGCGACAAAACAACAAAGCAACCCGTGCAGTAGATCTCAAGGGGGCATTTGGCAGCGTCCGGCACAGCGGCATACGGGCAAACTTAAGCACAGCGGATTGTGGTTACAAAGCCTTCCCGTGAGCAAGAGATTTCCTCTCCAAGCGTCAATAATTTGTCTCGATCGAAGATCAGGAGTACCGTCCATATTACATGGGTACACAGACAACTCTACAAGGAGCGGTCCTGTCGCCGCTTCTCAATAACATCGGTATGATGGAGCTGCTGCACGAATTAGCTCGGGTAGAGTGCATAAAACCTGCCCTTCATGGTGATGACATAACAATATTGACCACAGATGGCAGTCTTGGGGAAATGGAGGGCTGGCTTCAAAGGGCTGGCAGCATTACCGAAATCTAAGCTAACGACTGCGGCATCTGATGTGCACCAACAAAATCAAAGCTTTTGCAATTCAAAGCCAATTCTAATGACACCACAAGGCTTTACATCTCTTTAAAAGGTTGTCCTGTAAGACAAGTGGAAGAAGTCAGGATCTTTGGTCTGCCTATTCCCAGGAAACTGAGCCCGGAGACCACCATTGCCAAACGGAAGCGAACAGGCGAGCAAGTCGCAAGAATGATACAGCGCGTATCCAACAAGCGCGGCGGGTTATGGGGCAAGGACGCACTCCGGCTCGCCCATGCCTTTGTAACCATACCATACTATTATCCGTACTGTGCTTACGTATGACCTAATAACACGAGAATCACATTGATGTCTTCATTAGGATGGCCACAAAACGAGCTCTTGAACTCCTGGTGGCTACCTCCAACACCGGGCTATCGGCGCTGGTTGTGCTCAATTCATATCAAGAGGTGAAAAAGACCCATCTGACAAATCAGTACACGAGACTTGCACAGACGGCTACGGGGCCCCACTTGCTTGATCGCCCTGAAATCATCATGGGTGCACTCTAGAGGCGACGTGCAAACTCCCAGAGTTGTGGGGGTGCAGGCTGTGGTTGCATCCACTTCCCCATAAAATGGAAAAGCACACTTACGAGATAAGGAGGGAAGCACGTGCTAGGACACTGGCAAGTTATGGGCTTCGCATCTCGAAAAAAATATAAAGCTGTCCCACCAACGTGAAAGCAATAGGCAGTGCATAAAGAAAGTGATTCGCCATAATGGGCTTTAGCTTTGCTGCCAGCTCACTGCTACCACCCATCACGCTCTTCGCCTGCCTGTCGCACTCCGGCCTTGACGAATTTAACAGAGGCTTCTAAAATGCAATTCAAAATTCAAACCATCGCAGTGGTCGCGCCTCCCTTTCGTGGAACAGCGCGAGCAGGAGTTCGGTTCTTTTTTGCTTGCTTTCATGACCCACGTGCCGGACCCTTATTGCGCGCTTTCAAACGCGTCTTTTTTGGTGGACACTTCTTTCGCTTCCTCTCGTAAACATAACCCAATGGGCGTTCCGAAATAAATGGACGCGTGCGATGGAGTTTATACACCCAGATTTTGCCTGAAATTTGCCTGGAGTTTTCTTTGCTCTTAGCAACGAGACGTTATATCGCAAGGGCCAGCGGTTCGAGTGTCGCACGGTTAAGACTGTGTGGGCCGCTTGTTTTGCGAAGCCGTGTCAAGGGTTTTAATTGGACCCGTTGTCTTCCTGCGCCGTCTTATTCACGTAGTCGCTTGTCGTCGTAGCTCGTTATAGAGAACGAGCTACGACGACAAGACCGGCCCCAGAAGGGCTGTGCACTTAAAAACGGTAATGTTTGCTTTCGGCGTTGAAAAAAAATCCATGGCGCCAGTGTGCTGCCGAGCCTGTGACTGTGGCGGTCCAAGTTTCGAGCATTACTTTAGGGTCCTTTTTTTAAAAAGCAGGCTTGCGGGTGTACAGGTCACAGTGTTGCTGTTACTCACTGCCTGTTACGAGCAGCTAGGCCACACGGTGGTTGAGTGCTTGAACGCAGGCTTGTTGCACGGCGGTCGACCCCGGCATCCTCCGACAAGTTTCTTGCTTGAGACGTTAAATCATCAGCCTTCCTTGGGGAGCAGCTGCTTCTTGCGGGTAGGGCGCCATTTGTTGCCATCGCATGCCTCTGAACGAAGCTTCGTGTCTGGCCAGACATGCACCGTAAAGGGCTGTTCAGCGAAGATTGCAGATATGACGCTATGTGCGCGTTTTGTTATCGTGTCTGATTAGGCGGGTCTTTTAGACTACCAGCGATGTCCAGTCTCTTTATTACAGTTTGTGGCTCCATCGCTTCTTAGCAGTGTATCTGATGATCGAAAAACTCGAGGAGCTGCTGGAGGTCATGTTCGGGTTCTGTCCTCGGGTTCTATGGGTCAATTTCTTCTTGAGTCGCGATAAAATCCCCTGTCTGGAGGGTGGGTGGTTTGGAGCGCTCAATAAACAGGAAACCCATGTCGGGTAGCACTAGTCTGTTGAGAACCTCCCGTAGCATGAGACAATATTCAGTTGGACTGCTGCCAAGGTCCTTCCAAGTTTGTATGTGCACCTGTCGTGGTCTTATAGTCGCCAACGTTTCTGGGCGTTTGAGGGCGACTAAACTCGTTTATAACCAAACTGGTTCGTGGTTGTCTAGAAGGATGACTTTCTTGTCAACGAACAGCTTCTTCAGTATGCCTACGGCGTGTTTCTTGCCCTACTCGGTGGCCTAAAGTGCAGAGATGACCGATGCAGGAGCGCTGGTAACGAGGGTGTTCAAGTAGCCAAAATTGTTTGCAGTGCACAGATCGTCGTTGTTGTGTTATGCACAGCCAGCGAGAACGGCATCGACAAGCGCTGCCCGTTTCTGCAGTTTTTATCAAGCTTCATGATCTGAAGCTGAGGGAGCTTTGACTTACTGGTGCTCAGAGCCTGCCATCTCGTTGGCCATACAGGACTCGACGTGAGCGCGTCTTGCACTAAAGCGTAGGGCAGGTGCCGTGTTCACGACTTTGTTTCCCTAGTTTGCCGCGTACGGCAACTCGCTCCTGAGCAAGTCGTCCAGCGTCTCTTCAAATTTGAGTTCGTCAAGTTTCTTTCTCTGCCTTCTTTTCCGAATAAATCTTAGTTGCAAGTAGCGGGTGTCCCTGTGCACTCTCGTCGTCCCTCGTTTATGTTTTGCGCTTCGAACAGTTTTGCAATCGAATACCAACTTCCCCAGAAATCCGGCTTAATCAACTAGGCTGTGACCATCGTCAATTCACTGCCGCGCGTTCGGGAGACGGCGTGTCCGGATAGAGAGAATGGCGCGGTAATAATCACGTTTAAGAATGCAGATGGTCCCCCGAAGTTCCGAGAATTGTTGACGTTGCAGAACACGAACGGGTAAATATTGTTTTCTTGACCGCACGGCAGCGGCGGCTTTCCTGCGAAATCCCTCTTCCGCGCGCCACCATTGAACCGGCTGCTTTTCGTGGCGGCGCATTTCGCCCCCTCTTGTGGAGTCATGTGTACTTGCCGCCGCGTGCTTGCTCGCCAGCGCAATGGCTTTCGACCCGAAGTTGGTGCCGGCTAAATAAATATTCGGTAAATGGCTGTGTGATAGCTGCGTACGTGAATTTGGGCTCTACCCTATGCGTGTACGGACGTCGGAGGGGCGTTCTCGAGAGAGAGTAATACCGAGGTCTTATAATGCTGAACATGGCTGTTAAAGAGCGTTCTCGACTTGTCTTGCCGAGACGGAATGAAAAAGAGACGGTGTTCGCGATTAGACTCAGGAAAAGCAGGTGTTCATGTGGATCAGGGAGCGTAGAAGGTAGAAGGTAGACTGGGGAGAACTTGCAGAAAAGGGAAGAAGAAGTGAGAGGAAACGCGACAAAGCGGTGAAAAGGAGCTCAGAGCGTTTGAAGATGGCAAAAAAAGGTAGGGATAGAGCATGTGGGTCAAGTAGGTTTGAAGGTGAGAACGTACCCCAGGAGGTTGATGGAAAACATGAAAAGAAAGAATAAGAGCTCGCGAGGAGGTTGTGAAGGGTATAGACAAACCATGTGAGGAGGCAGATACCGAAGCAAAAGATGAACAACAGCAATGAGCGATCTCACGAAACCCGTGTCTGAGCTTCGCAGCTTTAGTATCCGTTGCGGTAATTACCGAGATTAGGTCGGGAGCCGCGCCTGAAGGGTTGATGCACTAAGTTCACTAACCTGGCCGGGTGTCAAAAACCCCAGTCCTGAGTTACGTCAGGGGGAGCGCGTGTTGGTAATGGTGAGAAACTCCGTTTCTCAGGCTGCTTCACCGAACGCAAGCCGCGTGCACGAGCGGCTTTCGATTGTAACAGGCACTTGTGAGGTTGTGGCTGGTGGTCACCCGGTACGTAAGAAAAAAATAATTTCGAAAAGGTCATCGCGTTCGCCGGCCGCGATTCCACTCCTTCACCAACCCTTCGCTCCCGCTGCCAGCACGAAGCATTGCCCCACGCTGGGGCATTGGGGAAAGATGAACATTGAATTTTCGGACACAAATCGAAGTCGCATTTTACCCCACCACTCCGTCTTCCCTGAAGTCGTGTACCCCCCTCATCCCCTCATGAGGCTAAACTGTCCAAACTGTTTAGGCATGACAAAGATAAAGGGTGGGGACATACGCAGAGGGGGTGGGAAATACGCGAATGCACTGCCCCGTTTTGAGAATATTGCTAGGAGGTGATAGAATTGAATTGCCTCTAAGCCATAACGCCGTCACGTCAAACGTGAACGTTCCCCTTCACCCGTCCTTTTCCTATGGTGGTGTGTCTGTGAGTGCGGTGTTTGTGCGTGACGTGATGCCTTGGTTCCTCGATCGGCGCAACGTACGGAACTTTCTGTGCACTTCGGGGGAGGTGAAGCACAACTGAACATTCTTGAAAGGACGCTCTCGTGCTACGCCGTCAGCGAAAACATGGGAGGGTGCATCCATAGTGAGAAGACAAACATTTCTAAGTTTTTTTTTGTTTTCACAAATTGCCTGGGTTCTTAGGCAGCGTGTTTTTCTTGTCTGTAGTTAGTGAGTGCCAAATTAATTATGGTGTGTTCGCAATTCCAGCCAACTGAGTGTTATGCCTTAAGTTTTCTCCTTGGTTGTTGCATATGCGTGCCACGGAAACACGACGCAACTTCTTCCCCACTCGCCATTAGCGTTTCAAGCGTTTTATTTTCGATTTGCAGAAGTCTCCGTTCCTTTTAGGCATAGTGAATAGGTGGTGTTTTGTAGCTTAAGCGAGCGAGGTTTCCAATCAACCGAAGTGCAGAACTGCTGCGGGGCTCAGTTGTAGTTATAACTAGCTCCTGCAATCAGGTTTTGTGTTGTTCTTGAAGCGTAGGTGAACAAAGAGTCCTTTTCAATTATTTGCAGATTGACTGAACAAAGAGGTCTAGTAACGCTCTTAGAGGGAGGAGTTGTAAGGTCCTCTCACGAGATCAGTGGCCAGACACCCACTGATCTCATGAGGTGACCTTACAACTTCCCCCTCTAAGAGGGTTATTGGACCTCTTTGTTCAGTCAATCCGAAAATAATTCGAAAGAGCACTTCCTTGACCTACGGTTTAAGCACCTCTTTGTTCACTTCAGTCACTTGTTCCGTCATTTCAGTTACTTGTTCACTTTGTTCAGTCACCTCTTTGTTCACCTCTAGGTACAGCCATTTGACTGATGCAAGAGGTCCAGTAACCTTCTTAGAGGGGGAGTTTTAAGGTCCCCTCACGAGATCAGCGGCCAGACACCCCGGCCTTGCGTGTAAAAGGATAGATCCCGTTGCCATGTCTGGCGGCACAGCACTGGCAACACTATGCTGTGGACGCCGTCAATTCGCTGCATTGCGTTCGGGAGACAGCTTGCCTGAATGAAGGTCATTCGCTGCATTGCGTTCGGGAGGCAGCTTGCCTGGTTCATCGGCACAGCCTGGATCCACCTAATTAGCCATTAAGAGGACCCACAGTGTCGGTATACGAGACTCGTAGAAAACATGGGCCCCGGCCATGGTCGTCAGCCCTGCGGGTACAGCTCGGTCTTACTTGGTATCTACAGAAAGCGGACAGCAGCTTCGTTGCACGAGGTAACACCTGATGACTACTGAAATCTACACGCCTGACTCGCAAGCGGAATCGGAGCCTGTGACGCACATCCTAGAAGGCAACACAACAAGCGCTACCCTACGAAGAAGCAAACGTGTTCGCCAACAGCCCCGGCGCTACCCATTACCAGAATTATTAAACATTTTCGTGGTTGAAAGTGAAAACGGAAGTTTTTTTTTATTATTTTTGTTTCTTTTTTTCCTCTTCTAAGAAAAGGGAGAGGTAGCAGGGCGCAAGCATACGAGCCTGCAACACTACTGCGCATGTCCCGGCTACCGCAGGCGCTTATCACTCGCATGCATAAATACTTCTCATTCATTTAACTAATCTATTTAATCATACATGCACAAATTTACCCATGCATACATTAAATTGTACATGAATATATGCCAGTATCTGTGTTCACGCACGCATATTATCTGCACAGCAACTACTGAATAAACGTGTATATGCCGATATATTTTTGTACACAGAAGCATATTCTCTGTATATGTGTACATATCGCACACTGGATACATGTATTACGTATACATAAAAGCACAGCACTGCTTAGCAAGCCGTACACTGCAATGATAGGAAATAGTTGGCGTGATATTTCGCAGATGCACATATGGAAAGCGCAATCAGTTTTTAGAGTTTACACTGAAAAAACCTCTTTACTGTAAACACAAATTTACTAGATACTTTAATTTCCAGTGGAATCGTGTTCCATATTTTCGCCCCGTAGTATTGTATCAGTCTTTGGCCGTGGGTATTTCTAGTGATTGGTAGGTTAAAGTTCCCATGGTTTGCATGGCGAGTATTTCTGGTGGGAATTGTGAACAGGTCGACTGCCAGTAAGTAGTTGCTGTTTATCACCCTATGTATTATGATTGCAACTTTAATTTCAGCTGTGAGCGCCAAGGGAAGAATTTGTAGGTCGCGGAATAGCGGGGCACTTGGTGCGCACCAGGGTGAGGAAGTTATGGTGCGTAAAGCACGCTTCTGCAATCGAACCAGAGGTTCGAGATGTGTTCTGAATGTAGATGCTCATGATTCGCAACAGTAAGTGAGGTGACAGTGGAACAGGGTAAAATGAATTTGTTTTATGATAGGGCCACTAAAATAGGTTCCAGTTCTTAGCAATATGAAGCATATAGAGGCAAGTGTTAAACAAACGCTTCCAATGTGGGCTTTCCAATTTAATTGTGAATCTAGTGTGACGCCAAAGTATTTAATGCAGTGTACTTGTTCCAGTTCGTAGTTGTATACGAATATTTTAGGGGGTATATCCGTTGCAGGCCTCGGTTTCGATTAAAAGACAATATATTTTGTTTTGGTTCAGTTTATTGTTAGTTTATTACCTTGGACCAATGACAAATACGCGTTAATTCTACATTAGCAATAGCTTCCGCCTTAGGTATTGTTTTGTCTGTAAATATAATTGCAGTATCATTGGCGTAAGATATAGCCTGAGAGCATGTTAGTATACTGGGAAAATGATTTGTGTAAAGAGAAAACAAAATAGGCGCCAGCACTGACCCTTGTGGGATTCCAATATTTATAGCCGAGAGGGAGGACTTGTAGTTGTCAATTGAAACGTATTGCTATCTGCCAGATAAGTAACTCGAAAATAGGTCCTACAAAGAATTGCTCAACCCGATATTTCGCAATTTGTCTAATATATATCGTTATCCACAGTACCGAATGCCTTCTTTATATCCAAGAAAACTACCAAGGCAGTGTCACCATTGTGCAAAGAGGTGTGTATTTTTTGGGTTAATTCCATTACAGCGGTTGACGCCAACTTATTTGCCCTAAAGCCATGCTGGCTGCTCATAATTATATCATTATGAACTTAATCGTTTCCAGTTGAATTGAAATTATTTTTCAAAGACAGTGTTCATGACACTGAGCACTGAAATTGGGCGATAACTTCCAGGGTCATTGACGTCTCCGGCTTTAAATACGGGAAAAACCATACCAAGTTTTAAAATGTTGGGGTAAACACTCATATGCAACGCATGGTTAAAAGTCCTTAGTAGCACTGGAGCAAAGACGTCGATGCTATATTTCAATGTCCTAACGGTTATCCCGTCCTATCCGGTAGATTTTTGGCTCACCAAGCTGGTAACTACAGATACCAGTTTGCCATGGGTAATGTCACGCAGCAAAAACGTGTCCTGCAATTGCGGTAAATTTCTTTTAAAGGAGGTTGAGGGTATGTCACGAACCAAATCCTGACTAATGATGACAAAAACGTGTTAAATTCTTCTGCTTTGTCAGAGTTACTATATCCGGGGTTATGTTTTTCATAGCAGGGCGTCCTTGAAATTATATTTCATTGCGTTGTTAAATATATTCCATGTTTATTTGGTGTTTCCATGCGCATGTTGCACCAGTGACATATAGAATTCCTTTTTCCGCTTCCTGGTCATGCGAACCACAAGGTTAAGGGAAGCACGAAAACGCTGAAGATAATAGGGGTTATTTTTGTGCTGTTTCCACCTATGGTACCAAGTATACTTTTCTTTGATAGCCTCAAGTATCGAGTGGGTCATCCATGGACAGAGCAGTTGAGTGTATTTGTTAGTACTATACATGTTAATTTCATCTATGGCGCGTTTTAAAAACTCAATCAGGTTTGAGTGTTCTCTGTGGATGTCCGAATCAAATATAATACTTGTGTTTATATCGGCTATTTTTCTTTGAAGCGTTGTTTAGGTAATTTTTCATTTGCCAGTAGCATGATTGATGTTAACGGATGACTCTTTTTAACCCAAGAGCGCGAACACAGGTGAGTGGTAAGTAATGGGTACATCACAAACACCAGTACACATTTGTTCCTCATTGCTCAGGATATGGTCGATACATGTGGAGGAAGTGCCAGTAGTTCTGGTAGGTTCGGAAATCAGGTTTTTGTAATTGTACGACTGTAATAAAAGGAGGTAGTCTATATTCTGGTTATGGGCAGTGCCTAGATTAAAGTCACCGCTGATTTTAACAGGGCCTTTATGAATCTGGCTTATATTGCCATAAATGGTTTCCATTAAATCTGGGAACTGCGCCACACTAGAATTTGGTGGCCGATACAGCGCGCCAACAACTATGCCATCACGCAGTCTGATAAAGACGGATTCCAGTGCTTGATCGTTTATCAGCACGTCATTCAAAACAGTGTGCTGCAAGAGTGACTTAATGTAAAGGGCAACGCACCCTCCTCGTGAGCGGTTATTTCTGGAACTGCAAACGCCACTGTATTCAGTGAAAGGAAAATTTTCACCTGCTTTAAGCCAGGTTTCCGATAAGGCCATAGCATCGAACGGGAAACTGTGCTTAGCTAAAAATTTCAAGAGCAAGTCTTGACTTTTTCGAACACGGCGTATGTTGCAATGAACCACAGAAAAACTCGGATTTTTTTGTTGTGTGTCGATTACTTGATTAATAGAGAACCTTGTTGTGCAAAAAGTCAAAAGTGCCTAGCAGCCTTCCGTGATGATTTTAAAGAACCTTTTCGAGATCCTCCTCGGATATTATACGTAGGACCCGTGAATTTTCTATTTTCCTCATGAGGATTTTTCCTTCAATCACCCAAGCAAACCTCCAATTCTTGTCACGTTTAGCCTGGATGGCTTTCCCCAGAAGAACCTTGTTCTCTGGGCACAGGTGATCGTTTACATATATCGGCTCATTAGACTCCACACCTAGCACGGACGTGCAGAGCCTTTGCTTTTTGGCTTTGAGCATGAACTGGTCACGCCTCTCTCTCGAAATGAACTTGACAACAATTTTTGGTTGGTTCTTGTCTTTTGTAGGCACACGGTGGATAGCGTCAATGTCGTTGACGCTCAGTTCGGTTTTCAAACAACCGGCTAGTGTCAGAATAATTTCTGGCAGCTACTCCTCAGCGCTCGGTGGCACACCTTTGATTTCTAAGTTGTTCCTACGGCTGTAATGCTTCAATTGTATTATATCTTGCCTCATCTTGCTAACTTGCACTTTCAGCTGCTTTGCATCAGCATGGTCTTCTGGCTGTTTCTGTTTGACTGCCGAAACGTCGCGACACACATTTTGAACGTCAGTAATAAATTCTTCAAACTTCACCCTCATACCAGTCACAGATTTCACCAAATCCTGCATTTCGGTGTGGGAAGCCTTGTAGTCCGCGGCAACGGGCTGGATGTCTGCCCTTATACAAGTTGTGACTTGTTCAAGGCGAGAGGTGAAGTCCACTAAGGCTTTTGCCAGTTCTTTTACAGACCCATCCGACTTTTCCGCCAATGACTGGCTGATCTCTGCGAGTGGATTAACATCACTGGCCATGATGCGTCAGATTGTGGACAAATTATAAGATGAACACTTGGCAAGAAAACAGAAATCGCGTCACAAATTTGCGGAGCGATCTAGGAGCTCATAGGCAACTCTGTGTGCAATCAAATTACAATTGTTTGCACGAACCTGTATTTACACACAAAATTCAGCGTCAGGACGATGTTTTCAGCTGCCTAGATCGCTCTCGAATGTGCCGAGGGATGGTCTTGCAGTCCTTATATACTGGTGGCCGATGCGCAGGTCATTCTGGTTTCTCCGAGGAACACACAACCAGCTGATCTCCCGGCGGGGTTCACACACTTGCCATGTGTGGACTCGTTGATGGTACAACACCACTGTACTTCGTAGGCTGCGGCAAGCTCCGAGTAGTTGATCTGTAATTACAAAGAAGATTTGAAAGGTAATTTAAAATTTCGGAACAATAGTGCTCGATCGCTTGTTAGAACTCTGTAGGTCGGTATTTTTTAAATGTCCAGTATCACTGCAAGAATTCTTTTGTTTTTTTTTTATGGCGAAACTCTCCGTCGAATACACATTTATTCGTCTGCGGCGGTTCAGCATTGCGGTGGTATCTTTGTTCGACACACGACCGCACTTTGTTTATGTTTTTTTGCGAACTACCCTTATAGTTGTTAAAAGAACAACGAGCGTGAAAGCACAAGTCGTAAACGCACAAACACTTGTAAAATGGGTTTCGCTTTCCTAAGGGCGATATAGCACTTGTTTAATTGCCAAACACAATTTCCCCGGCGCTACTTCATTGATTCATTATGACATTTAACGCGACGACGCTCCACAGGCGATGAGGCGAGCCGCAGTGTTGGGTTCCGGATAAATTTAGACCACCATCCGAAATTTCAAACACGCAAGCGTTTTTACTTTAAGCCTCCATCAGAAAAGTAGCTGGCGCGGCCAGAAACCGAACCTACGTCCTTTGGCGGCAGCGTTATTTGAACACACAAAATCAGTCAGCCAATTATTTATTGTATAAAAATAAGAACGAACAAAAACTGAAAGAACCACGCGTGTTGGCTGCTAGGGAGAACGATTTTTCTGAACTTCCATTTCCTTGCGGGACCGTTGATTGCTCGGCAAGTGTAAGCCCAGTAAATAATAAATACATTTGGGCAACCCGTTGAGAACTTTTGTGCGAAATCAAAAGCACATCGAAATAACAAGAGCAAAGGACGTGTACAGCCAGTGAATTTTTAATTATATCATGGAAGCGTCAGCCACCGAGTGGGTCTGCGCTTTTTCTGTGTAGAATTTGGCTAACCGACCGAGAATAGATCGCCCAGTTCGTATGCGTAGAGCGGTCCCCTATGTGCAACCGTCGTCTGCTACGCTGTTTGTACAACGACGACACAACCAATTCCCGGATGTTATCAGCCCCGTACCTTCATGGCCGTGAACAAGGCGAGCAAGATATATCTGTCCCCGCACGGCAGTGAAGATAGCCGGTTGAAAACTACCTGAAAGGCGTTTGCGCCATAATTATGGGAACACACTAGCAGATGATGGTTAAACAGGTGGGACCGTTCTCGAATGCAAGCTGTGCGATCTGTTCTCGATAGTTTCACCGCTCTATACCATCACAAGGCGCTAAACCACACGGCGGTCGACGCTCCAGTGATAATATGATAAAATGCGGCTTCTGTGCTTACCCACTGAATCGTTTCATCTGTAGAGTCTGCGAAAAACATGCGATTCGATGGCAAACTTGTAACTGCGCTTCTGGGACCACACGGAGAAGCCGTACGGGACCCGGGGCAATATGAACAAGTCTAAACACTATTGATGAGTCATTACGTGCCATCAGTATTGGAGGCTTACTAAGAAGGTGCAACTTAAATTGAGGACGCCTCAGCGAGCAATAGACCGGAAGGTGAAGGGTGTAACATTGAGGGATAAGTAGACTGATGAGTGGATCAGAGAACAAACGCGTGTAAAGGCATATTAGTAGAAATGAAGAAGAAGAAATAGACGTGTGCAGGGCACGTTATGCGGAGGTGAGGTAAGCGTTTGTCATTAGGGGTAACAGAGGGGATCTTTAGGGAAGGCAAGCGCGGCAGAGGGCGGAAGAAAGTTAGATGGACAGAAGAGCTCAAGAAGTTTGCGGGGATAAATTAGTCGAAGTTAGCACAGCACCTGAGTAACTGGAGAATAATAGCCAATGCCTTTGCCCCGCAGCGGGAGTAGATAGGCTGGTTATGATGATGACGTGTGATCAAGCAGCATGAGAAGGGCCGTGAATCAGGAAGAACCGAAAAAAACGCCTTTGTAGCATGCATTCTTTTTTGCTTTAACATGCTTTAGAATGCCGTCGAAAGGCGGGTTCGCTTTGACTCCGCCAGAGGGGAGAACGCCTGCATAAGGCCTATAGGAAAGACACAGTACGCATTCAGAACGACTGCGCACCCACAACACAGCAATCGGAGAGTTGATGGAGTTCGCAAAAGGGACGATCCAGTAGTCTATTGTCTTTTTTTATTTCCGCAAGTACGCCCTTCGAATGTCATATGCGCGGTAATATTTCCAACGTTTCTTGCTGCGCTGCAAATCACAGCAGCTTTACGAAGTCTTTCAGTATTGTGTTCAGTGTTTTCTTTTGAATCCTTGTAGAGATTTTATTGGTTGCACTCAATATTAAATAGGAATGCAGAATCAAAGAGCGCAACGGTTAGCTACTAGTCTTCCTAATATAGAATAATGTATATACAGTGGGCAGTGCTGAGTAAGCAGCCCTTCAGAGGTTTTGTTGAGCCCGATGAGTGTGTCGATTGGTTGTCGAAAGATTTTCAATGGACTGGTGCCATTAGATTTTGTGTATCCTTTTCCCAACACAAATTCTTTCGTCTTTCCGATGACAAATCTGAAGATACGTTGAGTTTGAATAAAGTTTATTGACTTTATAAAAACTCAGCCGGAACTGGTTTCAAACGCAAAATCCATTTTTGTAAGTGAACATGAACCATGTTCTCCGAAATCTTTTAGTTTTTATGATCAACTAGCTGTCGGCCGTCTTTCTCCGAGGCAGGGGTTGCTAACAACGCCGCTCATTGTTGTATGTAAAATATATGAAACGCCGCAAGCTCCCCGATGGGTTCTGGTAGTTTAGCGCTGCTTATATAGGGGGGGGGGGGCGGATGGACGTGCGCCGAGTGACAAGGTCGAGCAGTGGACCGCTGTCGAGCTGTTGGCGACAGGTTTCGGTCCAGCTGTGTACCTTGGCCGAACGTTACGAGTATAATTGTTGAATATTGCGAACCCGTAAACACTTGCGCTTTTACTTAAAACGATGGTGGGATAGTACACTGCCGAAACCTTGTTTTTTTAGAATCGGTGAGGTAATAGGTGAGCTAATAGAAGCTTGGCATTTCTGAAGTAACGGAAGAACAGAGCTCTCCTACAATTCTTACATCTTCGGTAACTGCGATAAATTAAAAAATACGAGAAAACCTCCAGAAGGTAGAAGGAAGAATATTGCACCCATATGAACTGGATAATCTTAAATTGCTCGCTCAATTTGACAAATTAAATTGGGGAGCAGCGTAACACAAAAACAGGTCCCCTAAATTGTCCTATTTCTTCGCGTCCCCTTAGAAGTCCTTCGGTTTTCGTTTTCGCCAATGGCATTCGTGCAAAAAAAGAATCAAACCTCTGCGGTTTATTCAAAAATGCGAAATGATCCGCCAAGATGGGTAGTGTTTAGTGTTTGTACATTGAAACACGTGATGGTACTGGACCGCTTCCCAGTCGTTTTTTTGCCCAGGAGGCACCTGCAAAAGCTTTGCCAAGGCGTGAGGGTAGTATATAACGTTTTATAAGGAAATCATGAGCCAGAAAAAAATTCCCACAATAATTGCGATACCAGTGAAAAAAGACAGGTATGATTATGCCTACTAGGCTGTTAAAACTTAGTGCTGTGTTCCCCATCTATGAGGACAGAAGTACGGGCAGCAAATACAAGGAAAGGTTGCTTCCAAGAGAATTGTCGGTTCCTACACAGGCTTCAGGAAGGCGTGGGAACCAGTGAGCCTACGCAAAAAGATAGTTGAGGAAAAAAACTTCTCTTCACCACCTCATTTACCTTCTCCCAAAAAACACTTAAAGCCCGCACGTGCCTCTGGTATTGGACGCATGGCTCATATCAAACGTCGATCCGCACTGCTCATTTCTGAAGCGCAACCCACACTATGCTACTTCGGTCTGTCTTCGCGGGGGGACCAGTTTTGCCCTTGAGCGCTAGAGGTCAAACCCCACCCGCTTCTGGAAGCGCCCGGTACAGAGCAGCTGTCCGATAACAGGGAGGGGATAGGCGAAGAGTGAATGAACACTTGCCCTCGTCCTGTAGGTGGGATGTCGCGCAGGAAGGCTAGGAGGCCGACATCGCGGTAGCGATAAGCGTGCGCCACAACGGAAGGCCCAGAGGCCACGTGGTCACTCGGAGAGTGCTGAGGCTTCAACAAATTCGTGAGGCGGAAAAGAGGGAAAACGCTACTATTACGCAAAGCTGCGCTATCTCAAAGAATCACGCATTAGTGTCAGCTTCCCGTATTTTTCTCTCGGCTCATGGCAGTTGAATCATTTACCTTCCAAGCTGCCCACGCGAAGCCGCTTGCGCGTATGCCGCGCCAGCGTTCAGTAGCTACGGGTACACGGTGTTTGTAACGATATTTGTTTGGCAATCAAAAGCCTGTCCTGGCCGAGTAACGTCGTAAAGGAGCGATCTGGCTTACTGTTGCTTGCTAAGAGATTGCTTGTGTTCTCGCTATTTTCTGGCGTCAGCCTGCAGCAATAAACGTGCACAGTGGCTTCGCGTTTAGCTCTAACTGACAGCAAACTGAGCTTTCAGTAACAAAAGTTAAGACATCTCTCCTCCCATAACAGACAACTGAGGAAATATAGTTTAAACAAGTTATCACTTTTTAAATGAAATGAGGTTAATATTTCCCCTGCATTGTACAGGCATTAAAAGAACAGTGCCCACAATATACCACTTACACGTACCGTTATACAAGCGATCTGGCGCTGTGCTTTTCTATTAAACAGGAACTTTGCGTTTCAAATTTTTGACATACTCTCACGAATAAACGTGCACTAGGGCGGAATCTTGTGTCGCAAGAAGCACTGCTTGTGGGTCTACGCGTGATGGATGGCTTGGAATGTTTTCAAGTTAGTCAATATTTTGGGAAACCCAAGGCCCAATGCAATTCGCTAAGAAGAGGAAGCGCCACACAAAAGCCGCAGCAGCGCTACTCGAGATCGGATGCGGCGACATCTTTCCAATCTCAAATATTACGCCGGTGAAGCGACGGCGAAACGACTGCGAGAAGCAGAAGATCCGGAATAATAAGTGTACATTTTACATACTCTAATGACCGATAGTTCATTTCTCTTTGGCGCTAACGACAGACCCAGGCAGAGAACGTGTACGAGTTTCCAAGCATACCCATGCATGCACTTAGCCCAACCAACAGTAATCTAGGCGGTGCCGCCAGCAAAGCTCTTGGCCAAGTCTTGGCCAGCTTGGGCGAAGCAGTCCCAGTTTTTATATGGTGCACGCATTGTAGTACCGTCGACCGAACTATGACCAGGTGCGCCTCCTACATAAGCAATCAACAACGCCAGAAAGTTGAGACACGCACCACAATGGCCACACGTGCAATATTTGAACAGGTCAGCTGTATTATTCGTGCGGAGACAAGAGTTGGGTATTGTGCCCAGCCGTACCTGCATGAGATCGGCTGGCGTATGTTTGACTGTGCGTGGCTATGACGGTAAATTCTTGTTTAAAATGTTATCTTTCGATGTTACACGTGGGCAAAGTTTCATTTAGTGGGCAATATTTAGTTGAAGACTAGCCAGCGTTCTTGTGCATATGTCTCCTTATTGTATCGCTAATAAAATGTCTTTATTGCCCCGCGTGCCGCAGACGAAAACACAGCCTATAATGTTCACACCTATACTGTTCATAGAATACTTTTGGCTCTAAAACGCGAAATAGATCATTTGCTGCAGTGTCTTTTCCTGGCAAATAAGTGAGCAATGGTAATGGCCCCGGCGCACTCACTCTGATCATTTTTTTTTGTTTTCGCTGTCGCCCACACAACGCGTTGGTTGCACTCAATGCGTTACGATTTTCGCGTTGCTTGTCGCCGGTGCTGCATGTGGTTACCCCTTCCACCACACACTCTCTTAGACAAGCGCAATAAAGCGACGTACACGGCTACTCGAGAGGCCGGTAATTCTTTAAGACCGTAAGGCAATTTGATAATGCTTTGCACAGTAGCTTGAATCAGCTCTACCCTAGGTTCATTCACTCCTGCAGGGACAAAATAACATACAACGCGTTTTGCAAGTGGCGGAAATATTGCTTCCAAGCTGTTACGAGCCAATGAGCGAAGCATGCCATCATGAAACATTAGTGGGAGGATGAAAAACCACAGATTAATACAATTTACATAAATTAATAAACGAAATCTGAAAAGCAACAAAAAAACCGGCATGTATTTTAAGGTGTGTAAAAATTTATAAATATATTTCGCAATTTGTGCTGTACTTGGCTGCGTAAGCAAAATGCAGGACGTTAATTTTGTTTTCTTTCTCTCTCCCGAACGGATTTTTGTGAACTTGAGCACTGTAACGCGCTATTTTATATCAAATAATGCTTAGTAAAGGCGGCATTTTTGGCATCCAACACTTTCACAAAACCTCAATTTACGCAGCCGTGAAGTCATTGCCGGCTCTGCCTCGCAGAACTACATAGAGTGGCTGCACCAATGGATACAAAGTGCTCCAGCTAAGGTAGTGAGAAACTAGCTTAGCTAGAGCGCTCTAACTTCGATTCCCCCGCGCAATTCTTAGCGACTTCTACTAATAGCAACATACACTGCTGTAGCCACTCATGCCTTCGCGAGTACGTTGCAATGACGACTACAGACGACACTTCGTTGCGCTCACTGCTGAAAAATCGCCCTTCCCTCCTGAAACGTACCGTCTATACGGAATTATGGGAATGCGGAGTACATTCCTAGCATGACACAAAGCCTCCACAAATCGAGAGAGATTTTTCAGAAGCACATGAAAATGAAACAGTGCACGCCTATTGAAACATTTGACACCCGTTTTAAGTCGCTATGGTCAATAGAACTGCGAAATCATTGTCCGTATGATTCCGTATATACGGAGTATACGGAAATTATACGGAGAGTGATTTTGCTTTTTATTGAAGATAAAAACCCGAAATCAGTGCCAAACGTTGATATTGTGCGAACTCATATTATCCCCGTGTTTGTAGGACTAATGTCTACATTCATTACGCTTGGGGACGTAACACTCCGTATGAACTTTGTCCCATAATTCTATATGTGCGGAACTTTTCAGTAGGGTTATATCTTAAAAACAAAAGGTGTTGGTCGAATTAAACTTTCCATGAGGGTAAGAATGGGCAAATGACAAATTGAAGGCGAATACAACAGCTTAGAACACGATATTGCACCTAGGTATTAGCGACGAAGCTGTTATTGCTGAGAATGGGGAGGGTTGTGCGCCGCCATGTTCTTAATGTCCACGTACGCAATCAACGCAATGACTGCAACGTCAAAACTCCAATCTCACGTTACGTCCGTGATACGTGCGGCGGCCATTTGTGTTCAGCCAAGCGCACTCGTCATCCATGCACCCAATGCGTACGTGAAGCTTCCACGCACGTGAAAATGAACTTGTCTATTCCGAACTGTCGGAAATCCTGATGGTAAATAAAGAAAATATTTACAGAAATTCTAACCGAGCGATAAATACATTATTATCCCATGACTTTGTTCACAGCTTCTACGGGGGGTGTCTCCCGGATTTCTAACAGAAAGGCATTGGTCAAGGTCGCTGTGGTATTGATAGAAGAGGAGGTTGAGGTGGTGACTGTGCCGGCCACTTCCCGATATGTTCACTTGGCTGTTACTAATTCGTATCAGTGTAAACCCACCCATTTTATCACCAAGACCATATTACGTGGTAGATGTGCGGGATAATAATGTCCTGGACGCTGTGGAGCCAGCGAAATCCTGCGGTCTCCGTCAGAGTATGCGAATCGCCGGCTTTCCTTTGGACCCGGCTTATATGGCGCCGCCCCGGAACGGTGAAAACTCTTCCCTAGTAGTGATCAACGGTTGGCGTCACAAGGAACCACGCTCGTTCTCCGGGAAGAATGACGAAAATGTTGATGAATGGGTTAAACACTACGAAAAGGTGAGCAAATGGAATGACTGGAATACCGCAGTGCCACTAGCTTATGTAGTTTTTTATCTCGTCTAAACAGCTTTGACCTGATTTGAAAACAATAAAGCAAAGATCCCCAAATGAGCAATCTTTGTCGAGGAGCGGGAGAAATCTTATGGTGGTCCCATTTTTTCCCGCAAAAAGGTGAGCAGACGCTCGCGCAGCGAGAACCAGGCCAGACCAGGCCAGACTTGTACGACACACAAAGAAGAGGTTCTTAAACTCTGGTGTCTTGTTAACCCGACAATAACCAAGGAGGTCAAGGTGGGTCATTTGTAAAGGGTATAGCGGAAAACGTGTACACTATCTTTATTGCAAAGGAAAACCTACTGTAGCGCCAACTTCATCATCAATAGATTGGTCAGCTGGCTCAAAGGGACACGCAACACTCGGCACTCGGCACACCTCTGGAACGAAACCCTCGTTCTACGCTCCTCGTCCTGACCATGGCACGGCCGACGCAACCGAAAAAAACGTGGGCTCGGCCACACCGCCTTGTCGGCCGCCTACAATTTGGTGACCCGACAAGCGGCTTCGCCATGGCATCGAGACGCTGCTTCCCGAGACACAGCGCGGACGACGGCACGTGAAGAACGTTCTCCGCCCTACCCGACCTTCCCTTGCTGATTCCGTTTGACGCCATCTCAAACCACGCTGCATGGCTCCTTATCTTGGAGAGCCATTTTTACGTAAATGACATCTGCTCCCCGGAAATCAGGTACCTCTTGACAGTACAGAAGCTACCCGCTGACCTTAATGAGCAGATCCAGCTGCCGACCCCACGCCACAGTGCGTATGACAACTTAAAAAACCCTGTCCTCAACCACTACGGCATGAAAACCCAGAAGACGACAATTCCGACAGAACCTGTAGCCGTTACCACCATCAGTTCTCCGACACCGCCCTTGGCCCAAGTACCCGAACCCCCACTAGGTGACGGGTCTGCGATCATGGGCGCCTATCTCGAGCTCCCGGCAGCACCTTCCACGAGAGGACTGGAGGCCAGCGACATCAGGGGCGCCCACCAACCACCGCCCGCTTTGTCCACTACTACCACACCACAAGAAGGCGCGGGTGATCTGCAGAGCACCGAGGAGGCGACCTCCCTCACTACATGGTTTACACCACCCCCATCTGAGCCCACCGCGAGCCCGTCCCTGACACGACTCCACAACGTGTGCTCTGCAACACAGCCACCTGAATGGCATACACCACAGGTACAGTGCGCCGCCGACGAGACTCCCATCGACGCGCCAACCATCTGCCGTCATGAGATTACCTGTTCCATCTTGGTGGATGCGCAGGAGCAGTGTGACTCCTCCAAGGAAGCACCTGGGCTAGTAGGCTCACAACGAGCAAAGATGGACACCCTTCAACTACCTGTGACCAAAACAATGACGGGGCAGTCAGACCAGAACAAAGAAGACCGCAGTAGGCCTCCGAACCACCCACCACGTGCACTCTTGCCAGTTGTTTCGCTTGCGGAAGCCGCGTCTTCTGCTTCGAGCCATCAACGCCGCATTAGACCACACAAACATCATGCACCTTGCGACCGACTTGTCGCTCCCCGTCAACTCGTTCCTTTCATGACAGTGCGCGAGTCAGACGATCAACGGAGACAACTTTTTGCCCGCCCTCTTCGACAGCAACGCGTTCGAGTTCCCAGAGCATTCATCACCCTTCTGGGTGCCTCATGGGCCTTCGCACATAAGCAACGTCGCTTCGAGCTATCACGACGGTCAATGGCCCATGGTTCGCTCATCCGTAGATGAACGCGGCGGTGACTGCGTCACTCCCTCCGCACATGCTGCCGTGGTCTGTGGAACAACAGAGCTGGCAGCAGAACGGAGCCGCCCTACACCCGCAAGCCATCTGCACCCATTTGTCTGGACCACCTTGTAGCCCGGAGAGTGCACTTGAGTTTTGTGGGACATCACTCTCTCCTCTGAGCGCTGCTAGCAGCTTCCGCCCCTCAGGACGCTTGTTTCCGCCTACGGCCTCTCCGCCACTCCCAGGCAAGGCCCCCCGAAGGAAATGCACACACCGGACGCTATCTTGCCGATGACCAGCACCGCGCCGTTAGTCAACCCCAACCACTTGACCACGCAATGCCCACGGACTCTCCCTGACAACGAACAAATTGTACATACGTGTACACAGTGCATAGTGCATTTTCATGCATTGTCACTAACATTTGTCACTTTATCGCGCTTCACGCTAGGGGGGGGGGGGGGCTGTAGCGCCACCATCATCATCAACAGATTGGTCAACTGGCTCGGAGGGACACCCGACACTCGGCACACCTCTTGAACGGAACCCTCGTTCTACGCTCCTCGTCCTGACCATGGCACGGCCAATGCAACCGAAATAAACGTAGGCTGGCCGCACCGCCTCGTCGGCCGCCTACACTACCTTCTGCCGCCGCTGTTGCCACAACCACTGCCGCACATTCGAAGCTCCAGACTGCTTTTGGAGATTTCATTGTAACACGCCGACCACGGAATACTCACGTTCGCAATGAACCAATTTTTTTTACCAAACACTTCCACGCATCTGTGTCCTAAGAAAACCGCTACAAGCTTACGAAGCTTTTAGCGCCACAAGCATGTAAACCGTGCTGGTTAGAGCAGCTGTGTACAAACCAGAAAAACCACCACCAACATAGCCGTGCTCTCAGTTATTCTCTTTTCACGGCCGCAATGGCATCGATAAAGTATGGACCATTCATGATAAACTGGTACAAGAAATAGGCTTTACTGGTGAGTAGATATGGCTGATTAAAACATTTCCATTCTATTAATGGCCACTTCTCATTTCGTAACCGCTGAAAAACCTATGTTCAGCGCCTCTTTGCCGCTGAAGGTTCAGACATGGTCTCAAAGAACTGTTTGCGCTACGGGATGATCGCGCCGCTGGATCAGTCAATGAATTGTCAGAAATTAAATATCACATTTGGTAAGCTTTACGAATCCAAGATGCGCACGGGTCATGAGGTCCGCTCTAGTAGAATAGTCCGAAATATTTTGCCCACCTGCGGATATTTAGACGGCGCGCGTATAGCCACACCGTCGTTTTTGTTTTTTGCATTGTTCTGTAAGGGAAGATACATCGCACATGGAAGTGTGGAATGCATGGAGGGAAGCAAAGGTCTACCGATACTGGTTACTTTAGGAGCGCGTCTTATCTAGCTGCGACGTGCGCGCAATATTAGGATATTTACATCCCTTGTTATTGTACGTTATTGGGGCATCCAGCGTGAAACAAATTTTTTTTCAGACTACAGATATGTTTGCATGTTTAAACGTTTCCGCCCACTACGTAGGATTATTACGCTTGCTCCATGATATCAACATCATTCTCATCACCAGCCTAGCTACGATTACTGCAGAGCAAAGGCCTCTCCCATTAATCTCTAATTACCCGGCCCTGTGCTAACTGCGACCAATCTATCCCCGCAAACTTCTTGATCTCATCTGCCCGTCTAACTTTCTGCCCCCCCCCCCCCCCCCCCGGCAGCGCTTGCCTTCTTTAGGGATCCACTCTCTCACCCTTAATGACCAACGGTTATCTTACCTTCGCATTACATGACCTGCCTACGTTCATTTGTTCTTCATAATTTCTACTAATATGTCCTCAACACGCGTTTGTTGCCATACCCACTCCGCTCTCTTCTTGTCCCTAATGTTACACCTATATTCTTCCATTCCATTGCTCGCTGAGTCGTCCTCAATTTAGGTTGAACCCTCTTAGTGAGCCTCCAAGTTTCCGCACCGTAGGTGAGTACCGGTAAAATGCAGTGGTCAAACACTTTTTTCCGAACAATGCAAGGCTGCCATTTATTATCTGAGAATTTGAATGTGAACATCTTTGGCAGAACTCTGTCACGTTGGGTTACCCTTAAGAGGCAAATACACCAACCAAGGGCGTTTATTCAAAGCGGTCCCAAAGTTTCGGAGCCAACTCTGCTCCTTCATCAGGGGTGACTATGTACAAACAAGAAGCAGAGGGTGTATAGGTGTCTTCTTTTTCTTTTTTTCTTACTGGATTCTTGCCCTTGCGTGTCGGAGGCCATGGGCGTAGATGGCGGGAAGGGCTCCGAGGGATCTATTCAGGCCTTGCTGGTTCCCTTGTATGTGCCAAGACTCAAGCAGTAATCTTTGTGGGTAAGTGGTTTTGGTGCCAAATACCTGCGCGCCGTCAAAGTTAATCCTGGGGTCAGCTTTTTCGCAGTGCTCGGCCAATGCACTGCGCTGAGTGTCGGACTTGCGAACGTCGTTTTTGTGTTGGCGGAGGCGTTCCTGGAAGTTCATGGTCTCCCCAACATAACTAGCGGGGCACTGTGCGCAAGCAATTTTGTAGACGACCCCTTTGCATTTGTCTTTTGGCGGCCGCTCTATAGGTCGATGTATGAGCCGTCCAAAATTTGACACTGGCTTGTGGGAGGTGACAATGCCTTCCTTGCGAAGAATGCGGGATAATGTTTCACTCGTTCTTTTAACATAGGGGACGGAAATACGGGTGGGTCGGCGTGCGGAGAGAGTGGGGGGGGGGGGGGGGGGCAGACGGCGGAGACAGGAGAGGTGTTGTTGACCGGCGGCGTGAGTACAGAGGAATTTCCTAGGTTGCAGCACCGCTGAGGGAGACGGCGTTTGACGCGTCGTATGAAGTTTCTCGTGTATCCATTTTTCTTCAGGTCAGTGAGAACGGCTTTTTCTTCTTTCTTCCGGTCCTCTTCTGTTGAGCATATAGTTCTGGCTCTACGTAAGAGAGCTGAGACCACAGATGATTTGTGGGAATTTGGGTGGCAAGAATCGAATTGCAGGTAGCGGCCGGTGTGGGTGGGTTTCCTGTATAGTATGAAATTTAGTACGTCCGGCTGTCTTTTTTTCAAAACGTCGAGGAATGGTAAGGTGCTGTTCATTTCTTTTTCCATGGTTAATTGGATGGCTGGTTCAATCGAATTTAGCTGCGACAGGAAGTTGTCTGCTGTTGTTTCTTTGATGACACAAAAGCAGCCGTCCACGTACCGGAAAAACACCTTGGGCTTTTCAAGGAAATTTCCCAGAACGGTCCTTTCAATTTTTTCCATTACAAGGATGGCTGTGGTCACGACAATAGCTGCCCCCATCGCAGTTCCGCTTACGTGCCTGAAATATTCCTGCTTGTACCAGAAATATGTGCTTTGCAGGCAGAACTGCAGAAGTTAAGTTATGTCGCCGATGCTGAGGCAGGTCCTGGAGCTCAGGCTGTCGTCGTTCTCGAGGGCTGTGGTGGTTGCGACGGCCATTATCTGAGAATTCCTGCCGAATACTCTCCACCCAATTCTCATCCTTCTAATTATCTGTGCCTCATGGTTAAGATCTGGGGTCAAAACTTGGCCTAAGGAGATATATTCGCTTACCACAGCGATTACCTCGCTGCTTATCTTAAACAGAGGTGCTATCCCAGTTTAGTTTTCGGAATATTATTTCCAGGCCCAAGATTCAACTCTTCTTGTACAGTGCGGTGATCATGCTTTGCAATTCGAGTAACATAGCAAGGCAACGTTATCAGCAAATGCGAGGTTACTGAGGTATTCTCTAATACAACCTATAGACCACCTGCTCTAAATCCAATGATCTTAATAACTCGAGTAAGCAAGCTTGGAAGATTGCAGGGGTTGTATCTCCTACTCTGGAACTATGACAGGTATTTCACTGCTCTACTTATGAAGAACTATGGTAGCAGTAGGCCCATTGCAAATATCCTCTAGCATCTCCTACTCTGAAGCTCTTAAAGGTATTTCACTGCTGTTCTTATGGAGTACTACGGTAGCAGTGGACCCATTCTGAATATCCTCTAGTATTTTTACCTAATACCCGTTTTCACACTTACTTCACAATGTTTTATGACTTCTGACGTTCAGACAGAATGAAACGCTTTCTCATACTATCTGAAGGCTACATAAAGGGATTGCGTATACACCGCGCATTTCTCTTTCGCCTAATTGATCCTGTGAGTATGGCTCAGGGTTAAGGGGGATGGATAGTAATCGTGGGTGTCCAACTACGTCTGCGACTGACCACTTTTTTGCGCGTTATCAACATGACGTTCCGGCGTCTACATATACTGTTAACGTACTAAACATTCAGCAAATTTCATACAGAAATATTCATTACTTTTTAAAATAAAATTGTACAGGTTTTGGCTGTTTTTCTCGAGTTAAGGTACATTTTCAGAAATGTTTTTACAGACTCAGGTGTGAGGTAGTTGGCATATTTTTTAAATGCCTAAAGCATCGTTCTAAGACAAAATTGTATTAGTGCCAAAAACCTTTGATTTTTTAAAAAATACTTATATATTGCAAACTTAAATATTATTAATTTACAACCGACAAAAGTGTGAATAAAAAACGCATTTTGAAAGAGCCTACTCATTTTGGTTGCGAATGTGTATGTAGTACACATAAAGAACTCACAAGAATAAGGTTACGGAAACCTTAATAGATGACGACGAAATGTTCCCTTTCTAAGCTGAAATGGTGTATCGAAAAATCACACTACAAAGTTCTTGTTTCATTGTTTTTTTCAACTTGTCGCTTCTTGCGTGTAAACTGAGAGAAGCGACGCAATGCTACTAGTACAGGGGACTTCAGTAGTAAAAACTCTCTCTAATCTGTCGACAAATAAACCAATTATTCGTGGGCAAACGGAATAACAGACGGCCAAACCGACATAAACAAGTGTTTCGCAAAGCATGCGCAATGCAGTTTTAACCTACGCTGCACCTTTGCGACATGTAGTACGCGAAAATTCATGTATCTATAGGCTATAATTGTGGTATTCTAAAAATAAACGTAATTACGTATTTTTAATGAAAATTAACAATATAAATACCGTTGCGCGTCACATGAAACTTGCACGGACTAGGCGAGGCCGCATGGCGTCACCTTTGGAGCCATTTTTAAGTGTCTTCTGGTGCACATTTGAAGATACTACTACTTCGTGGAGACGCTCTCCAAGAATCTTAGAATATATTGTGACTATAATAAAACTACCAATTCTCAGTCAGTTTGCCCTCAATCACCCCAAAAAAGCCTTTAAGAAACCCTGCTTTTTCATTACGTTGACTGAAATCTAAGGTGTCACAAATTTGGTTATCCATTATATTGGTAAGTACCTGTTTCACGACTGACACCAAGCTGATCGGCCAGCAAATTTTCAAGTCTGTCGTGTCACCTCCTTCATAAATTAGGATGATGCTCGCGTTCTCAAATTCCGGTACACTCGCGGTCATTAGATATTGCGTATACAGGATTTCCTACTTTTCTACAACAATTTCCCCGCCATTGTTCCAGAGAAGTGCCGTTACCTGCTTTGCCCTCGCATGCAAGATCATCATTTATTGCAAAGGCTTCTCCTCCTGCAATGCTTACGCGGTTGTGAGGGATTACGGTAAACCTTTCTGGATGACTGTCTGAAACGATCATACCAAGATAAAGCCAGCTCTCCGTAACAGCCACATAGGAGGAGTGCAAGCCAGTAAAATTAATGTTACTCTATATACAGTACAGACTCTGCGCGCAATGGAATGGAAGATGATAGGTGTAACATTAAGGGACAAGAAGGAGCACAGTGGGTCAGGGAACAAACGCGTCTTAAGAACATATTAGCAGAAATTAGGAAGAATAAATGAACTTGGGCAGGGCATGTAATGCGACAACAGGATAACCGTTGGTCATTAAGGGTAACAGAGTGGAATCTAGAGTAGGCAAGCGTGGCAGTGGCGGCAGAAAATTAGATGGGCAGATGAGATCGACAAGTTTGCCGGGATAAATTGGTCGCAGTTAGAACAGGACCAGGGTAATTGAAAATTAATGGGAGAGGCCTTTGTCCTGCAGTGGGCGTAGATAGGCTGGTGGTGATGTTAATGATAGTGATGATGTTGATTATACACCAGTTTCCAAGCTCAAGATAAGCCCCATCTAACAAGCGCCGCTGGGCGTTTGGGCTCCTGGTTCTACTGCAAAGAGCGGTAAGGAGGGGGCAAGTAGGGGAGTTTGTTTGCGGTCAGGAGGAAGATGAAATTTTATGTGCTTACAGTTGCTACCTTCAGTCATAAAAAATGGGGATACATGCATATTTATTTTTGTTTTTATTTTAAACTTCTTTGTAACATTATATTGTGTTATCGAGGCAATGATAATAGAAGTACATATTCCATCACCTAGGAGCTCCTCCGGAACATTTACCCTCAAGGAACAAGGTATACCTCCTGGCCAGGTTCAAGCCAGTAGTTGTTTCTAGATGACGTTTAATCAATAACAACAGCTGAACCACACTAGGCGCACCTATACAACACGATCCTTCACAGTTGGGGCTGGACCAAATGCAACTCATGAATAGCGAGATTTGAAGCACGTGGCTCAATAACATTTGTTACCAACTTGTTCGAATAAAAGCACGTAAGTTATCGCTGTGCATCTAGGGGTGCTACCAAGCCTACTAAGATTTATTTTAAAGCATTTTTTGCGGTTCGTGAGAGGCCGCTGGTGATGTGGATGATCGAACATTTTTGAGAAACCACGTAAGGCCTCTCCGAGAGAAACCTGGGAAGGGATATGTGCATAGCAGGGCCAGGCCAACCTTATACGATGTTGCAATGTCACAGAGGCAATGTTTTTGCCAAGGAGCGCGAGACAAAGCATCGACGCGCAAAACGAGTAAAAAGAACGTCTTTTCATACAATCCTAAATAGTTTAGTAACAGGCGCATGGTGAGGACAACAAGCCTCTCCAACTTTTTTGCATTTTGTTGACAATGTTAACCATTCACGTACTGCGGATATTAATATAAACTTTAGCTGTTATTAGAGACGCGTGTTGTGAAGTAAAAATTGCCGAAGCAAAACTAAAAAAAAAGAGGGACAATTTGGCCTAGAGAATAAAACCATGCGAACCAGTGAGCCGAAATGTACTATGCTTACGGCACATCACATTGCATAGTAAATAATGCCATGATCGGCCGGAGTGCAAGATGGCAGGGAGTATAAGACACAAAACATGGCACTCATATTTTGCGATAGGAATGACGAAACATTTTGGCGGCCATACTCTCTTGCTTAAACCAGAGTTAAATTTTCGCTCTAATGAAAATCTTTATAGCAGCTGTGTAAAATAGGAGATGAAAAATGTGCTATTCGCTCTTCAATTGTATTTCATGTAATATTTCCCATATTCTGTAATGCACAAAATTTTAATATTTGTTTTATATAAAAAGCGAATTTCTAGTAGCTTTGCCAACATTGTTGTTTTAGTACCCTTGCATTGTTACCACAATGAAATCCAATTTGGCTAAAATGCCAATCGTGATGCCATCATGGGATATGAAATATTCAAAGAGGAACATGCAGCATACGCAACTGTACTAACTCCGTTTGGAGACCAAAAACACTCAACGTTAATTAGGTTATAGTGAAATAATTAACAACAATAACAAATTCTCACTGTGCAGCACATAAGCATAGCGTGCAGGAAGGCTACACATCTAATCTGTCAAAATAATGAGTACGAATAAGGTTGCAGAAATTGTTTTGGCAGTAATGCCTTAATATGGGCGGACCAACAGTAGTTTTGTTTTGAAATATTTATATGTGTTTTGAGAGTAAAAACCCCATTTATATAACAGTGTGGAAAAGTTGTGCTACCAAATGGATTTTTAATATGCTATATTATTATCCCGTACTTGTATCTTCGTGGCGCTCCCACTGTTTGAAAAATAACGTACATGCCGGGTTCGGTCGGCTTTTGAGGCGGCATGCTGGGGCAACAATCGGCTTAGTTTTATAACAATTCAACAACAGGCTGAAAAATTTCTCAAGTGAGCTTTATTGGAACATTGAAAAACATTCAATAACTACCAATAAACATGACCACGTAGAAAAATTTTGTGAATGACAAGGTCAACCAATCAGTAAGCCTAAATAAAAGAGCATCCATGTGAGCGGCTGTCCTAGAGCAAATTCGACTTTCTACAGTCCTCGCATGCTCGGTCGTCACTTTCGCAAGTCCGCACAACTGGTCGCGCTGCTTCGTAGTTCGAGCTCGTGATCAATCGTAGCTGAGGCTATTCATTCAATTTAGCGGCTTTATGGCCGTGATATGTCTCAAATTTCAGTTATGGGCAAGGCCAAGACAAGCAGTCCGGGTAAAAACTGCTTACCGATCTTTTCATTTTATATTTATGTGTGTAAAATAGGTAGGATCAGTTTGTTGAGTTAGCAAGGTGGTTAGGAACAGTTGCCAATTATGAGCGGGCGTGAAACAAATAATTCAAGAGCAAAACACAACCAACCTGACGTTGTTGTGCCACTTCCGCATCACTTCCGCACGTACCACGTCAGAACGTACGAACTACACTTTGAAGAATGTTTGTTACACCCTTTCAAAGTTGTCGAATCAGCTAATATTAATTGCTTTCGGTGATTGGTATAAGCTTTAAGGATGATTTCTGTGGTTTCGTAATGAAAATTTGGTGATTGTGTCAAGCTTGATTTTGGTATGCTGGCTTTCCCCCAATGTATTATGCCCTGGGGCGCACGGCCATGGACGGAACGCATAAGTTACAAGCACGCATTACAGTGCTCTCGGCCGCCAAGCTCTCTTTCCCGAGTTGTGTGTACCGCTACAGGTAGGCGGCATCACGTTTGTAATGTCTCATTTATGCCCACGTTGGTTAGGGGAAGGTGTAAAGGGGAGCAGATTATCGCTGTTACCGTTGACACGCTAGTTTTGCGGGATGACGGGGGAGGGGGTGCGTTAACCGTGAGTGCTGCACAGCCCCAAGGGACCTGAGTCAACGGTCCTCCGTGGTGTAGCGTATTGGGTCGGTGTGCTACGCCGACAGAAGGATGGCTACGACGCGGGTGGTAACCGCGTGGCCCTATGATTTTTTCCCTTGAAAAAACTGCTGTCATTCCCAGATTCAATCAACTGAGTAGCAGAGAAAAATGCTTACACGCAAATAGCACGCAAACCTGTGTCCTCAAATGCACTCCGTGCGTTATTAGCCATCGTTTGTAACCGTCTTTGCACAACAGAAAAAACACACCGCCTTGGTGGTACTTCTATTTGTCAGCAGAACTAAACGTACCTGGAAGGTATTCATACTCACGAGCCAACACAACGTCATGTAGAAGCTCTGAACCATTTTTACGTAGCTTTGTACTAATTACAAAGTTCCATTGCCGGCTGCGTTTGTGCAACTGTCGTAATACTCCATCGTGCAGGACCATTGCTGCCGTTATCAATTCAGCTATAAAGCAATAGACACAACCCCGCAATCTTTGCTTCATTGAGAGAATGAAACGGCGATATGAAATGTGTGGGCAATATGCGGCCTGGGGTTTTTTAAACTCCCTTAAATCAGCAAGGCCGCACATAAGTTGCCTGAGCGTGTGACATTATTAGACGAAGATTTCGGGTGATAATTTCTACCTTCAAAATTATCATTAGGCTTATTTCAACAAGAAGTTAAACGGTAGCATTTTAAGCAAGTCCTACGAAAACGCTGTTTCTATAAGTACCGTCATAAAGAACGGGTTTGGTCTGGAAGCGAGCTCTAATGTCTAGGTGGGGCAAAAAACGTGATAAGCATACGAGAAGATAAACGTGATGAAGAAGAAATATGCGATTAGTGGTACCATACCCAGGCAAAAGGAACCGAATAAATAATTTGCATAAGGACCCCGCAAATTGGATGGTACATAGAAAAGAGGCAAAGAATCATAAGAGTGATTTGCTGTAAACTACGTTTTTTAAAAATAAACACATTCTATATTGTTCCATCGCTTTAGAATCGTCCGAAATCTGCGTACGATTATGCATCCACATTATAAATGGGCCTAGCCGCAGAGGGAAGGCGAAAGAAAGGATTACCGCCCAGAAGCAGCAGGCCCACAACCTCACGTGCGGCTGCTGTTCACAGAGTGATTGGCAAGGATATTTTAGTCACAACCATACGTGGCAGAAAGCCATTTTATGAAGCGACCTTTTCTTCAAGCTATAAGTGAAGAAAATTATTAAGCAACAAAGACGGTGACCCTCTTCTACCTCAACGATGTAAAATGTTTTCTTAGATGTTGTCGCTCCGCTTCCGAAATAGGAAAACGACCTTGTCTGTACGTGCCTTAACATTCGTAACCTATACAAATATGTTATTTCGCAACGTGCACAAAGCCACGGTTTCGCAAAGAGTTTATCATTTCATAAAAACTCGCTCGGCGGATCCGTACAATGATGCATCCCATGCGACTTGGTATTGGTTTTTAACGCCGTAGCTGTTACAGTTCTTTTTTGTCCGGGGTGATTGTCAACGGGAAATTCTCCTCCGCGAAGTGGGGATAGGGAAGCGCTTTGCAAAGAAGTGTGAAAAATAGCGGTATAGTGGCGAGGAGACTAAAGCCGAACGACCATGTGTTTGGAGTGGACGCTCTAAAAGAACGAACCACCAATTTTTGACGCGTGTATGTCATCTGGGTCATACGAAAGGCAGCATTTATTGATCTCTGTAACTTCAAGCAGTCTATAAATAAATATGTGGATATAAATTTAATTTGGCAGAAAACGTTCTAAAATTGGAAAATTGGCGGTTGGTAGGGTAGAAACTTGGCACTACACTATGTGTCCCGGTCAGGGGACCTGCATACGTAGCGGCTACTGCAACTGCTGAAACGGTTATTCTCATAATGATAACCTTTTAACAAAATTGTATGCATAACTTTAAATTGTATTTGTATGGTTCAAATATTATGTTGAAAATTTAACACAGGCTGCCCGCCACTGCTGGGTTCCTCTCAGTGTCACTAACTCATCTCCCATGCACTTAATTAATGGCAGCGTTCAGTAAACAGACCCAGTCAAAAAGCTTTCTTCTCTACTCTTCCTGAGTGAGGGGCGTTTCTACTGCCGAGATATTCGATTTCAGATAGCAAATACGCCAACGGCAGCTTGAAAAAAAAAAAAAAAAGAAAGACACGCCGGGGAGAATTGAACTGCCGAGCTCCACAATGTGAAGCCAGGTTCCATCTACCTATCGTCCATCTTAACAGGTGACGCTTTCGTGCAAAGTTGATTAGTGAATTAAAAAAAATACATAAGGGACGAAAAATTCTTGTCATTCACACCTTCACACCATTTTTTAGCTGAGGACAAGTTTTCAAATACCGCTTTTCATGCCACTCACAGACAAATGTATGTTGCGCGCTACTTTATCATATGGTTGCCAGCATTATATTTTTAAGGACACATGCGACTCGTAGATTATAAATTTCGATTTTAATAGCTCTAGGGCATTATCAGAAAAACAGTCTCTAGTTAAGGTGCTTGAAGCGATGCTGTTTCATTTGGGATAGAGATCATATTGTCACGAAGCCAGAAGCGACGCAGTGGCCTTGAAGGGAAACACGTTGATTGGAGCGAACTTGTGCTCCCCTAACAAATAAAAAAATACACAAGCGGGCGGTGAAGCAGTAGTCAAGAAAGTGACTTGCGTGGGTGAGCGACGGCGATTCCAATGTACGGCGTATGCTCTGCAGGCTATTACATTTCGGAGCGAGTGTTTCCAGAACCGTCGATTCACATTTAGAACATTTTAGTTAAAATAAGAATATTGTGGGCTAATGACGTTAGGGCGAAACAGTATGCTCATCTGAATGAGATAGCCCGTGTGGCATCAAAATAAATAAAGGAAGACTCGCATCGCTTGGGACACAAATAACAGAGCCGGGCGCGGCCGCGCAGAAAAAACGAACAATGAATAAACAAACCCATACGTGGTTCGCGGCAATACCCTCCCCCCCTCTAAGAGTGCATCCACCCGATGCTAAATTAAAAGACAGTCCGAAGAAACAACAAAAAAAGTAAGTCATGTCGCATAGTAAGGTTTCAAGCGAACCACTTGGTCGACTTCGCGCAGTGTGTGACACAAACTAACATTCACCCGCAGTGCACGCGAACTAACTGCTGTAAGTATTCCTTCTTTCCTAGAACCATTTACCATTGAAATAAACTTCAGAATTCACTAGTTCTACAGCCTTCTCTAAGTTTGTTTGAGTCCCACCAAATTAGCACTGTATAGCAAATCCTCTGTTGCCGGTTTTAGTTGTGTGTATTATTACCTGTAACAACGTTTTGTACCCGAGAAGAAAGGGAGCCGTTTCATTCGTGTTGCATTGTACAATTATAAACCATGTATCCTTTTTATTCCCTGAAACCCACTTGCTAAAATCCCTATCAGGGATTGCACTGTTTATAAATAACAAAAAAAAATAAAATCACTGAGTGAACAAACTATCCTTTGGCGCTGTTTGCCCTCCGTAGGCCTTGCGCCATAAAAAGAAAACATCATCATCTTTAGGGTTTTTTTTTTTTAGTTAGCAAGAGACTTCGATTGAGTTGAAGTAGACTTTGACTAGTGGATTTTACCGCCTATTGGCGCAACAATAACATGTAAGTTTATGCTTTTGTAATAATAACGTAGTCACTCTGAAATCATAAACATTCCGAAATTTCTCCTAGAATTCAATTTGTGGCCTTGTATATATGAAGCATGACTACAAAAATTAACTCTCATTTGTTTTTATGTCGAGCATAGCGAAACAAACTACAGACACCGACCATTTTTTCCTAGGGCTATTTTCCCGGCCTGCCTGAACATCCGCACTCCGCCATGGCACTGTCACTGCATGCGCAGGATAGAGTTAGTGCATATAGCATCGAGAAATATTTTAAGCGTTCGAAACGCGTCTGGCTCTATTTTTCGATCTTTTTCGTTCGATGGCAAGTCAACAGCTACTAAAAATACCAGCAAAAAAGACATGCTGCGTCGAACCCGCAATGTATGTGCATCGCCTGCTGATCGGGCACACACCCTCGGCCGCAGGCATAGGCGACACGCACCTTCCCGCGAAGCGCATGGAGGAAACACGTCTACCGCAATTGTTGTCCCTTTGGACGAATAGGGTCACCCTCGCCGACCTGCAAGCTGATCTATCGGTGCCGCGACGTAGCACATAACAGATATAGAAATGGCAGCGAAATATAGTGACTATGTGTGCATTTGGTTTTCTTTATTTTTTTATATGATATATCGACCCCTTGAGGGTCCGAAAAATCGGCTGGCGACTCTAAACGACGTGAAGTATTCACGCGACATGAAAGTGGGATGGTCTGTCTCAGCCATGTAACGGTCACTGTGAGATCTCAGCTTTCCTAAAAGCAACGCGAACCCGCCACTCAGCATCGACGAACCACAGTAAAGAGGACCGCCCTGGTCCTGATAGTCTTGTGGGCTAAAGCAGTTCCACGTTTTGTTTTATTTAACTCTTAGGTATGCTAAATTGCAACAAAGAAACAAGTGTTTGTTGTATCTTTAACTCATTTCTTTGTGGCCTTGTCACTATCTAATAAATGAGCTATTGCGTATGTGTCATTGCTCGTTAACTGGCATTCTTTTACACTTTGAGTTCCTTACAAAATTTAACTGCCTGACGACGACGAATGAATGTGCGTGCGGTACGTTCCATACTGTACTATAGGGTTTCACGATTGGAACCGACCAGCGCGTGAGGTAGTGTAGGTGGCTGAAATATGAATCGGCGGGGTTGTGGGTGTCGAGGCAACATTGACGGGTTTGCCTTAAAAAGTAGCGGCGTTCAGAAATTTACGACTGGCTTTGGTAGTGACTGACTTGGGTGTGGTTGTCATTGCAGCTCGTCGTTATTCTGATTTTCTGTGTATCCCTGCCTTCTGTTATTTTAGTGGTACATATTTTCTCCTCCTGCAACAAAACTCAGTTGAATGTAATCTTTTTACTCCCCTTCCCTGACCGTACGTTTCTCCGCGCGTTCAAAATACAAATACAAATAAAATGCTTCCTCTACCCGAATTATTGCTTAGATCACATTCAGTAGGTTTGTGGGGTTTTTTATTCGCTCTAAAGCGGTTTGTTTTCTACCACTAGATCCGTCTGAACGAGAAAAAGTGCTGCACAGCAGAAATCTGTCGTTAAAATGTTCGACCGAGCGCCCAGAACTAGTGGTATTCCATATTCCTAACAAATTTTAGGAAATAAGACACACCTATTACCCCTGTCCCCATGCCAGGGGATATAACTATCGGCATTTCATTGTTTTCATGCGGCTTTGGTTTCTTCCTTGAGTGTCATTTTTTTCAAGTTAGCCTCATTACAAATTAGCTTTGGCAGAGAAACTAGCATTTCGTCAACTGATGTAAGGAGGGCTTGTTTGGTGCTCATCGGGAGATGGTGTTGGAAAGTTGCGATGTTGAGTTTATTTTGAATTACAACCTCGCTTCATCGGTCGAAACAACTCTTTACAATGGGATGCACGCACACTTTTCTTGCTATTTTTACTGTATTAAATCTAATTGTCCGCATCATTCATTGGGTATGCTAATAATGAACCAAGGAGTAAATATCCATCTGGTAATAACAAACTTCCGCAGAGCTCAGGTTTGTGCTTGCACGATTGCACGACTGAGCCCCGAAGAGAATTTTTGCTCAGCGGAGGATGGGGCAAGCGCACGTCATCGGAAATAGGCTTACAAAATGATCTCGATGATATCAGGTAATAGCGGCGGTCTCTCGCTCACCTTAACGCAATACCACCTGCATCGCAATACTGGTGGATCATGTTTTGGTTAACATGAATTTAACGAATGAGAGCGCTACGGAGTACAATACACCGCCGTACTGTATAGAACTCAAATTCCGCCATTTACAAAAGTAAGAGGCCGCACACGAAAGAGGCTGACTAGCACACGGTAGTGGCTACCGTCTAATCCCACTCATTTCAAGCACTTTTGTTCGACTTTGCAGGTTTGTATTTTAGCCTGCCTTGATACTTCGAATTTTATGCACATTGCATTTTGCGGTTGCTGTAAGCACTACTGGTGCATTTATGTCAACTGACGCGGAATTGCAGTGTATGGTAACGTGAGGGTATTGTGACTTGCACAAAATGTGACTATGTCTACCACCTTGGTAAACGCTCCTGCGTATCCACTCCTATCTTTCGCAATATAGGTGAGCCTGTCAAGGCAGCCTGGATTTGCGTGACGTGTGATACAGAATAGAGAAAGACCTGCATTGTCGCTGCTGAGTCTGAAAGATCCAGCTTTGCTGCTCAAGCAAAGACACTGAATGACCCTGTCGCAAGTTACCTTCCTATCAAAGGTAAGGTTATCGCCGTTTCGCAACTTCTAGTAATAGTTCGAAATGTTTAGTCTTCAATGGCGTTTCTTTCCGGGAAATACGATACCCTTTTCACTAAGGTTGAAAAACAAGACTTTGATATTGCTGCCGTGGAGAAGGGTGTTGGCCGCATTGAATCCATTTCTTGCTCCGTAATCAGGAAAACCAGGTTAGACCTAAAGGGGAAGAAGCATTATTGCAGCCAGCAGAACATAAAAAGCGTTCGGTTAGCTCGAGAAGAGAACGATAACTTGTTCAAAGTAATACAGTAGCTCGTAAAGGTACGCTTCCCGAGAAAGAAAAAATCTGACGTTGACCAAAAGCACCGTTTGCGCCCACGGCCTACAAAATAACCGGCAGTCATTGAGTGGTTGACGTGAGTTTCCTTGAAGCAGAAATGGTTGCAGACTGGCTCTCGTCTAACAACCAAAGAGCCAGACATGTGCTTCTTTGATACAGTCTGTCGTGACTCGCGCGGGCGAGAGCAGATGAAGTGGGATTTCGCTTTGCGCGTCGGAATAACGGAGACATTTTGTTTGAAAGGCCGAAAAAGATGACGTATTGGGAATTGAAGATAAGTGTGATGTAAAAAATTGGTTTAAGTGGCTGCACTAGCTGTAATCTGTTATTACCCAAATTGTCCTTCGTATCTTCTGCCTGCACCTTGTCATGCAAGCAACTTGTCAAACAGTTTTCTGCTAGCGATCCCCCATATATACTCTATGTAAGATATTACAGATCTACCTAAAAAACCCGCTATGTCGACGCCGCCCCCTTACGCCTGGACCATCATTTGAATGAAATGAATGCAATGGCGTGACGCATGGTTTGGATTCCGAGGATATATTAATGGCACTCGCCGGACGAAGTGCCCATCGCTGCTAACAACTGCCCCAGTGTTCTTTTTGCAAAAGTACTCGCAGGCGCCCTACCAACACTATGCCGTCGGCCGCACCATAGCCCCGGCAATCGGCAGTTTATTTGGAGCGGAGAACCTTCGGACCGCACAATGTCCGACCGCGTCCGTGCACGTAGCAATTACACTAGCATAAAAATCACACAGGCACCTGGGTGATTCGAGCCTTTGTCTGGTAGACAAGACAGAGTAGGTGTCAGTCGTCTTACCCATTGGGCTACGACTGTGAGCTAGTGTCCGAAAGTCGAACGGTTTACTCACTCGCCTGTGACGGTGTGGAGTACCTTAGGACCTCCCAAGGTCCATCCGCCTCCTTCCGTTCCGTCCATTTTGAGTCCTCGTACTCCCCACCCTAGCCATCATCCACGGAGTGGAGATGCCGCCATTTTTCCTTTCCCACTGCTCTGGAGTACCCGATTACTTCGAACCCGAGGCACGCTTGCCTTGCGAATATTTCTCCATGTAAGATTGGCATTATTTATACCGTCTTAAGAGCTGCCACCTCAAGACGTCTATCCCTTCTCCAGATAAGCAAATGCGTCCTGGAGTACCATCGACTCATATGCCGTACACAAGCACCAGCCAACGACAACGTAGACATGGAAGATGCTACAATCCATTTCCTCTTTTATAAAAACAACTACATTCCTCATAAATACTTATCCATTCTCTCCAACTACCTCTTCGCCACCGCTTTCAAATAATGATGTAAGATATACGTGTATAAAAACTTCTTAAAAAACGCAATTTTCAGCTTTCAATTACCTCCAACCCCATTCAACGCATCAAGAGTAGGAGTGCATGCTCTCCATCCCAGATTCGCATACCCAGCTTCACATAACAAAGAGTGTTCGGATAAATACAACCAAGGGAAGTTTCTGCTAAATAGCCTCCTGAACGCTTTAAGCCAGATCACATACTTTGTTACGTGGAAGTTGGTTCCTCTCCCACTTGTGGCTGATACCAGGTGAAACACTCCTTCAAGCTATGCTTCAATGTCGCACAAAAGTAACGAATAATGGAGCGAGACGACACAAGACAGAGTGTCGTCTCTCTCCAGTCTGCATTACATTTGTGCGCAATTAAAGTGGAGCATGAATTCCAAACTTGCCCAAACCTACAGCCTACTAAGCTCCTTCAACGTGTGTTCCTTAGTTACTTTATTAATGGATACCTGAACGTTAAAATAGTAAGCGCAAATTTTGAGTACCTTTTTTGTATAATACACAAACATCTTTCCATTACGAGTGTTTGCCCCAATAAGCCTATGCACCGGAGAAGCCATGTCATGCTTAACACAGCTTCACTATCTTTACAGATACCATAATCGTTTTCGTCCATTTGCCTTTATTTCCATGATGTATGTAGCTCAAATAACTTTGTCGCTTCATCCTTGCAGCCCAGCCAACAGTATACGTTTCAAGCGCTTTATGTTTCACTGACTTCGATAATCTCCGCAAACAACGGTAAGTACTGTTGAACTAGAGGCGGCACACTACTGTTGCCCTAATAAATTTCATGTGCTTATACAAACGAGGTACTTTATCGTCGTCGCATTATTTTGAAAGACTGCAACAAAGGCTTCGTCTCATTCTACCCAGAAGACTTGAAGCCGCTTCCCTGGAATGAGATACAAACAACTAAAACTTGCTTCCAAATGGAACTCCAGACCGAAAAACGTACCTGCAAAGAACACAACGGCAGCCACTGTCGTTGTGTGTCTTCTGTTTCTTCGTTTCTATTGCGCAGGTACCCTTCATGATATCTATAAATCGTCAATATTCCAATTCCCCGTGCCGGCTCCCAGAGGATCAGTTGGCTTGTGTGGTAATAAAATTTAGGGTGATTCAGGAGAAGGCACTGAAAATTCTCTGCCGTAGCAAAACACGCGTTCCCAAGTAATATTCGCTGTATATTAGGACACACGCTAATTCTCGCAATGGTGAAATGCGTCATCTGATCATCGAAAAATGGGGAAGAATTATTTGACGTTTACAACACTCCCTAACGCAAAATTTTTGCGTAGAGCAAACTGCATTTTTCTCAGTTAGGGAGAATAGATACTGTGTCTCGGGAAGTGATCGCATGATCAGCAAACACATCGCGGCGCGCGCTACCCTCCCGTTATGTCGTAAGGCGTCACACCGCTGGCGGCCATTTATTTTAAAGTTCTGGGAACCTCCCCATGTCCTCCTATATATTTCAATGCCAAGTGCATCGCCGACTTCCCAATGAAATTATTTAGGACGCCTGCAGTTTCCACATGTCGTAAGGGGAGGCTCCGAGCTTAAGCGGGATCACTAAATCCTAAGTTAATTCTAGAGCAGAAAGTGTGTCTGGTTCCAAAGGCAACCGATGTTTGAGATTGTAACAGTGGCGGTGCTCTCGCTAGCGATAACAAATTCAACTTCGCGGGAGAGCGTCTTCGGCTAAAGTTGTGACTTTACACCTCGTGTCACCCCATGATTAACTGGTCCCGTGAACAAAGCCCTATGAAGGCTAGTAATGGGTGAGAGTGGCAGGAGTAGAAGGAAAGGGTAGGTTGGCTGTTCGGGGCTTATGCGGTTGGCACGAAAAAAATATGAGGTTATGGACTCCCATGCAATGATCACGTGGTTTGGACTAGCCACGCATGTTCTAGTAGCGTCTCCCGAAAGTGTTAAAGTTTGGCACTAATCCAAATGGCGCCATAGCAGCGTGTGCCACCCACCCATCTCGCTACACCCTCGTCAGACCCTCCCACGAGTCTTTTGCAGGCATAGCGAATACTAGTAGGAAAGGAAGAAGCCCTTAGCTCTCTATCCGTGACGTCCCATGAGAGGGTGCCTAGCTAAAACTGCGGAGCGCTGCTAAAGAGAAGATGCCGTGTAGATCCCCAGTGCGGAATTTTTTTTCTTTCTTCTAAGGACACGCCTGCACACGCATAGAAAAACGTTTTACCCGTTTAATATAAAGAACTGAAACATTTACTTACACCATCCAATTTTGTTTTGTGTTAGCGCCATACACGCAGAAATAAACTCATTTGATCCGGAGAGTTGCAGCTTCGCTTTTGTTACGTATCGGCAGCGTAGGGACGTTTTTATAAATACAAAATTACTGTACTTAGACAGAGGGACTAGGGACACTTGACGAAACTTATGACTGTAATGCGGCGCATTACCCAAAGCACGGGCTCCTCTGATGGAGTTGGAGCCGGAGCTTCTGCAGTCGGCATACCTGGTGAGGCTTTGCATTGAGTGGTTGAGGGACGATCCTTTGGTTGATTGACCTTCAAAGAAGCTGAAACGATGAGTGACCTTCAATCGTCATTTCGGTACTAGGTCAGGCAATCTTGGAGCGCGTCGATGCAAACCAATGTAAAAGAACTATCAGATACATAAAGCCCGCAGCATAACTCTCATTCTGAACCAGCAAGCCCGTATTCAGCACATGAGCAACCACCGGATCGCCCCTACACAGCCATCCAACTGCGGCCCCGCAAGGAACTACAGCTGTATCGAAGGATCCTGTGCTTCAATGTTGCGTAAGATAACCGAGGAAAAGATGGCCTCCTGATTGATACTGGACCACACGTATGTTCCGTGTGCTGGTGTACAAATGGATGCACTGCCAGATAACGTAGTCCTTCGTAAACTTTGTGCTAACGTTTCCGTGCTTTTGCGAGTATTTGTGGTTTTCTTAGTTTGGTAGTGGTCCTACGTCATGCCTACATTGGGGGATCACACCCATATACCTGTATGCTGTAGAGCTGTGAACCATGCATGCTGCTCAACACGGAAGCGCATATATCATTTTTTGCTGTGATATATCTCGGTATTTGTAAATTTTATGTCCTTGTATAAGAATACTACAAAGCTTATCATTACTAACAATTTTTTTTGAAGCAGGGGAATAAATACTTTTTCAGTTTTTCTTAAGTTTCTATTTGGCTTCGCACTGAAACCCTTTAGGAGCTCGGGCTGTCGGTGTCTCCTGCCGTCTTCGTCTCATGTAGTCTGAGTACAAGAACACCGGACCACTCGTCTTCCCATGTCTCACGCTAGAACGTAGCGTGATTAAAATTAAAGTTTAAACTGAATAAAACCAGTTAGAAATTAACTGACATGATTTAAAGATTGGAACGCCCCTGGTTCAGAAATTGTTAAGCACAAGCAGACGGTGTCTGGATACGGGTCAAATATCCACCGGCTCTCGACGCTGGGCCGGATCGGGTGGTGTGGTAAGTCGATGAAAGAGAAACCCCACTTACCTGGTGCCGAGGCCTCGTTGATCTCCGAGGACGAGGTCCAAGGGAGTGGTTAAGGGATTTCACTGCGCCTTCGTTTGTCCCTGCCACTACCCGAAACTGCAGCAGATGGGGCATGCAAAGTTCTTAAATCCGGCTCAACGCAAGAGAAGGCATCATGGCCTCAGAAAGCGCGCGATTGCTACTTCCAACAGCGCTTCTGCATTGCCCAATGAGACCGTACCATGTGGCTAGATAGAGAGTGACAATGTTTGAATACAATTTTACATTGCATTCTTCACTCCTCCTCGGGTTTAAAGTTAGTGGAGATGACGGGATTTTTTTTTCATCTCCGGCGGTCGTGGTTTTGTAACTCCTCGGGGAGTTCCGCCGCAATACAGCAGTATTTTAACGTTTGTTGGGCCACAGTCTGTAGAGGTATGATTGCATTGAAATGCACACTGGTATAGGTTAGCTATTGCTCCCTGCACGTCGAAAGTCGGGATTATTTTTGGAGTGCACCTGAGGGTTAGGATAATTGATCTTATAATTGTTGCATCCCTTCTTGGGTGGATAGTTAGTTAACAACGCCCGTATCGACGTCTTTTACATGGATACAGTAACTGATACTGCAATGAAAAACCTTTATTGGCGAAGATCCTTGGGGACTGAGGCTGTCGGAGGCTCCGGTGGCTATCTTCTTCTGTTGTCCCGGTAAATAAAGTTGTGAAACGACGGCGAAAACCAAGGGCATGACGAAAGCAACCGTTTCAGAATAAAGTGTATTGATTTCGGGTAATCACAAATGCAAGAATAATAGGGATTTGATTGCAATAATAAACGAAATTTGTTACGCCCCATGTGGAAATCGGTTCTAAACGCCAGGATTTCTGCTGTTAACCCTACTTCTAAGGGTGCTTAAATACGAATGAACGCAACTGAGCGGGCCATCACCTCAGGTAGCGTGAAATGGCACCTCCCAGAAGCGCTTCTCTGGTAACACATCAGCACGCGTCGTGTGGAAAGGGAGAGACTTACAATCTTTCAATACATTCATACACTGAATTTGTCACTCCTCCCCAGATTTTTTGTTAGTGGATAGGGCCCTCAATTTTTTAACGTTGTGACATCATAATTTAATTTTTGAATTCTGACAGAGTCTTGGTTGTCCCCTGATATCACCCTTTTCCCTAAAAACAATCGCGTTTTCGGGCGTGACAGTGATCATTCGCACAATAAACAAAGGTGTGTAAGTGTTCTTTTTGCCTCGGAATAGCTGTGAAATGTTCAACTCCCTGAGACCGTGTTCTCGAATAATAGAGATGTCATAACACGGACCATTGTTTGAAGAAGAAAACGCCGCGATTTTTACCTTAATAATTAGTTTTGCACCAACACTGTATTAGCGAACAGTTTTTTGTAAAGCTGAGGTCTGGAATATCCCTGCGTGTTCCGTTATTCGCGATGCGGGTGGGTTGTGTAGGTCGTTTCGGAGACAAAATGTATGATTATCTTTGGCGCATGCATTTTATGGCATTTTCATGGTAGCTTGTTTCTATATGTGGGTAATTGAATTATCCAAGTGCTTGTAATTGGCGGCCTCGGTACTGTAAGAGTATTTAGATAATGGTGTTGACATTGTCGGGAACCGCGTGGTCGCAGCACAGCGCAAAAGAAAGAGTACCAGCGTGGCAGCTTTCGGAATCCAACTGGACGTGTCGTGCTGACGTACCAAGCACGCACAGCTCGTTTCTTTATTATCCTTGTCTTTCATTGCCGGCGCCAAGGCTCAGGCTAAGAGCGCCGACCTTTGGGCGCTACAGTGGCGTCCACCCAGACGAAATGTCGGACTTCACGCGACGGCGAGGCAGATGGACGTCGGTGTTGAGCGAGGAATTGAGTGTTTAGGCCGGCGATGTCTGAGTGGAGTTTGCTGGGTGGCGTCTCGAGGTAGGCCAGTTTGAGGACGTCCAATGAGACGACTTCTTCGCGGCCATTCAAAAGGATGGTGGCGGACTTCTGCGTCTTTTAAGGGCACGTTACGGCCCATCAAAGGAGGGAGTTAGAGGCGCCTTTACAGCGTCTAGACTGAGGAAAACGTGTGTTGAAGACGCAAGGTAGCTTCCTCCTTTGTGTCCCGTCTTGAGCGGTGTGTTCGTTTGAATGCTAGGGTGACTATTCACTTTAACCATAACGAAAGATGTCAAAATAGGTGTCAGCATAAGTCTTACAAACAAGTGTGGGGCACGAGTGTCAAGGTTGTGGCTTAACATTGAGATATGCGCTCGAACAAAAGTATCCATCTCATGGTAAGGGTCACTTCTGTAGGTTTGGTATTCAATCAGTTGAGGTTGGGAGATGTTTGTTTTTGGAAGCGCAACCAGATCGGCAGTATAAGATGCGAGGTAATCATCAAGCTGATACACCTTGCTTGCACTAAACGATGAACAGGAATTCACAGCTTCCAAGCATGATCGTCATCAACAACACCAATATTCTCCTGGTATCTCAATGATCATCACTCATTCATTATAACAATGCAATATCCCGCTTCTGGCCACCCACACCATTTACAAACATGCACTTCCAATGACTCCCGGACAACACCTTGACTCCATGAAGACACCACCCGCTGGACATCCTGGAATGGAATTTCTGATGGCACGCACTTTACCCATTTATTAGCCAAAATTATTTTTAATATGGGTTACAAATATCCTAGCAGCGTCATTAAAAACACAGCAGAGGCAAAAATGTACACATACCGTATATGCACGATTCTAACGCGCAGCATTTCTGCTAAAAGTAGCCTCAAAACCTTTCACGTTACCATGGGGTTCAATATGGACATCAGGTTTAAAAGACCCCGCACTATTGCCATGAACAACAACTCCTCCCAAGATGCAACTCACCCCAATCGAAAACAGTCCGTCAAAATCCCGTGAATAAATTTGGTGCCACGTATTCGCCCCAGGGGAAAACCTACACCGCTGTTTCGCGGTGCTGTCAAGCGGTCGTTGTGCTTCAGCAGAGGATTTTACTTGGAAGTGCCACTCATGGTGAAGGTCATTTTACTTCCTGACCGGTGGGGTATCCAGACAGGGTCGTTACCAGTGGGCGTCCCAGAGTCATTACCACGCCACTGGCATAAACAAAAAGAAGAGCCATTCTGTTATGCAAGGCCTCATCAGTCGCGAGCATGACTCTTTTGGGGAAGTTAAAGAATCTCATGTTTAATTCATTAATTATCACTCACCGTTCACATCTGCAATTGTGAAGATCAGGGGACTTCAAATTGCAAACACCTTCAATATTCCCGCTCCAGTTTAATTCCCAGCTTGAGCTGGGTAAGGAAGTATATCACGCAACAGGTATTGGTGGGGAACCGCACTCTATTCTCCGTTAGAAGGGGAGGGTGATGGGCAAAGGAGGTCCGGACTCCGGGGTTGGAGAATCCGAGGCAGGCACAAAGAATTTCTGCTGCTGTAGTTGCGCATGTCAAAACGTACGTGGTAACTAAACTTTACATATGTATGGTAGAATAAGCGTTAATATTTGAAGCTTTTGACGTTAACATGCCTGCGTTATACAATAAATCGTGGATAATTATCCAAATGTGGTCGCTTATTTAATTATTAGGCTAACGCACGGTAAGCAGTCAAACAACAGAAAAATTATGCCGAAGCATTTCTAAAAAAACAAAATGTAAAGCCAAATAGAAAAAAGACATTACAAAAACTCAGACAAAATTAAATAGTCCTAGTGAAACGGAATAAAATAACCACCTTTGAGGCTAAAATAAACGCTGACTTTTTTTGTTTAAGAAATTGATTTTCTCTATAAATAGCATCACTTTGAATACTAAAATATGGCGGAATAAGTTGAGTGAACAATACAAATATTGAGTAAACGAAATGCCTTAGCCTACATAAAAACAAGGAAACTTAAGTTAAATTTTGAACCTGCGGAATAGAACACTTGTACAGTAACAAATGAAAAATATAATGCAGGCATATTTATCAACATTGCTGACTATTTCCTGTATGTGTGCCTACAAAGCCGTATTGTAAATTGGCCATTCCAGTTTAAATGGCTCTGTGCTCAAAAAACACTTCAGCTTTCCCGTTTTGCGAATTATCCAACAATTTTGATTACCTATTCTATTCATTCTATAGAATTCAAACAACTAGCATTGCTTGGCATTTTCGACCTTCGTGCAACTACACGCAGAAGATAATATAAGGGCGGCCAGGAGCAGACATCGACTTCTGGCGCTTAAAAAAGGAAAGCTTTGCGGCAAGATGAATAGAGAGGCTCCAATGCGAAATAGGTGGAGGAAGAAACAAGCAAACAAGCAAAATTACTTGCCCCTCAACTTTGCTAAGTTAAATGTCCTAAGCAGACCTACAAAGTAACATATATTTTATTTATTGTGTAAGTAAATTTTGCGTTTATGCTGAGCTTTGACGATTACCACTCCTTCAAAAAAGTGGACTTACGCAAGTACAACACAACTAATAGCCTAATTCTCTCCATCGGTCAGTATTACGGAGAACGATTGCCCTAAGTACTCCTTCCTCAAGGGGGAATCATAAGCTAGAGGGTTAGGTCATACATCAAACTTTCGAGGTCTAAATAGCCATATCTACGGAGGATGCATATCCAGCGAATATTACTACTGGGCTTGAGGTAGAAGATTGTTTAGCACTGCGTACTACATTCGTGGCCACCGCGTGCGAACGGCACCCACACCGTGAAGTTCATTTTGTGATGCCTCAAGCTTTAAAACGCTTGGCGCTTCACACTGCTGGAGCCTCGGGACTATTCATTAGTAGACATGAGAAACGCAGTGAACGCTATCCGCTTAGGGTTCGCGTAGATATTCCGGGATACAATGGAGAAAACAAGTAAAAAGGCGCTCATGAAATAACAGCCAGTAGGATTAACTACATATGACAGCTTGAGCTGTCTTTGCACGATGAAGTATATTGGCTCTGTGGCACGAATGCTTGAACAATATTGTTCTCTTTAGGGGTGGGGCTCTTAAAGGCTAGGTTAGTTAGCGCCTCGTGTCGTCGTCTTCATTGTAATTGTCGTTTCTTGCAGTCACAGTAGTAAAACACCGGAAAACTCGTTTGCGCTGGGCGCAAGCCAATAATGCGTAGAAAAAAACACCGGGACACACGTTTATGCCTCGCGCTGGAGCCTTTTGTAACACGTTCTAAAAAAACATCGTGACACTCGTCGACGCCTCGCGATTGAGAGCTCGTGCTTCACAGACAAGAGACTTTTAGGGGAAGGCTGTATACCTCTACCTCTCAGCTGTTTGATCGCAGTTGGCAAAAATGCCAAGGCTTCAAGACCATGACTGCGAGTGTAGGGTGCCCCGACGCCGCGGACGCCGAGGTGCTCGCCATCGCCCTGGAAATCTCCACAGTGTACTCCAGACTGCTCTGTGACTCGAAAATGACCGTACGCCACTCCGCGAAAGGTCGTGCTTGCGGTAAGGCGGCCACCATCATCGGCAAGGCCAGGCTCCAGGCCAGATAAGTACGTGTCAAGTGGTTTCAGGAGCACATGTTCAAATGCGTAACTGCATTCAACTACAACGACACGACACACTCGGAGGTGCGAGCACTTACCTTTCGCTCTCCCGAGACAAGCTGGCGATGGTGGATATAGAACAAAGATTGTCTCATGAACTACAACGAGATCACCAAGGCCTACCACGTGGCTAGACGGGTCATTCCTACCCCTCACCGGGGTCTGAGCCAAGAGGAGGCAGTGGTACTACGATAGCTCCCGACCGGGTCTATTCTCCCTCTGGCAGTGCTGTACGTTTTATACAGAACTTTATTGAACTTCTGTGTGTCACGTATGCCTTGTGGGTCAAGCATACCAGTGGTACATTTTCTGGGATCGTGCCCTTTTTTAAAAACGAAACTCAATGAAGGAATTATCCGCCAAAGCTCCAGGACGCTGCATGCAGTGGCGACAAGAAGAATCAAGTTTAACACCTTCCGGCAAGTCCGGGGTGCACTAGAAAAGCACAAACTAGGCGTCCCGGCAACGGAAAGCATTGCCGCAGTTCCTAGTAACCGCAAACCCTAGGATGACACAGGGCCCGCGTCGCGGGACTGCAAAACCATTGTTTTGCAGGCACCAAAGAGTTTTGCTAAACCTAATCCTTATAGAGCTTTTTAACAATAGGCAATTTCAACAACCGCATCTTTACATAGTCTTTATTTGCTCAAACTTTCTGAAACAGGTTTTGATATAACAAAATTAATAAAAACGTATAACAAGGCTTTCACAGCATCATTAAACATTGTTTTCTACTCCCACAAAAACAAGTTCTTCGGCAGCATGTCCCGAGTACTGACGTCGATTTCCGCTTTTTTAGGTCACCGCGCTTTATTTAACCTGTTTCCGTGCCGAGGTTTGGATAACGTTATCAGCTGGTTATATTCTCTAATTCAATATACCTTATTTATTCAATAAGCCTTATTTAAATATGCCTTATTTATTAGCATAATTTTGTTCACACAGAGTGTACCAGCAATGGACGTGTTCTGATTGATTGTAAGGTTTTAACACGCAGACGCAATGCAGGCAATGAGGCTTACCGTAGTAGAGGGCACCGAAATAATTTTGACCACCTGGGGAGCTTGCTTTAACGTGCGCCTAAATCTTTTACACATGAGTGGATTTGCTTTTCGCCTCCATCAGAGAAGGGGCCGTTGCGGTCGGTAATCGAACCCCCGTCCTCGTGCTCAGTAGCACATATACTTAGCCATGGAGCCACAGTGGCGGGTGGGCGCCATGCTCGGTTTTCCCATCAACGCCACTGAGATGTATAGTCAAGGTCAGCAAAGACAATATGACGCGACAGCTTTACTCTACGTTACAAACCCAAGGCTGCTGATCCAATTGCACGATTATTAACTTCTACTTCATTTCAGTGACACATATATATGTTGTGCATACTTACATGGTGCCTGAAATTTTATAAAATAACATGCAAATAATTTATTACACATTACACAATTTACTACAAGAGCCTCCATTCTGGTAAAAAGCTTACTTTATTTTTGTTCGCGGAAGCACGTTGAATCATTGGTGTAGAACGATATATTTTGGGCGGCGGGGGTGTGGTTAAACGCCAGAAAAAAAGAAAAAAAAAGAGGCTGCGCTCAGAAAATATATTTGCCATTTTGCTGCTTTATCAAAGTCCAAAGTATAGTTTTGTTCACTGCATATCTTCACCAAAAACGAGCGCTCCCTACTCCACGGACTTGACCCGGGCAGACGAAATATTTTCACGCAACAAAAATCACACTGCACGACAATGAACCAGATTGTACTACAAACTCGGTGAATAACGAATATACATAATAACACGACAACTAGTGCTGTCATACTTAACAGGGAATGAAGAGCCGCGCGGGCAACACGTACGACGCATGGTCTCTCGCTTTGGAGACCATTTATCCGAATGTACGCCTCCGATTTGCACGAAAGTGCCTTGTAACACAGGCTAAGTCACCCGGAACGGCCCGATACCGGACACGACCAAGGACACCGAATACGCAACAAAAAAGCGGCGACCAATACATTGCCATGTCTGACGAACCGCAAATAACATCTACTGGCGAAAACACTTCTGCTACACCGCTCTGCGTTCTTCCACCACAATCAACTGCTATGGCTCCGACGATCGCAAAAGTAATGACATCCCACACGACGAGTCCCGTGGAACAGATCAGAACAACCAGCGTGAGTGCCGGCGTGGATGCATTTCCAGCAGCCCTGACTAACGCTTTACAGATCACACTTTGAATATTTCTGACCATCATCATGACATGGAATTCGACACAAACAGTGGCCGTACAATCTTCCCACCAGGCCCCTGCCAACAAATCATCTCTGATCGAAAAGCTAAAAAGGCTCAACTGGACCAATCTCCGTTACACCACAGCACAAAACCACCCTGTATACCTCGGCTGTCACAAAACGACAATAAAATCCCCTCCAACCCACGCACCGGCCTGAACCTCTCTGCCTGGACCGATCTAGTCATCACGAATGGCTTAGAAGCCGCTAGCCCCCGCACGGGGTACCTTGAGCAATCTTGGTGACGGTACTGGTGACACCGCGGACCCCGAGCCCCCACACTCACGCGGTGACCAACCGTGGCAACGAGTCGAAAGGCGGAGGGATAGAAGCCTCTAACGGTGGCCGTCGGAGCATTGGTCAAGCTCCGGCCGTTGGGCTCCCTGTCCGTTTAGCGGGTGGGGAGCTCCGGGACCTCTCTAGTTATCAGGGTAAGGCTAGAGAAGAAAGCACCCCTGTTCCCTGCTCTATACTATTTCGCATGGTATTTTCTAAAACCTTTTCTAAACATGATCGGGCCCCGAAGAGGACCCGCACCGAAGCCATCTTCAAGCCAGTTTCAAACCTTGTGTTCGCAAACCCGGAGAATTACCCACGATTTTTGGTCATGCAATCAGTGGACAAAGACACACCAATCACCACCAAGTCCGCGTTTCTGATCGGAATATTTATCGAAAGTGTTGTCGGAAAAAACTACGAGGCAAAAAAGCTAACCTCTGGTGACATGCTGATTGAAGTCAAGAGTAAAGAAAAGTCTTCTAACTTATTAAAGCAAACAAGCATTGGAGATCTACCGATAACTGTGACACCCCACCGTACTCCCAATAGCTGCCAAGGAGTTATCTCGTCAGTTGAACTTCTCAATGAAAGTGATGCTGATATCCTCGAAGGCCTGCGTGAGCAAGGTGTTACAGCAGTCAGACGTATAACATTGTGGCGCGATTGAAAGGAGATAAGAACCAAACATATACTCCTGACGTCTGACCGTAGCACCCTACCAGAGTCTGTAAAAGCAGGTTTCTTCCACTGCCAGACGAGACCATACATCCAGAATCCACGACGCTGCTTTAAGTGTAAACGGTACGGGCACGGTATTAACAACTGTCGAGGCCAAGAAAGATGCGCAAAATGCTCAGAGCACGATCACAAGACGGACGATTGCCGCGCCGCGAAGTTCAAATGTTTTAACTGTGATGGGCCTCACGCCGCTTACTCTCGGTCATGTCAGAAGTTCAAAGACGAGAAGGAAATAATAAATCTCAAAGTAACTGAAAACATCTCATACCCAGAGGCTCGGAAAAGACGTGCAATGCTTCCTTCAGGAAGCTACGCCGACGCTGCTCGCCGGGGGGTTAGGCGGCGTCAGGTTTCCGTGGGAACCCAGTACAGCACTGCTGACTTTGTCCCGCCACCGCCCCCCACCGTGCTGCCCTCGTCAGCCCACGCCGCCAAGGTGCCTGCGGACTCCGCAGTCACAGTGGCGACAAACACGCTCGGAAGTGGTGTTGCCTCTCCTGTGCCTGTTGCAATGCCCCTCTGTGGCCTTAGGGGTACTGCGAACACTGACACGGGAGCAGCGACTGCCCCTGCATCATCGACCCCGCCGAGGCCTGCTTATGGGCATCGGCCAACCAGCGTCCCTAGGGGCGCCCGTGCGAAGGAACGTGACTCAATGGCAACTCCAAGGGAATCAGATGAGTAAATGGATGTGACGCCATCCTCACCAGCATCACACATGTCCAAGGAGAGGCGGCACTCTGTTGAGCGCCAAAAACGCCACTGCCCAGGGTAACAGCTCCTACACAGAACACATAATAGGCACATAAAAGACCCCTTGAATAATGGAACTACTCTGCTAGCAGCATCAATTTTCTTTGGGGTCTTTTATGGCAGTTCACAAAATTGTCCAATGGAACTGTAGGGGCCTAATGAGAAACCTTGATAACGTCTACGAAATTCTGCACAAACACCAGCCAAATATCATGTGCGTACAAGAAACACATTTAAAACCCACACAAACCGACTTCCTCACTCAATACGCGGTATTAAGGAAAGACAGAGACAGCTGCACTCACTCGTCTGGTGGTGTAGCAATGGTTGTGCAAAAATCTGTTCCGTGTCAATTTCTTCAGCTACTTACTCCCCTCGAAAAAGTGGCTGTCCAGGCAATAATTTTTAACAGGTTAGTTACAGTCTGCTGCTTATACATTCCTCCTGGCTACCACCTGTCAAGTTCAGAATTCGAATCCCTTATTGGCGAGCTTCCGGAACCTTTTCTACTAGTAGGCGACCTTAATGCTCACTGTGAACTCTGGGGGTCGGAACGCACCAATGCCCGAGGTCACTTGCTGGAAAAGTTTCTTTTATCATACGGAGCCTGTCTATTCAATAAAAAACAGCCCACATATTACAGTACAACACACCACACATACTCGCACAACGATCTGGGTATAGGCTGTTCTATTCTTTTCCCGCTTGTTGAATGGGGAAAGGGCACTAACCCATACGGAAGTGACCACTTCCCAGTCACCTTAAGAGTTCGAGAATCTGGCACCCACAATTCAATTCCACATGAAAAATTCAGTGAATCTGATGCCGACTGGGGAAAGTTTAGGGAAAAATCAAAACTCCCCTACACTACCACCAGCCATTTAGGCATTGATGAATCTTGTAGCTTCCTCACATCGCATATTCTTGAGTCTGCCGAAAGCGCCATTCCCCAGAGCTCGAGCGGTACTCGTAATCTTCGCAGGCCTTGGTAGAATGAAGAATGCAGACTTGCGCGAAAGGCACAAAATAAGGCGTGGGGTGTCTTACGCAGATATCCAACGGCTGAAAACTTAGTAGCCTTCAAGCGATCAAAGGCACTGGGTAGGCGCACTCGCCGGCAGGCCAAAAGAGATAGCTGGCGGTCCTTTTTAACTTCAATAAATTCGTATACAGATGCGCGGAAAGTATGGAATAGAATTCGAAACTTCACAGGACAGAAAACGCACAATGTACCTTTGGTATGTGCTACTGGTGACACGCTTTTAGACCAAGCAAATGCACTTGCACAACATTTTGAATACATATTGAGCTCTGCCAATTACACAAATACATTCATCCAATACAAGAAATCTGTGGTACGCAAGCCAATTCGGGATAACCGACCATCAGAAGAGCGGTACAACTCTGATCTCACTATGCAGGAGCTGATGTTTGCTCTCGGCATTTGTAAGGCTTCTTCACCTGAGCCAGACAGTATCACGTACACTATGATCCAGAACCTTCACCCAGACACTTTCGAAACACTCCTTTACCTTTACAACAAAATATGGCTTGCAGGACGCTTCCCTACCACTTGGAGAGAGGCAATTGTAGTGGCTATACTGAAGGAAGGGAAAGATGCCTCGCTCCCAACAAGCTACCAGCCAAAAGCCCTCACCAGTTGTCTAAGTAAGGTATTTGGGAAAATGATAAATAGAAGACTGACATATTACCTTGAATATAATGGCATCCTGGATAACTGCCAGGCAGGATTTCGTTCAGGTAGATGCACAACAGACCAGCTGGTTGCGTTCGAGTCATATGTCAAAGATGCCTTCATACATAAACAATATTGTCTCTCTGTATTTTTTGACCTTGAGAAGGCATACGATACTACTTGGCGCTACGGCATTCTTAGTGACCTCAAATCTATTGGTATATCAGGAAATATGCTTAACACAATAGAAGGATACTTGTCAGAACAGACATTTCGTGTATGGGTTGGGACGGCACTCTCCAGAGTGTCTGTACAAGAAAATGGGGTTCCTCAGGGTGAAGTATTCAGCTGTACTTTATTTATTATCAAAATGAACACGCTCAGAAAGTCGTTGCCACCTTCAATATCATGCTCCATGTACGTTGACCATGTACAGATCAGTTACAAGTCTTGTAACCTCTCAATGTGTGAAAGGCAGATTCAACTAGATATAAATAAACTCTCTAAATGGACTGAAGAGAATGGCTTTAAATTAAACCCACAGAAACGCACCTGTATCCTGTTCTCAAAACGTCGTGGGCTCTGTCTTGAACCTGACCTTATTTTAAATGGACTACCGTTAGCAGTAACAAAAGAACACAAGTTTCTGGGCCTTGTCCTTGATGAAAGACTGACGTTTATATCACATATAAAGAACACCAAATTAAAATTCTTAAAAACATTAAACATACTGAAAGTCCTTTCTCATCAGTCCTATGGTGCAGACAAGGAGTGCCTCTTGCATCTTTTTACCAGCTTGGTTACGTCCCGCATGGACTATGGAAGCGTCGTATATGGCTCAGCCAGCAAAACTGCTTTAAAAATGCTAGACCCAGTTCTACACCTCGGGCTCCGTCTTGCGTCTGGCGGTTTCCGCACAAGCCCCGCTGAGAGTTTGTACGTAGGGTGTGACCGGTGGTGTTTGGAGTACCAGCGCATGTTTACGGCCCTAACGTATGCTCTTAAGATGTCTTCAAATATGAGGGATCCGTGTAACACTATTATCAAAGACACATCTACAGCGAGCCTGTTTTCAAACCGTCCTTTACTTTCTCCGCCTTTCGCTTTGCGAGTGAGAAGACAAGCTGAAGAACTAGGGATATCCTTCAATGAACTTTATGAAACCAGTGTAACAGACCTTACTGCACCGTGGGATGTGTCATCATTTGCCTGCGACTTTTCCTTTAGACAAACCGTTAAGAAGAATGCACCAAGAGAGCTCATTGTACAACATTTTCTACACATACAACACAAGTACCAGCAGTACAATGCTTTCTATACAGATGGCTCGAAAAGTGCTACTGCTGTTTCGTGTGCTGCACATGGCCCTAACTTTTGCAGGGGAAGAAGGATCAATGTAAATTCTGGAATTTTCACGGCAGAAGCACATGTAATTCTTATAACACTACAGCACATTACACGAACAAAAACTCTGCAATCAATTATTTTTACAGATTCTCTGAGCGTCGTCAGGTCACTACACTCACGAAAGCATGGTCGCAATGTGATCATGAACAGAGTCAGTCAGGAAATGGTGACAGCACATGCTCTAGGGCTGAAGATAATAGTATGCTGGGTTCCAGGCCATTGTGGTATACGAGGAAATGATATCGCAGACAAAAATGCTGCGCTGGCCGCTTTGCGCAGTGATGTCGAAATCTCACAGGTACCATACGAGGACATGAAACCAGTAATACGAAGACGTCTCCGCGAACGCTGGCAACAACACTGGAATGAGCAGACACACAATAAACTACACACAATAAAACCCCAGATAGGCAAATACATGACAGACAAACAAAATAGGTTCAATGAAACATCCATGTGCAGGCTTCGAATAGGCCATACACATGGCACACATTCGTATCTCCTAACTGCTTCATTACCCCCAGTCTGCAACAGATGTGCCGAGCGGCTTTCAGTACTACATATATTAATCGAATGCAAATCCTTAAATGATGTGAGACAGCGACACTTCCCTGATTTATACAAGCACAGAATTCCACTTCATCCCTCTTTATTTTTAGGAGACGGTCCAGTGGCCACGAACAAACGTGTATTATCATATCTGGCGGAAGCCGATTTTTTACATCTCATCTCGTACCACATGCATTTTTCGAATCTCTCAGCATTAACAGAGCTACCGAGGGTTATGCACCCATCATGGTCACCTTCATCCACCATTATAACCATCTTCATATTTTTAATATCAGGGCCCCTTACACCCATATATTGGGCTCTTTTAGTATTGGGATCATACTCATAACATACACATTTTAGACACTAAAATGACAGCGAAGGACCATAAATATTATCTTGGCACTCTTTGGCCTTGGCTGCCCTTGCGCCCTAAACACCCACATAGTACTACTAGAAGCGCTAGCGGGATTGAACCCGCCATGTTCCAGCATTTTGTCATCGTACAAGTGCAGACCTAGCAAAACCTCATGGTCGCCTGCACAGCCGACGAGGCATGCATGCTTGCGTTAAGCGCCACCACTAATTTCATACACAACCACATTACGTACGACCTCCAGCCATACTTTACACCTCCACCCGGCACCACTCGAGGTGTCATACATGAATTAAAAACGACAACAACCAACGCCATCTAGGCCAATGTTCCTGCATCCGACCACACACAAATCCTACATGCACGGTTCCGAGGCTGCACTACGCCGGTTGTCATTACCTTTGGTGGACAACGAGTGCCTTTCTACTCACGCGCTCACGGCATTTTCACCCGCTGCACTCTTTCGTCGCACCGTCCAGCTATGCACGCTTTGCGGCGACATGGGTCATCGCCGTGACGTACGCCCAAACCCCGGCATGCGCATCTGTTCCCTTGCCATGTTAAAAACCCCTCTGTTAACCACATCTGCAACCCGTAATGCCAAGTGTGTGGGCTTCCCCACCCTACGGTCAGCCAGGACCCCGCCCGCCCCCACTGCCAGTTCATGCTCGCACCGACCAGACGTACCTATCACCTCCTCTACCACCCACGAATGGGCAAACCTCACCGGCCAACGTTGCCACTACAGCATTCAATTCCAGGGTGATCTGGGCTAGCATTGCCAAACAATTTCCCAATGCTAATCAAAGCTTTCCCGACGAAACACCCATTGATCCAGACCTCTTCCCAACCCAACCCAACAATTCCTGATCCCCCGCAGAGCTCCCCCTTCTCAAGGAAAACGCTGATTAAAAGAACGCATCCTATCCCTTGCAAAAACCGTCCACGAACTGCTACAACAAAATGTACGCCCTCCCACGCTCTTAACTTAAACGTCTCACGACTCCTACACACTATCTACCCACCCACCACGCCCAAATCTGCTACGGTCCACATCCAACCTTTTCCACTTCCCTTGTGCCCCCCCACACCGTCAACCACCGCCCGGGACAAGAACCTTTACCGTCAGCATCAACTTCTTCCTATACCGACTCCGACAAACGATACCACCACCTCAAAGAAAAACTGACTCAAACAGAAGCATCCTTTGCGGCCACCGTTCAATCCACCATCGTGACAACCTTTCCCGGAGACGTCGCCCGCCAACTTGAATCCCTGCCTGTCCGCCTTACCAATCTCGAGCAGATCATTTCTGAACTAACTCCGGTTCCCAAAGTACATCGAGTGAATGGAGCTTTCAATAGCTCCCCGGTACCACACGATGTACAACCGGTTATACCCAATTGCAACAGTTCAAAAATAGGGCCAACCGGCAAAGAGAACTTTGTCCACACGAACGTGGAGAGAAAAAAAAGGGAAAGACTTTCTTGCGACCCACCGCCAGGGGGACGAGACCGGGGGGACCCCTCTTGTTCCCCCTAGGAAAAAACCGGAGAGTGGGTTGCTGGGAACGGGAACTTGGACATCGAGATGGGTTATGGGAAAAAGGGTGAGAATGAGGGAAGCAGTTTTGCTCCAATCCTTTTGTCGGACTCTCTTCCAAGACTGATTGCTCAGAGAGGGCATCAGACAGTGCCAATTGCCAAATATGCGGTCCCTGCCACGGGTTACCACTCACCCATAGGGTCCAATAACTGGGCCTCAACTGTCGGAGACAGGAAGTATCCTATTTAGTGGCGAAGGCCTTGTCCCCCCCCCCGACCCCCAGCTCTGCGGCCGATGCGTACTAACGTCCTCGATCAACTGTCCCGCACAAGGTACTCATGAATCACCAGTGAAGCTTTCCACTATACACGGGTACTTGCAACACCTGCTTTTCACGGTCTCCAGGCACCGGAAGTTTGTATGCGAACGTGAACTGAAATCCATGTTGGCAAGCCAACCACGTTCGCCAAGCTCCCACGGGAGCGGTTATGAGAGCCATGTACTTATGTCCTCCTCTGTGACTACTCTTTCGCTCAATGGAACAAGAGACTTTTGGCATTGCCGTGGTGTAGCGGCTCGGCAGAGGAGATCGTTCCGGGCCTACTAGCCGTTACTAAGCCAGGAGAGTTTCCCCGGTCGGTGTACTAACCTCACCTTTCCTCGTTTTCCCCGTGCGGAACACCAAGTAGCTCGTGGTAGCACGTCCCGTGGCAGCCAGAGAAGATCAGTCTATAGGCCCCGCGCAGCAAGGTTACAGGGGGGCGCGACCCCCCCGGCCTCATACGGACTGTACAACATCTAGCCCCCATGACATTTGGTTACAGGGGTATGTCACTCCCCCCGACTTATACCGATCAGGTCGCTGGCCCCGCCATAGCTTGCGGTTACAAGGGTCGCCAGTCCCCCGGCCCGTACCGGTTTCTCGAATTTAATCGGTATTCCCAATACAACGACTGTACGCTTGCGGCACTTTCTACTTTCGCAACTTGACTCGCCGGCCTCCTCCCACGCTGGATTACAGGGGTGCGTTACTTCCCCCAGCCAAAGAAAGTCATAGTTGATCGATCTCGACACACTTTCCTGCTTCAATCGCATTGCCAAGTGCGGGGTTGACACCCGACCGCCCGACCTCCGCGTAGGACATGATTCCAGTTGTACCAGGAACCTCCGCAGTGGCGGCCGTTTTTCACGCTCCCTGGGCAGGGATTGTGCGGCCTCCCCGATTCCTCGAGGAGGTCTCGTGGAATTACCGTACTTTCACGCTCTGGCCCCTTTACATTAGGTTACAAGGGTTTGTCACAACCCCCGGCCTGCAGACCAGTTCGCAAGTTCGACAGAACGAGCCCCAAGCTATGGGTACAGGGGTGTGCACGCCCCCGGCTCGGTAGTGGTCTACCCATTGCTTCAGCAATGGTGCGCCAACACTACGAGCGAACTGTACCGCTTCAGCGCAGTGATTACGTTGCAACATTGACCCGCTGGCTTCCTCTCACGCTGGATTACAGGGGCGCGTTACCACCCCCAGCCTTTGGCCTCCTCCCAAACTGGATTACAGGGGCTCGCTACTTCCCCTAGCCAAGGGAGTCATAGTTGCTCCACAAATACCATCTTTCGGGATAAAAGGGATCCTCTGAGGAACTCCCAGTGGCTCTGCACTCTCGCCCCCAAGACTGAAGGTTACAAGGGCTCATCAAGTTCCCTCGGTCAGCAGACCAGTTCGCAATAAAGGCACCTTTTATGCTCCGGTTATAGAGGTTCGCTACACCCCCGGCTTCATTGTGTGTACCCATGCTTCAGCATGGCACAATAAAACGAACTGTACCACCTGTACCCCTATGACTTGGGTTACAAGGGCTCGTCACCTCCCTCGGCGATCAGATCGGTTCGTGTTTATAGGCCCCTTCCTAGCTGCGGTTACAGGGGCTCGCCACTCCCCGGCCTCATAGTAGCGCTCACATTGCTTCAGCAGCCGTGCGTTACTATAACACAAACTGTACCGCTTGGTGCAGTTTCACTTCGCAACATTGACCCACCGGCATCCACCATACTGGAAAACAGGGGCGCGTTACCGCCCCCGGCCAAAGAGAATCATAGTTTTTGCGACCGCAAAATTTGTTCGAATTACCAATCCAAGCACCAACCTCGGTAGCCACCCAGGCTGTCCGGGCCTGCGTCCGCATCACGCATCGGTGTTCTCGGAAGGCACTTGCCCTCAGAGTGCCTGGGAGTTGCTCAAGCTCCCATGGGCGTTGAATACCCAATACAGTGGGCCAATCCGAACGCATTGTTCACTTGGAAAATCCATTTCCACTCATAAAAAAGCCAAGGCGACGTCTTCTCAGGTCACCCCAGCTAGCGGCCAGCCTGGGCCCTTCATCTAGCATATCTACCAGGCGTCCAGCGCCCCATCCATCTCCCTCAGGACTGACTATTTGGCAGGTGCACTTTCGCACGTATGAAAACAAGCAGCCCCCCCTGACCCTTCTAAGTCAACTTCACTCTCCCGATGTGATTGCTTTACAAGAAACGGAAACACCTCACGTATCACTTCGTAATTACATCACGTACACACATTCATATCATCCTCGCACCAACATACTCGTTCATAAATCACACACTGCGCAAGCACACCCTCTTCCCAATTATTGCAAATATACCTTCATTGAACTCCTCCCTCTTAAGAAAACTCTCACCAGTCTCTTTATTGCGAGTTTCTACAATCCCCCGCAGCATTCTCTAGCTTCTCTAAATTCCATCCTTCAGAAGGTTAAAGCTACGGCGAAACATCTGCACTTAGCCTTTCTCGGAGAATTTAACGCCCATAATACTGCATGGGGTTATTCCAAACCAGTAAAATAGGCCCAAATGCACGACGCTGCACAACCGGCTCACCTCATGCTCTGGACCTACGCCGCATACCCCACCCGCAACGGCAACAGCGTGTCACGAGATACCACCCCCGGCCACACATACACTCACAACATAACACGCACCGCTTGTACACGCCTTAATGAAACATTAGGCAGTGGTCATTATATCATTGAATTCACTATCAATCACACACGCATTACTAAAAAAATCGGCCATGCTAAACTCACCGACTGGCAATCCTTTCGTGACTCGCCTCTCCCCACCACAATTGAACACATTGTAACAAGGACCCAAGATATCCTAAAACTGTCCAGCCCCACACCCGCACCCTAGCTAAGCCATAAGAGAAGATTACCTTTCTGTTGACATGCACTTCCTACATCTGAGGGATGCCCGCCGGGTGCTTATCCGCAGCTGGAAAAAACAACAACTCAACAAAAAACTCGAAATACGCATTGCCAAAATCACACAACAGGCAGCCGACTATGCTCACACCTTACACAAAAAACTGGACACAATTTCGTAACCGCCTTCAAGGAACTCTCAGCATTAGGTCTACATGAAACAACCACTGCTCTGCGCTGGGTACTAAGCCCAGCAGAGCAGACACCTGCCACAAAATCCATCTCCTAATCCACAATCACCACCACAATGAAACTCAGCTCAACGCACAACTCCTCATGCAATACGCAGACCACGCAACACAACCACCAAACATTCCAGCTCGCAATTTTCCAGGAAAAGAAAATCCCGACCTTGACACGCCCTTTACCCTCATTGAACTCACTTTCGCCATCAACAACCTCACTCGTAACACCACACTAAGCAAAGACCGAATACACAACCAACTACTCCGTAACCTGAACCCCAAATGCACAGCCACTCTGCTTGAATATTTTGTTCATTGCTGCGCAACCAACTATCCGCCCCCGCAATGAAAACATGCCGAAATCACGCTCATTGCGAAAAACGGGAAGCCAGTTTCGCAACAAAATCTTTGTCCCGTCTCTTTAACATGTTGTGTAGGCAAGTTATACGAACACCTAGTTGATAATCGGCTAACAGCGTAACTCGAAGAAAACAGCTTACTACCTCTTAATATGTTTGACTTCCGCGCCCACCTATCCTCGCAAGACTTCCTGTTACTGCTAAAAGACGAAGTCCTAACACCGCTGAGCTCACAAACCAAACGCGCTATCTGAGTTATGTACATTAAAGGAGCCTTTGACAATGTATCACATCATGCTATATTCGAAGGAATCCAATTAACTAACTTCGGCACACGTACTTACAATTACATACAAAACTTCCTTACCGATAACACAGCCAACCGCAACCTCGGCCACATCCGCTCCATCTCCTTTCGAGCCCGACCGCGTGGTACACTCCAGGGGTCAGTCATTTCCCCACTCCTCTTTACCACGCCGTGCTTCAACTTCCGCCACTTCTACAACGAATTCAACACATACAACACTCACTTTATGCAGACGATCTCAATGTTTGGACCACGGGGGGCTCGATTTGGGAACCACAAGACGCCCTCCAAGAAGCAATTGACACCATCGACTCCTTTACAGCCCGCGGCCTCAATTGTGCACAAAAAATCTGCCCTTCTTGTCCTCCAAAAACGAACGCAAGGCCATAAAAAACAACCCCTACCAGTCCCACAACCTCCCCTACAGTTCGTGTTCTCGGACTCACTGTCCAATCACACGGCGCAGGCATTTCTACCATTTATGAACTACAAGAAACACGATTACAGCTCACACACGTCTTCACACGCATTGCTAATTGCCGAGAAAGACTGAAAGAAAATTAGCTTGCGCGCCTCATTCAAGCCCTACTAATTAGCCGCATCACATACGGAGCTCCATATTTGGCACTCAAAAATAGAGAAACCCAAAAACTTGATATAATCATCCGGCAAGCCTATAAATTAGCACCATCGCTACCACCGACAACTTCCACTGCCTAAATACTACAGATGGGACTTCATAACACCTGGGAAGAACTTCGAGAGGCTCACCATTTAAACCAGATCGAATGGCTGAACCTTTCACACGCTGGCTGTCACCTCCTTCGTCGCTTCGGCTACCAACTACCTGCCACCCATCACCCCCACCAAGGCGTCCCTCTGCACCTACGCGATTGCATCTCCGTCGCCCCAGTACCCACGAATATGCGCCCCCTTCACAACCAGGGCAACCAACAAGCCCGGATTCGAATGCTTCGCAAGATACTTCAAGTCAAGCCACGAGACATCCGCTACCGTTGACGCCGCTAAATATGCCGATAAAGCAGCCTTCGCAATTTCAACAGTAGACTGCCGAGGAATTGAACTGACTTCCTGAACAGTAATTGGCAGCGACTCCACAACTGCAGAAGAAATCGGAATAGCCCTCGCAGCCACTACACCTCAAGACATTAATACCATAGTCCCTGATTCGAAAGCTGCCTGCCACCATTACACCGCAGGTCCCATTGCTCCCTTAGCCCTCCGGATCCTACAGCCTATCCCTAACCCTCCTTACCTCTACAATTTCTGGACCCCGGCAAATGATTCACTGGAGGTGAATGAGGCGGCTCATGCTGCCGCCCGCGCTCATATCTACCGGGCGTTCCCCTCCAACCCTCTAGCGTCGCCATCGGAAGCATACCATTCAGTACCTCGAAAATTTAAAGACATCCTCGAACACTACCTCCTCGAACGCCGCATGTTTACCCTGGCCCAAGACAAGTTGACTAAGGAACAAGCCACCACCTACCACCGCCTTCAAACCTACACCTACTCGCACGGCACCCTCCTCCACGCCATCCGCCCCACCTCCTACTGCGCCACCTGCAAGTGCTGTCCCCAACCCTGCACACTCTACCATATGATTTGGCCGTGCTCCACTACACCGTCTCTCTGGAATAACATTTTGCACTCGGTGAACTAACACAGCGGTCAGCAGCACGAGGTAACATCTGCGAACGCTTTTCTATCTGTGGAATGCAGTCGCTAGACATAAGATGTTGTGCGAATTAAGGCATGCTTACTTCACAATCTCTATAAAAGAAATTGTCATCTAACAGCTTGAAATGAAAAAAAATCTACAAGTACACTGGCTATACTATACATGCTTCATACTTTGCCAACCCTGCCAACCTTTGCCAACTTTGGCCAACCTTTACCAACCCTGGGGTATGCCTGAGTGGACTGAAGCCCTCGGAAACGTGTGTCGGAAGCGGCAACTTCTAATCCCCTAAAGTGGATCTTTTCTATTGTTTTGCTTTTTCAAGTTGATTAATTCGGTTTTGCGCATGGTTTCTATCCTGCATTCCCCATTTTTGCCCTGAACCATTAATTGCTCCAGGAGAGGGTTCGCAGAACGCGTGTAGAACGACATTGACGCGCTGGCGAGTTTTCGCTAACATGTTGTTGCCATAAGCACCCACTTCTTGCGGGCACAGTACTGAATCATCCGACCATTGCCATGCATTGAATTCTAATCTTGGAAATCACCCAATCACCTAGCACCTTGTATTGATTCTACTGCTGTCAGTTGGTGCGGCCGCCGCAATAGGCCCACGCTAGTTTTTCTTTTATCAGGCTTTATAATAATAAATACTGCCTTATCTCCCAGATAAACGATGGAAAGTATTCTTATTTGAGGCACTCTACGCACTGCAAGCAAAAAAAGGATCTTGGTAAATTCAGATCAGCGTCCCTTTATATCAAGCGCAAATTGCCTGCATGGGCATTCTTTCGCTGCAAGTGGTGTCCAGAGCGGAAATGTTCTGCCCACCCTGCAATGTGACATCCTCTCTGCTATCCCGTTTTACTCATCGTGCTCTTCCTTTCCTTCTGGCTCCTGCTATCCTGATTGCTAGCGAGGTTAGCGGAATTTGTCTAGCCCCTTTTGCCAGAGAGGGTATTGGCACGAAAACGCAAAATATTACAGAAAACGATCGAACCCCCCGCGTTAGATAACGGTCGGTGACATATGCGAGAAGCTGCGCAAACTAAGCCCCCTTTGTCGTTTCCCGCAAGGAGTCTCCCCACATACTTGCGGTAGGTGATTATGCGAGCGCCGAGATCGGCGAATGCCTAGACAGCACGCATGCGATGTAGCGCGCCAGGCGCACTTCGCATGCATACGCTAGGGAGCCCAAATGTTTACACTGAGAAACTTTTTGTGGTCTCCAAACGGAGTTATTTTTTCATGGCTGCAGAATACGTTATATTTTTGTGCACTGAAGCGTCCACATGAAGCTGTGATCTTTGGTAGCTTCTCGAAACACATGGTGCATTGGGTTTTCAAAACCTCGAAGATATTGTAACAACGCCACCTTAAACAGGAAATGGCATATAAGAGCCTATCATCTCAGAAGGAAGAAGTTGTGGGCGGGTGTACCCTTTCCCGTCCCTGTGAAGGAGGGCATATAATTAATGTAGGAATGGCGTTTTAATCTGTCATGATCCATGCCTTTTGTCCTGCGGAAACGTAACACTGTTTCCGATCGTTATTAAAGAAAGAAAAGCAATCTACATTAGGTATTCCAAAATATTTCGAGTACCGGTGGCGGCTTAACGGCTATTTAGAAATTAGGTGATGCTGTGGGTTGGTAAAATTGCGGTCTGAGTGCTATTCCTAAACTCTCAAATATGTTAGACCATCCAGTTGCGTGTAGCTGCCAGGCATTGTATCAATTTAATGAGAAAGGCGCTGCGTCCTATCCGCAGCATCTATTACATTTGTTAGCCCAGACTGATTGTGAGGTTGACTCGCCAAAGTTGCACTCGGGCTATAAGGCGCGCCGAGTGGAGGGCTCCGGACTGTGTTAGACCACGGGGGAATTTTACGTGGGCCGAAATCCTGACACCCGGGCGTTCTCAGTTGTCGTCTCCACAGAAAAGCGTCCACCACAGCCTGGATGCGCGTTTCTATACACTTCGCTGCACAGCGCACCCACGTTACATGTGTGATGTCACTGCGCGCTATATTATATTGAGCGCCTGGTAAAAGGCGCTCGCTGTTCTGGCTGTGTAGCGTCGAGGTTCAGTGGCGGGTATTCGCGCTAGCGGCCTGTGCACGACCCCAGTCTGTCTAGCTTTATTTGTTCTGTTCCCATGTTGTTCTGAATTTTTTTACTATTTATTTTTAATATTGGGAAGTGTATATGCTTTATTGATTTCATGATCGAGGCGCAGCCTATGTAACAGTTTAGTTAACGTTTAAAATCGCACGAAGAGGTAGACGCATTTTTAGGTTGATATGTATGTCACGTGAGTTGCCATGCAGTGAACGTTAGAAATACTCCCCTGCGACCAAACCACTGGCCTTGAGACCAACAGCACAGCGGAACAGCCACTGAGCGAACACTACGGTTCAGCACAACCCTTATCAAAAGTTGTAACTTAAGTTTATCAATTCAATTTTGTAAATTTGCTTTCGCACTTCGAACATATAGATTTTTCTCGCGTGCAAAATATAGAAAGACTGTGTAAAATTATTTTCGATAGAGCATAGCGTAAACATAACTTTTGTATATATTTTTAGTTTTTGAATCTCAGAGGTGCCTAATTTTGAAAATGCGGTTTTAAATAAGTAACTGAAGCATTTTTTCGGTTGACCTGTTCTGTCAATAGAGAATGTTGCGTGTTGAGCAATTCTGTGCATGTTAGGGCAGTCGTTTGTGGTGGAAGCTGGAGTAGCTTGCCAGACCTTATATTTTTTATTCCACCAGGGGGGTGGTAACTTCCGGAGTGAAGTCGCCCTCTTCTCCACTGTACGGGAAGGCAACCGAGCATTCTCGTTGTCGGATGAGAAGCACTTTGTGTAAAAATGCAATATGTTAGAAAAGGTTTCCTATACTTGGGGTGGTTCAGAAACTGAGTTTGTACACAAACGTGAAAAAAATATCCGGAGCTGTCAAGCTGCGAAGTGTTCCGCCCCTTGGCCCTACGCAGGCATCTTTTTTTGCGCTTAAGGCTCAGCCTTACTTACTTCTTCAAAAGTAACACTACTCCTTTTGCCGTGATTTGTCTGCATTGTGTGTTGCCATTACAGCTTCTAGATTTACAATTGATATTTAAGCACAACATCGATATTGTGGCGCGTTAAAGGGAACCCTGCTGAGGTGCAAGAAGAGTTTCTGTTCCTGTACCATAACAAGGTATCTAAATGTGCACATGACACAACCCAAAGCGTGACACACTCTGCTGGATTTTCACTCTAGGAGACCAAGCATTCTTATTGCACTCACAATGCTGAACACTCACAGAGAGCTCCCTGCACCCTGATCTTATGCAGAGAAATAACATGAGATTTCCCCCAACCCCACAGCCTGATAACGTGTTTTTATGTAGAATGTGTTGACTATGAAAGTAAATTTGATTGTGGAGAACTTGGAAGGTTACAAATCTACTTCGCAAGACGCTAAACACCCTCCCGGCCGTTTTACTGCTGTTCACAGGACATGTGGGTGGAGCTCTTTCATCGTTAAGGCGGGGACGTCGCTCTTGGAATCACAGGAACTTCATCGTGGACGAGTCAATTCATTCGCCTATTAGCGGCTTGTTTACCTGTTATTTGGAACTGCGTTGATTACGGTGTGCCCCGAGAGAATTTTAATTTGGCAAAAGTGGGAAGTTCCTTCATGCGTGGAATGGTTTGTAGAATTTGATGTAGCGAAATACAACAAACATCAAAAGACACCGAAATAGCATTTTCACCGTAGATGATTATCTGTCTTGGTTTGACAACAATTAAGAATAACAAGCGCGTTGAAAGTAAGATTGTGTTGCTCGTCACATTGCAAAGAAGGTTGACTTTGGCGCGACTGCCTCGCTGATTTTAGAATCAAAGAACCATAGGGAGCCTGACATGATACAATGAAGGACTGATATCAAAGTAAACCCTCCAAAAGGTTCACTGTTAAAAAATTTCTAGAAATCTCGGGATTGTTTGCTTTGGTGTCGCAAATGTTAAATTGCGGAGGAATTTAGTTTGTTCTATAAAATAACGCGTTTGCTCCTGCACCGTTTAACAACCGCTGCCTCAATCTTGCCTATTTTAAAAGGCGCAGACACTTGGTTCTACAATAATATTAATATCAGCTTTTCGTACGTCAATACACCTCATTGTCGCGAGGAAGTAAAAGCACGTGGAAATATGTTCAAATAGATGAAACGAAGACAGCCGAGTTCAAAACCCATTCTTAGATATCACATTTTTTGTAGGCATTCATTCGACAGCAAAACGGCCATACGGACAAGTACTGGTAATATTTGTATGCCTGCGGGACAGTAATCGCGGTGCTTGATGCACGCCACCGGAGGGAGAAAAACTATGAAGTCAAGACACTAATGTTTCAGTTAACGTAGGCTGTGGTTCTTGATACCAAAAGGCCACTATGCACAAGAACGACAGCTACCCAGTAAGCTGTGTTATGAGGGACGGTGTTGCCTCGTCCATTCTTGCAGTGACGGTGACAAAGCGTCTGCCTTTGTTGTCCGGTCCACAGCTTTTGCAGCGGTGAGGTCATCTGGTTATAGATCATACGAGGAGATCGCGGATTGATACCTCTCAGTAATGACAGAACAATCCTAAAGACGTAGCGATCCACGTCCCGTATGTTTCCCATTAGGGGCGATGGAAAGAGCGTGATTACACGCTATGTTGGTCTCACCGGGTTGCAAACGTGGTCCCTGTGATAGAATAAGGGGAACACGAGGAGATATTATTAGACAACCAGGGTGTATTGAAGAGAAAGGAAAGGGATCAGAACAGACGCCATAAGAAACATGTGGCACTATGGTGTAAACGAAAGAGAAGCAATGGTTGTGCACAGGCTAGGTTGTTTAGCATAACCTTGTAAATTATATGGGCGGCTACAGTTTCATTTCAAATTTATTTGAATGATGTTAGATAACATTGTGGTTTTGTGGATAATATTGTGGATAATACGTGTTTTCATTATACTGTTTTTTCTAGGCCTGCCTTTGTCTACAGTTGACGCCTCGCTTCCGGCATTTTCCGAGCCGGACCGGTAGCCGGAAGACAGTCGCTGGGTGGTCGAACGCCTCTTGCTGACGACGGCTCAAACTTCCACCTCCCGTGCAATGCTTAAAGACACCAGAGCCTCTCTCTCATTCATGGTCAAGCTCGTAGACACGTGGCGAGTCATGTTTTAAGCGCAAACGAGCCGCGGAGAGCGCATGCGCCACGTCGGTAGCGGACTAAAGCAGCGGTGAACACGGCCGTTGGCGGAGCTCGACCTGGCGAGGTGCCTTTTACTGCGGCGGCGATGTCGCTGGAGGACATCAGTAACGCTTTCCTTTAAAAGCTGGGGCTGGTGCGTAGCTTACTCCGTCTCCCGGTCACGACGGACATCGCGTAAATACGTGGTTCCTTATGTAACGCTGTTCCTGTAGCCTGCATCCTGCTGTCAAAAACACTTTTCACAGTGGAGTCATTCTTCAAGGTGTTAGTTCAGTGTTGCCAAACAAATAAAAGAAAATACGGAGCACACAGGACGGTGTGCCTCGCGGCGACAGCGGAGAGTACCCTTCCGGCGCACTGGTTTAGCAAAACAAAAAAAAATCTGGGAGAAGCCTCGATGCGCAAGAAAACCCTTAGAACGCCCCTTTCCCTGGCTCTCGGTTTGGCTTTTGTGTACTAATATAAAAACTACCGTGCTGTCACGAAGCGCTGCAGTGCGTGTTACGCGTTGCATGAGGAACATGACATTTTGACGATATCGATGCACATGACGATGATCCCTATTAGAAAAGTAAAAGGCCACGGCGTAACATGTAAATACATAAATATAAACGTAGAAATCTCTGGTGATGTGTTTTTTACTGGTCACGTATAAACAAATTCTGTGGCTTTGCAATGCTTCAAGCCTAGCGTAATTTAGTGCAAGCTTAGGCCAATGGAGGAAGCTTGAGGATGTCTACAATGCTGAGGATGACTTTTCATCCACCACTCACCGTGAGGAAGACGTTCTTGAATGCAGATGACGAAAATAACTAGCACCGATACAATGGAAAGAAGCAATGATACTGAAATTTCACAACTTCTGCGGCAATGCTTACCTGCTACAGCTTCGCCATTCAAGTCTTGTGCGCGAGTTTCCGTGGATTTTTTACTTGACAAGAGGCCACAATTGCAGCAATGCCCTGGCAAAATGCATATGCAGAAACACGCGCGCTGCTTGCACACACTGCAAATAAATGTCGGATACTCCACTTTAAAATACCTTCAAGCGAAATGTACGCCACAAGGATGTTCGATATAAGAGATCGATGCGCCAGTAGGTGCACACTGTAATGATATTAAAGCGCGAAGAACGAAGTCACAGCAGTGAAGCGACTAGACAATCGCTTACCTTGTTGTTTTTGTTTTGTTGTTTTTGTTGTGGATATAAATGTATTATCGTTTTTATAATGCAAGAAGTCTGGGATGGCAGCTGGGAAATACTGATAATGCAGATTTCCACTAACGTATTTCATACCAAGGGCAGGGCATTAAAAAAACGACTGACAAGGGAGAGAGAGAGAGAGAAAGACGTGCTCTATTTGAGGCCTGTGCGAGAGCATTCTTGCTGTCTGCATCAGTGCTGGCCTGTGAGGGTGGTTGAGTCGTCAGGGAGGGTGGGTGGGATGGTAGGAGTGTCTGTGGTAGGTACCCAATACGCCTCTTGGACCTTCGTCGGCATAGACAAACGCGGCAAGAGAGGTCCATAACAAAGTGAGCGTGGTGATGTTTCGTGTTACTGGTAGCGCCCAGTCGAAGTACGTCGTCGGGCGAATGTCCTCGGGGAGTGTATCGAGCGTGCGAGCACGGAAGAGAGCGTAACACTGGCAGTCCCACACCAAATGTTCGGCCGTTGCAGGCACGCAACACTGCAGACAGAGTCCTTCGCCGGGGTCATTGCCGTAGAATTTGTGGCGGAGCGCAGGTGAGAATGCGGTGTTGGTGGCAAGGCGGCGAACCAACATCTGTGTGGCCCGCGGTAACTTCTCCGGCATGGGAGGAACAGGGCGCTCATGCTCTTCGGTGCGGTCTTCCCTAACCTCACGAAGACACCGGAGTATCTGTCGGCGTCGCTGTTGTGCGAGTGCTTTCCTGACAGTTACCTCGGGGGTGGGGGCTTGCATTACTGATGGGCAATACTATCAGGGAGGTTCGCTGTCCAGCCGCAGGTCGCGCCTCGCTGCGAGCCCACTCATTGCCCTCAATACCCGAATGGGCGGGTACCCAAGCAATAGAGGCGGCTATGTTGAGGTTAGAATGTAACTCCAGGAAAAGTGCGATCAAGTCGGCGAAGATTCCCGGATAGGAAGACGAAGCTTCGCTCACTCGCGTACAGATGTTGTATGCGCGAGCCGAATCAGTGAAGAGCAAAAGCTTGTGGGGTACGTCCCTCGGTTCGAAAGTATTCCTCGCCCACTGTGCAGCATGGAGGAGGGAAAGTAACGCAAGCTACATTGTGTCGGCGCTGGCGGTACTGGTAAGGAGACCCGCATTAGCGACGCAATGGGTGGTGTCAACCCAGGCCACCGCACAAACTTGCGCTAGGCCACTATCGTCCTCCTCACCAGTATCATTTCGTGGAGGCACCGAAGTCACCGCTATGCCGGTATATACGATGGTGTGAGTGACCGGCGATTTGTGCACGACGCTGAAATTGTGCGCCTTGGCAAATCGAAGCCGGCTTGCTGAATTTCGATGCAGAGATCCCATGCCACGAGGAAGCGGCTTGCCATTCGTCAAGGGAATGCTGAAAGCCCATGGAGGGAGACAGGAGGGTATCCCAACAGCCATAGTGGGTAATATCCCAAGCTCGTCTAAGACGGAAAGTCCCGAGTTAGTGCTGCTAAGGCGGTCCCTCTGGGCTGAGAAGGCTTGCTCGGCTAATTCCGTCAGCAAATTCATGCCACCATGCGCATAAAGCTCACTTAGGGGTGTGTATTTCGGCAACCCGGTAACAACCCGTATGGCCTCCCGGTTAATCTCCTCTAGTTGCTCTTGCTGCCGGCGGTTAAGGACATGGTAGTTGTAAGCGTAGAGAATTCGGGAATTGATTATAGCTCGTACGAGGTGCCGCGTCTACTTTTCTCTCGTACCCCAAGTTATACTTGTAACTCGGCGAACGAGATGCAGCAAGGACTTGCACTGCGTGGTGACTTTCTTTACCCATGTCGTGCTTTTACCGCCTTGGTCAATACATGCTCCGAGAACACTGATGGAGGGTTTCCTGAGTATCCGTTGGCCTGCCATGGAGAGGGAAAAATAGTTGCGGATAGCCTCGGTTTTCTTGAATTGGTCATTGAGAACTACCACATATTCTGTTTTTTCAGCAGACGCAGTCATTCCCATTGTCTGAAGGTACGTCTTAATGACATCTAGGCCAAGCTTTAATGTTTGTTCCTGTTCGCCAGGTGGTCCAGTTGTAGCCCAAATGGTGATGTCATCTGCGTAGATGGCGAAATTTAATGACGGAATTTCCTCAAGCAATGGCGGGAGGCGTGCCATTATGAGATTGAAGAGAGTAGGCGAGAGGACTGCACCCTGGGGTACTCCAACCCTGTTTGAGCAGGATGGTCCGATGTATTCTCCTACTTGCACTCTGTACGTTCGATTGTACAGGAAATTTTTGATGAATGTAAGCATACGATCCCGTACTCCAGCAACTTCTGCGCTTTCTATCACAGCTCTGTGTGGTACGGAGTCGTAGGCCTTACGGACATCCACCGCCACCACAGTCCGTGTCTGTACCGCTGACTGAGCACTGAGGACTTGGTGATGCAGCATGAGCAGGATATCCTGCGTGCTTAGGCCTTGACGGAAGCCGATTTGAGGCGAGTGAAAAGTACAAGTTTTCTCGAGGTGCCAATTGAGGCGCTCTAGAACCATGCGTTCAACCAGTTTACAGAGGTTGCTCGTGAGGGATATGGGTCTGAGATTGGCAAGGTCGTTCGGTGGTTTTCTGGGCTTTGGAATGGGTTTGACAAGGGAGTCACGCCAGGCACCTGGAAACGTTCCGGTCTTCCAAACCAAGTTAATACCGTCTAGCAGAAGGGGTAAGGAAGATTCTGGTAGGTTCCGTAGTTCTGCGACGGTGACGTTGTCCAGGCCTGGAGTGCTACGAGGATTCGCCTTTGCCAAAGCTGCGTGGAGTTCGGTCATAGAGAAAGGTTTATCTAAGTCTGCCAGACTTGTAGAAAGGTAATCGTCAATCTTCTGTGGTACTGAGTTCGTAGAATATATTCTCGGATCAGGCAAAGTCGCTGGCTGGGGGAAAATACATCGCCTGCCTGTAGGGCCAACTGCGCTTCCGATATTTGCAGGCGAAGGGCGACTGCTTGGGCAGCGGTTCGTTTCTTCGATTTTCCTTGCCAGCTACGGAAAAGGCGCCATATTTGGGGCCCACTCGTATTTCCATTAAAACGCGAGCATAAGTCACGCCACCTTTCCGAGGCAAGCTTGGCGGCATAATCACGTGCCTCAGCCGATATACAGTTGAGGCGACGACGCAGCCAAGACGGTTTTCCTTTCTTTGTTTTCACGCAGTGCATCGAGGCTTTGGCTCCATAAATTGGCGTGGTGAACATCTGGCGCCGGGGAGCCCTCCGTAACGTAAAACTGCCGTGTGGCCAACCGTTTGGCTTTGTTAATCGTTTCTAGAAGTTTTTCCAGGCGAGTTTCCTCTGGCTCGTCGATATAGTATCGAGGAGTGTAGCCTCTAACGTTTCGCGAAACCTGTCCCAATAAACGACGCTTGTAGCGTATGTTGCAGTTTGTCTGGCGTGGCCACGGAGCCGAAGAAAAATGGGAAAATGGTCACTCCCCCACGTATCCGCACCTAATTCCCAAGAGATGGATTTGGGCTTATTCGTCCAAGTAAGTTCGGTTGTTGTATCGTTTTGACGGTCATGTTGACTAATACGTGTGGGACAGTCGATGTCGTTTATAAGGGTGAAGTTATTGTCCTCCATCGCACGAAGTAGGTTTGTGCCATGAAATGTGTCAGCTCTGGCTCCCCAATGTGTGTGGCGCGCATTGAAATCGCCGCCAATGACAAAGAGAGTGCCAGGACGCGTCTTCCGGAGGTTTTCCAGCCAAGACCAGTCAACTTACAGTTTTCCGTACCGAGAGGCGGACGTAGACGGACACTACCACAACCTCACGCTGATGAAGCTGCAAAGTTACTCCAACAACTTCTTGATGAGATGTACACCAGCGCTGAAGATCAAGCTCGACATGTGGAAAACGGCTGTCGACTAAGACCGCTGCGTTACCGTCGTAAGTGACAGGCTGCATCGATGCGATTCCCACCGGCTTGCGTGACATGCGCTGCCGCCGTGGTATTGTGGGTCGCAGATATGCGTCGTAGCCGGGTACTGCAAGGTTGGAATCTCGCGTTTCTTGCAGGAGAAAAACGGTCGGTCGTGTCCATGTTCGATACCGGATGAGGAGTTCCGCTTGCTTGCGAGCGAATGTTCTGCAATTCCATTGAAGGATCCATGGTGCTTGCCCTTGATGTGGTCTTGGTGCTGTTGCAAACGACTGGCTATTATCTCCCATTGTAGCGGCGAAGGAGATTTTTCGTCAGCTGAAGGAGCTGACTTTGTTGGTCAATAATGGCGTTGATAGTGGCCGTCAATTGCTTGTGGCTTTCCTCTATGCGCTCCAGGTGATGAGTGAGTATTTCGACCGGTTTAGTGTATGCCGCGTTTGGATAAGGACTGAACGACCTACCGGTGCCTTCAGGAGACTTGGAAGCGTTTGAAGCTTCCCAAGGAGATTCTCCTCTGTTTACCTTCTTTCCTGAAATATGCGCAGCACTTGAAAGGACTGTATCTTGACCAAGTAAAAGTGGAAAGTTATGGTCATTCTTGTCAAACGGTAATGATGGAGGTGATTCAGTGGGCGAGAGATTCTTCCGAAGGCAAGCATTAGTTATGCCTGGGGCCACGTGATCTGGCATTGCAGAGTCATCGATACTGCCCATATTACTGCTTCTGCGCTGTCGAAAACGTCTTGGCATCTTTTTAGGGTTGAGGTCAATCGGTGCACCCAACAGACCAGTCGTCAACGAAGCTTGTGTCGTCACTTGGAGAAGTTTGGCTCGAAGGTTTTGCGTCGCCCCTTGGCGGGCCGGGCACCTCGGATCTGTCGTCAGATGCTTGCCCCGGCAGTTCTTGCAAACTGGTGTTACTGTGAGCGAGCATGTGTCTAAATCACTGCTGGAATCATGCTGTCGGCCTCCACACTTGGTACAACGCTTTCTGTGTGTGTTTGGACACACATCTTTGCGGTGACCTATGTCATGACACACAGCACAAACTGGAACGCGTGGTTTGTATTGGTGTACTTTGACTTCGCCTAGGCCGAAGGTCATCGCGGTCGGTAATTTGGGTCCTTGAAACGTGACCAGTACTGTGCCATTCCTGGCCATCGGTCTGACCGCAAGAATTCGATGAGTTTCGCATTGTAAACGTTTGTGGAGTTCAGACGAATCGCAGCCAGTGAGCCCACGCAAAACCCCACGGGAGGCATTATCAGGTGCGGGTTCATACGTTTGCACCGGAATGTTTTCGTCTGGTTGCACACGGAGGTCACGCATCTGTAGTAGAGCATCCCTGACATGAGCACTGGTAGTGGTGAAGATAATGGTGTTAGAACGTGGTTGAAGTTTGTACTGAAAAAATCCCGTGAAAGCAAACTTGCGGTGCATCTCCCAAATGAGGTCATCGAGGCGTTTTCTTGGTACATTGGCAAGGCGATATTGTTGCCTAGGACGAAGGACAACTATATAATGTTTCGGTGATGGAGTCGACAAAACTGAAGTGAAGCTGACCTTACGTTTACGGTTCGCCACCGTTTTCCAACTACAATCACGGCTCTGCACATAAGGCGCGATTCCCTCTGTAGTGTCTCCCGTGTCAGAAATTGTATCGTGGGTATTACACCCAGTCTGGTCTGTATGCTCTGAAATTACATTTCGGACCTTCTTGGGAGGCTCCAGCGCATGTTCTTGTACCGACGAAGGACAGGGAACATGCTCCGTTCCAAGTAATGTGGCCGGCGGCGATTGGGCGAGTGAAGAAGAAGAAGGTAAATTTTCAGTAGCTTCGCCTTTGCATGCCGTATCTAGCCTCGCATCGATGATCTCACCACGCAACGGGTCCGAGGAATCATGAGTCAACATCGCGTAACGGTTTGAAGTCGTCAGCGGCACGGAAACCATAGTCATGAGCTCTGCAGAGCTTTTGGACCATTAGGCCTATGCTGCTTCCTACCTGGCCAAGAATTTCTTCGTCCTTCGATGCAATAGTTGATTCCGAAGCCTGGAACGCTGTGGGAGCAATGTCGTCTACTCTCATGAAGCACACGGGTAAAAGTAACGGCAATACAACGACACTTTGCACGGTTTTAGTCCATTTTCATCGGAGCATGGTACGGGTCACACTCAATCCCCACTAGGGGGATTGGCCCTGTTCCAAGGGAGAAAGACAGCGTAACCATATTACATTTTAGGCCAATGAGTGCTTCTTCTCATACGCAACGCCCCAATTACTATACTGGGTTAGTCGCAAGCATGGAGTCCTGAACTTCAACCTGAGAGATTCCATTTTTGTTTATAATGTCGAAATTATAGTTATAAGGTGAGTGTATAGGCTGATGCCCTGCTCTGAAAAAATCAAATTACGGTTAATATTCACGCTATTATGACACCGCAATCTTGGCACCCTTGTATATTCTGTTTACGGAGTGGAAGAACAGTACCTCTGGATATTTAAAGCATGTTGTTGGGCTAGTTGGTTCATATTCAAAATTAAAACTGCGCATTCGGAAGAGACAAGAAAAAGAAGACACACGACAGAAGACACAGAAGACACAGGACGCGCCCGTCCTGTGTCTTATTTTCGTTGTCCCGACCGAATGCGCAGCTCTGGATATTCCTTAGTGCCTACGACTACGCATTCATTTATCGAAAGGCTACGGAACAATATATTAAAGAAAATAATTCAAGTTTTTCTACATAAATATTTTACCGCACGCTCTTTCTGGGAAAAACAGGTTTAGTTTATATCCTGTATAATCCGGGCTCCAGGAGCACCTTTAGCGCTGTAGGGTAATCAAAGTTAACTTGATTGTTTTTTTTAAATAGGCGCTTAGGTTTATGCGAAGACCACCTCTGCAGCGAGGTTATGCGCCCAAGGGAACAGATAATTAGAATATAATTATCCGTGTAGGTGGCCTAATTAACTAAGCTTTACTACTAAACTATTTATTGGCTACACTAACCAGGCATGTTTGTATTGCAAAGTTAGGCGCAATCGTGTTTCTACGGAGTTTCAATTGGCAGAATTCTTCTAGCGCATCCCTACTCTAAGATATCAAACTTCAAAGTTTAATTACCGCTCGCTCTATTACGCATGCTAGAAGTCAAGACCGGCACAGAGCTCCTCCCTTTTGTTCTGTGTTTCGATATCGGTTCCGAGTACTGCAAATTGCGATAACGCCAGTCAGAAATGAATGGGTCCCAGTTATCACTTTTTGCTACGCCTCACACCTTTATTGAACTATAAACCGTACACAGCAGGCACGCCACAGAATGAAGGCGCTTTGCGCTGGTGCAGACTGTCTTGCATGCGTAATCATGCGAACGGCAATTAAACTTCGTTGTTTGATATCTCGGACTACGGTTGCGCTAGAAGAATTCTTCCGATTGAAACTGCGTAGAAACACGATTGCGTCTAACTTTCCAATACAAACATGCCTAGTTACTGTGGCCACTAAAAAGTAAATAATCAATTTTAGTAATTTAAACAACCTGCCCCAATAATTGCCTCCTAATTATGTGTACTCTTGCGCGCATAACCTCACTGTAGAAGTATTCTTCGCGTAAATCACAGCACCTCTTTTTTACAATACTTGTCCACTTAACTTTGATCAACCTGTATATTTATAGTGAACACCAATAAGACAGGATGAACACTGCAATGCCTCATAAATGAGCAAGCTTTATGATTACGTTCTGCGTTGACCTTTTTTTTGAAACGTAATGTAAAAATGTCAATGGGATATGGCTCAAGATGTTACAATGTTTTAAGCTTAATTCGCGCAGGTAACGTGCAGACATCTTTAATCTTATATCACAATAGTGTATAGATACTGCCGCCGTGTATATTACTCATACGTGTCTCCATCAAAAGAACAAACGTTTTCATGCATGCCTAATATTCATCTGTTTGAGCGTCCACAAACATGCGGATTAGCGTGATAAAAAACGTCTCTAACTGTAGACAATATTTTTGTAAATACATTTTGAATTTATTTTTGTATTCGGAAAAATACTGCGTCAACATACAATTCAAAGTTGATTTAAAAAACAAAAAAGGGCTTTGGACTGGTGGTACTATAAATTCCCTCCAACACATTGTACTTTAAGACCTTATCTATGGGATTTTCGCTGCAACTGACCACGCGTTTGTGTTTTGACAACAGTGGTACAGATTATTCTACAAAAGTCCAGAATAGTTTAGAAAAGCTTTGTCAGAACACTCCTTAGAAACGTTCAGCCGAAGGTGATGATGCACCGTATTTATTATTATGTATGCAAAAGCGTGTGTTAGTCATAATCTACCTGCTTCCTCGGCCGAGTATGGACTTCACAAGTGACAAAGTTATCATTTTCAGTGAGATTACCACAAGCCCCAAAAGTGTTTGATAGAGGACATCACTAAGGAGGCGTAGTACACGTGCCTCGTCAAAAATTGAAGCGCGCAGCGAATGGCGCTGCGGTGATACTCTTAAAAGCCTCGCATCTACCGCCTGTTCAGCTGCGCCATTCTCACGGACCCTTTCATTGACGCACCTACCTGTCTTGCGGACGTACCAATTCCCGCACAGAAGTGGCACGCTATTTACAATGTCTGCTTTGCACCCAGCAAGCACTGTGGGGCGCGTAGGGGGGTAATGGCTCCCTTGTGGACGTTCAAGGTAGAGCACATGTGTGCTTATTATGCTCGCATCGTGTTGTCTTGTGTTTAGTGCGCTCTGCTTTGATATGTTTTAGTCCCTTATTAGGGACTGCTTTTGGGGCCGTGCGATAGAAATACCGCGCCGACAGGGGGGTATTTCCGAAATACGCGGTAGACAGCCAAGCCGACAGTGATAACGTTCTTTTGCTGAAATGGTGGCTTTATCGTGCACAGAAAATGTGTTACATTGCGAACTGTTCAAATACATTACTCTAATTGTCTTATAGAGACGAACGCCTTATGACTTTGAACATCATAACCTCTTTGTGACAAGGAACAGGACGAATACACAGTGAGCGTCGCGTGAAAGAAGTGCTTGTTTACATTTTGTTATATTTCCGTGCCCCCAAGATGGGTGTTAGTTTTTCTTTTTTTAATACAAGAAAACCCCCCAAATGGCTTCCGGTGAACACGACCAGAATATGCGGGGTCCATTTCATTTGGGAAGAACAATCGACGGAACCATGATTTGCATGCTTCGTTCTTACGGTATTTTTGCAACCCAACAGAAAATGCTGCCGATAGCTGAAGACATGCACTCCTGTCATAAACTGCCGTGTGTTTGGATGAATCAATTAATGTATTGTTAGGAGAATACAAACGAAAGCCTACCAGCAGGCGTAATTTGCACAAATAGGAGTGGACACCGCAGCATGACATGGGTTGGGGTTGGAGGAGGGGTAGGGAAAGGAATTCGTTGGTTGATAAAGAGTTGATAAAGAGGAGATGGCATATGTGCAGTTTTACATGATAGTAAAGTACGTTTCTGTTTTTGCTACTTATTAGGTAATACGTCTCGTGTCTTGAAATATGTTTACCGATTTTCACCAGGGGAAATTCGAAAGTATATTGTTGACGACTACGGCCGCTAATGTTGCCTTCTCGTGCACTGCGGGTATTTTTACTGGCATCGGGGCTTGCTGTCACTTCTTGCAGCTTACGATTGTACGATTAACACCTATACATGTGTATCTTGGCGTATTATATTGTGTATTGAAATCTGCTACTTCGACTGCTTTTTTTCTGTAGTGTAACTGAAATGGATCAGCAGAATTGATAATTTTTTATTCTTTCAAGTTTCTTTCGTCGCGCGCCGCAGCTACCAAAGTTATTACAAGAAATATTGAATGACTTCTTATACTGGAGGGAAAGTTAAAAAGAACGTTCACCAGTAGAATACTAGAATATCCTGTCTCGGGAAGTTTGCGAAGGGGATGTCAGAAATTGAGAAAGTTGTATTGGAGAGGCACGGGAGAGAAAACTAGAAAAAGATGTTAATATTAGTAATTTAAAAACACACACACACACGCACACACACACACACACACGCACGCACGCACGCACACACACGCACACGCACCTCCCTTCCACAGACACAGATTTAAAAAAAAAGTAAACGGAAAGTTACTGAAGCCCCTACCCGCATTTTCCTGCGATTAGTCACTGTGCCAGGAGGTGGACTGAAGGGCTGCATACCAATGCATGCAAGTACGCTCCCGGAGCCTCTTCGACCCCGTGGCGCTGCCTGGCACTCATGTCGGACGGGTAGTCACTTTGAATAGCCGAATAGCGTTAGATCACACCACTCGTCACCAGCGCTGGCGTATGTATATCGCATTTGGTTTAATGGAAGGGCAATGCACAAGGCTAAACCATAAGCACACCTTTTGTGCACACAGCTTAAGATAGAGGAACGGTGGTAAAGAAGTGGTGTTTTATTTTCAGGAGCAAAGTGCACGCGGTGATGCAGCACGAAGAATACAGCAGCGATGTCTTGCGAAGTTACTTCCGTGCGTAGTAAACAACTTTCCCATTGTGAATGTCATTGATACCAACCAGCCAAGTTGTTGAAACGATTTTCTCGAAACAGATGCACGCCCTTTTTTTCTGGGTTAGTACTTGTTTGTTCATACATTCAGGGGTGCAAGGTTTACCCATCGTGCGTTATTGCTATCTTTTTGCCCAATGTTATGTTATATAGGTGTTGGTCGTAGTAGTTGCACTAGCATTTATATGTCTAAAGCACAAAAGTTCAAAAAGGTTTGTCAGAAACCTGACTTGCGACTGCGTAAGACTTTACATTTAAGAGGTTCACGTTTGCTTGACGGATGCAGTTTTGTCCAACTTCGTCCATGCAGTTTTGTACGGCGCTGCATTTTCAACACGAGTCGAAAACGTGCTTCCGCTTGAAGAATTCTATGCCGTTGTTCTTCTTTGTGCCAAAAAAAAACAGCGAGCTTCCAACGCGACAAAATTCAGCTCGCTGGATTACGTTGTCTCACTAAAACGCATGTGTAGTATAAGCGGCTACGCACCTATCTTTGAAGGGATGCCGGCGCGGCCAATGGTGGCGCTGACATGGCGGAGCAGCGAACTTTCTTTAAGTGTCGCACGCTCCCTATACACTCTAGGGTGCAGGGCTCTTGTTATTACGGAGCCATAATGCACAGTTTGCCTACACAGTGGCACAACACGCAAACCTTCCCTTTTTATAGGCCGCAGGGCCAACCGAATCCCTCAGCGGTTCCTCAGTCTCTGCTGATGTATAGCAAAGATAGTCCTCTTCGATGCGAAAAGAAAATTGTGGTCTTCCTATCCCTCCCCTTCCTTTCACTTCTTCCAGAAGATTCTCCACTTCTACTTCTCTTTGGTTGAGGGTACCTTCGGGGTTCGGCAAACCAGACGCCGTGGTTAAACCTATATTGCGAACATACATCTGGCTCAAGAGTCGAATAATTTTCTGTATATCAGGCGATAAGGCGAATGTGATGGCGACTTCTCGTTTTCACTAATTTTTAAAAGAATATCTTCGTAACGTCTACTTCTTGCAAAAACCACTTAGGGAGGCATATTAGACATAAGGGAATACTCCAGTGTGGCCAGAAGCTCTTTAGTGTTGCACAAAGACAACTTCTGTAACTGTATCAGTATTCATTCCTGCGGCGACTACTAAATCTTATTATGTGTAAAATGTTTTCGCGCAATTCGAAGTTCGCCAGGCAGGAACAAATAAATGGTCGACCGTTTGTGCTTGGCGAATGCTCTCGTCAACAAATTTGGCCTTTCTCATACACCCTACTGATACAGACAGACCATCTCGCAAAACAACGACTTCTTGGAAGCAATTCATTTGCACGTGTTTAAAATAAACCTCGCTGGAGGAATAACGCAGAAGTTATTTCCAACAACGGCCACTCAGAACGTACGCAAGTCGATACAAACGCCAAGTTAGTGATATCCGGGTGTCTGCTCTAAAAACTAAGCAATGAACAGCTGCTCACAAATTTGACGGAGTATTGTATTGTAGCAGCATGAACACCCCTTTTAATGAAATGCACTCTTGATACCCAGTAGAAAAAACGTGGGTAAGGACTGAAGCATCAAAATTCAGTAAATAATAATCAGTACACAAGAAAAGATCGAGGCAGTAAAGGTCAAGCGGGCGGTACAGTAGAACATAGCATTGCCCGCACTGAGCACAATAACTGCCAGCCCTCTAAAATGCTAGAACGAAGCTGGAGATTAGTAGTACACCACGACGCGTTCTACAAAATATTTCTAACACGATTTCTTTTTTCTTTGACAATCCTCAAAGATGAAAAAAAACGCCATTAAAAGAGACGTATTTGTGAGCTTGTATACGTCCCTCTAGTCATTTTCTCAAAACAAAAAAAAATTCGGGAAGCTGAGAACGGGTAAAACTTGAAGTTAGCGACGCTCTACAGAACCTTGACGGCCATCACGATGGTTTGAGTCCACGATTGCAGCCGATTTGTTTCTTCCTCGCGGCCGTGAGGATCTTTACTCCATCATTAAGGCTATACGTGTGAGCTTCTTCCACTGTTTAGTAGTGATAATCATTGGAGACAAGCTCGTAGGGGCGTACGCTATGACGTGGATCCCCTTTCCCCGGGAAGTGTTGCAACGATTACGGCGAACGTTAGTTTTTTTTCTTCTTCTGGCCAATCTTCTCCAATCTTCCTAAGCGGGTGCGCCTGGCTTCACAAACGTGCGCCGGGAACGCTGGGCGATCGCCGAGAGGCCCGCACACAGGAGCCCTCGGCATTTTCTTGGTATTTTTAACTGCGGAGGGAAAGAGTCATGTTTTTTAAACAGCTACGCTGTTAAAAGATACACGTGTTTAACGCAACATCGAGTCACAAGTGTTCAACTGACCTAGAAAGCTCTCAAATTTGAAGCGGTTTCGTCTGTCGGTTCTTTATTATCAACCCAGGAGTGCATTAACTTCTGCGAAGAATTGTCCATACGGGCATTTCAAACCGCTGGCAACGCCACTGTCTCGGTGAACGGTGTTGTTGCCGCGTGGTGAATCTGCCATGATTTCCCGCCGCGGCTAGAATTTTTCCGGGATATCCGTCTTTACAGTTCAGATCTCATGCATATATTAACGTCTGTGCGACTGATCTATGCGGTCTGTGGCGGACGGGGAGAAGGACCTTCGCCTGCTGTGCGTTGGCCTGAGCTCTATACTCTGTGCTCAGTTAACAAAAGCGATATCGACTCGAACACGCAGTGGTTCTGGAATTTGTAGACCCGGTGGTACCGTATCGGCACCACCAGGAGTGCGAGCAAGTCCAGAAGGGCAGATTTAAGCTTCCCAAGCGTTCCATAGGCATGACAGCGTCGCTACCCGGAATTATTATCTCACACGTGATTTGTCCTCCCCATGCACAAAATGAGTGTCAACATGGGTTTGAAATTGTATCTTGCGAACGTGTGTAGTGTGTGGGCTCATCTCGTGCATTCGTGAACTGTTGTGGGTGTGAGGTACAGCTCAGGGAGCATTTTTTGTAATATTTATAAAGGACGTTGGCATTTTATGCTGATCATTTGATATTTAAATATTGATAGTTCTTTCAAAGCGCAACCATGTCGATGCTGATGACGATGATTAAAATAAGTTATTTTAGTGGGCGCTTATCTCGCTAGGATTAAAACATTTTTCTTGCGTATAAACAAGAACCTCCGAGGCTCCCCGTGTGCTTCACGGGCGACGCTTGTTATACCTTCTGCCCTTCAGAGAAAAGTAAAGTCCCAGTGTACGTTTTAATAAAGCGAAAGTTTCTTATAGGGTCAGTAACGTTGTCTAAGAAACCAAATGCATTTCCCCATAGACCGATTTGTCGACCGAAAACTTCTGATTAGATATCTGGAAATCTGGGATGTGCATGTACCCTCGCTTCCTTTGTGTCGAAACGGTTACTTTAAAATTCTGAAAATAAACGATTCCACAAAAGACACTAGATCCATCGATCATGAAGCAATAGTACATACAGGTATATCATAAACAATGAAAAATATTTACTTCGACTGTTCGTAGGCGTGTTTCCATAGTGCACGAAAAATTATCGCATGGATTCTTATTGGTTCAGGATTTGGGTCTTTGGAAATTTCGCGATTCATTGGAAGCACTTTCAGCTAAGGTTCCACTCTGTTTCAAGTGAAGCGCTTTGCTCAACTTTCTTAAAGAAGGGATAACAAAGTTTCTGCAAGTGGTCACCGTCAAGAACGCACTATGCGAATAACCTAATTTTAAACTTTACCTTATCCTGTCTGATTATTTATTTATTTATTTATTTATTTAATATTTATTACAATACCCACAGCAACAATTTTGTCATTAAAGTAGGGGGAAACATACAATAAAAAACACTGGGTACAGCTAGGTTTGTGCCGAAATAATACAAACTGTTATAGAACGGCGAAGAAAGACAGCATACAATATCAAAATAATTTACCCCATCAGCAGTCATGTGGCGAGTGTTTTACTCCACGTAAAAGACACCTCTTGCTGAGTTAGATTTTCACTGTCCGATTATGACCTCGGAAAAAATGGCATTTTAAACAGATTTGTTCTGCATACAGATTTCTTTCACTTCAAGTGAATGCTTCCTTCTGGACGAAATGTAATATGTATTTGGTAAGTAATGGTTGTGGTTCATTCCGCGTTTTAAGTTAAATCTGCAGTGAAAAAGGTACAGTCGGAGCATGTTTCAGCGGCAATGCAAATGCCGTCCAAAAGTATTTTTTTGCCCGGGACACACTGCAATTCCTAGTATAATCATTGCAAACAAAGCAAACAGACAAATTTTGAATCCTTTCTATCCGCGGTGTATCTGTGGCTGTCCAAGGGTCCCATAATATGTACGCCTACTTGATAAGAGGGCGGCTGTAACTCTTTTATAATAATGCCTTTGTGTCCAACAAAAGATGTGTTCCGCAGAAAACCTCTTAACCGCTTGATGCTTTCGAGCAGACATGTCTAATTTCCCCAATCCACGAAAGGTTAGAAGTAAGAAAAACACCGAGATATATATGCTCATATACAAAGGTACTATCTTTTTCGTTAAGGGCATATATATAGGTATACGCATTTTCTTCGTAAAACGCATACAAACAGTTTTGGCAGAAATAATGGTCACACCCATTTCATGCAGCATTCCGAGAACTTATTTCGGTCACGTTGCAAAACTTTTATCTTGAGTACATTTGATCTTTCGAGTAATCGTTGCAGCGCGAGGTAATAGAGAACGAGTGTCCCGGTGTGCTGTTTTAGTACACGTTTTTTCCATTGCAGATAAAAGTTTTCACCCGGACGCGTTTGAAAACAAATTTCCCCGTGTTAGGACGTGGCTACATAAAATGACGACGGTAACAGAAGACGCCGACCGCTCAACCCGCCAAGGGGCCTTACTCCTAATATGCCGCTAATATACGCCTCATTATTTTATCTTGTGTACATTTGATCTTTCGAGTCAGCGTTGCAGCGCGAGGCAATAGAGAACGAGTGTCCCGGTGTGCTGTTTTAGTGCATGTTTTTGCTATTGGAGATAAAAGTTTTCACTCGGACGCGTTTGAAAACGAATTGCCCCGTGTTAGGACGTGGCTACATAAAACGACGACGGTGACAGGGGACGCCGACCGCTCAACCCGCTAAGGGGCCTTACTCCCAATATGGCGCTAATATGCGCCTCTTTTTATTACCCCCATGAACAGTATTCCCCAATTTTCAATGCTCCGGTTAATATTGTTGTATGTGCCTTCATTTGTTTATCAGGTAGCCATTTCTCCATGACTGCACAGTTTTAAAGCACACCCTATCAGTGTAGATGTGAGATATACTGCAATCATTTCCGAGAAGCCTTAGCCACACATCTCCCTGATACTACGGAACACAACTTCTTCGCTCCAATAAAAAAAGAGCAGCTAGACACTTTGTAGCAAAGAAGGAGAAGAAAAGAAATAGTACAGATGACGCGCGCTCAGCTAAAGGCCATAATTCCTGACCCCTTTGGCCTTCGAGGAATTGTCAACTCATCTGCTATTGGCTACCAGTTGCTTGTTGTGATGCTAGCGGATTATTTGCATAAGGATTCATAAACTTTCCTGACTGCTATCAAAGGTCGGCATTCATGGCCGGAATGCATAAGTGTGTATTGTCACCGATAAGATGAGGAATAGGATTTCTCTGGGGGTATTCTAGCGGCTTTATTGCCATAAACTCGCTGCACAGCTGAAGACAGAGGCTGCGTACTTTTCAAGCCCGAGCAACAACGTCGTCTTCCTACCCCGTTCGTCGAGGATGATCACGGGTGATAGTTTGATGATGATGATATTCAAAGCTGAGCTCCCATGCAGTGTATGCAATTGACAGGGGCCGGTTTCGCTGAGATGAAAAAGGGCGGCGTTCGTAGAATGCTGCAGTAGATACTTGCGCTTGCGGCATTAGCACCCTCGGTGAGGACGCATCGTTCTGATGCGGCTGAGCATCGAAGACATTCGTTGCATTGCATCTGTATAGCAGTGGATGGATCCTTGCGTTTAAATTAGGGTTTTATACGCCAAACATGGAATAAATCCAGGTATGGAGTTAGCGGGAAGATCAATGTGAGTTGTCGGGAAATGCCTCGTGTTGAGTTAGCTAATACGACATTTTATCGTGCACAGCCCCACATAGCGGTTGAGGAGTAATTCGCTCAGTCCGCGGCAGCGCACGGGTATCCAACATAAAACCTTGTTGCCGGTTTAAAGTCGGTATCAGGACGGCGAAAGTTATAGACCTTATGCAAAAGTGCCGCCATCTTCCGGAAGAAAAACGAAACGAGCACGCGAAGCCATGTTGGGGATGGCAGTCGCGGGATTGCTTGGCACGGAGCGTTTGAGGGGCTTTCTCGGCTTGGCGATCCTTTTATATTAAGATTTAACTGCAGCAAAATGAGCGACGAGTGACGGGTCAACCTTTCTCTGTTGCCCACATTTGCGGGCGACTATTTAAATACGTGTTATGCATCGCAAAAGCAGTCAGGGAGGCACCGGCAGGGAAGCGGTTAGGGCTGTCGTGTTCCTTCTCCTGTTTTCTTTTTTTTTTGCTTTGAGAACGCAAACATTGAACGCACATCCGTGTTGGTTTGCATCCTGCGGGTTTCTCAGGAGGTCATTCCTGAAATGCTTCGAAACTTGCGGGCTGTCCTGAGGTTGAAATAGAAGAGGGGGGGGGGGGCACTCGCGCTATAGCTTTACGCTAAGATCCTCTCGGACGTAGAGGAAACCTGCAAAAGAAAAAATACCTTACCAAAATAAATTGGATACCTGGCGTTTTTAACAGCGGAGCTGTTCTAGCTGGCCGTAATGTGTAGTGCGTAACGTGTGTGGCGTGTAACGCGTTAAACATTGCAATTAAATTACAATTAAATTGCCCATGAATAATTAAATTATCAATAAATCGCCGAGCGCCGGTATGCGCGTGCCTCGCGCTTACGGCCGAGCTCCCTTAGTACACGCAAAGGCTTTAGCAAAAAAAACTGCGAAAACCTTGAAGAGCCAGAAATGCCGAGCGCTCGTGAGCGCGTGCCTCGCGGCGACCGCTGAGCGTCCTTTGCTCGCACCGTGAACAAACTGGGTGCACACTACCGCTTAGAAAATTCCGCTCGAAAAATTTGATCTCGGGAAAATAGGCTACGGTCGAACATTGGGCGACGAGCGGTAAATGACCGATACACGGAATTGCTACGTACGTTACTTGCGCTACTCATGGTGCTACGTGATGGTTGCAACTGTCGCGGATTCCTTATTTCCTATAACGTTTGGCAATCGAAAGAATGCGTTGTACTTCCATAAAAGCCTACCGAACGTCCAGAATGAAAAGAAAACGGGGGCGCGCAAAGCACGAACGGCAGACTTGAAACTCTACCCGTACGATAAAGTACGAGCTTAAAAAAACTATGTATACGATTTAGCTATACTATTACTCCGCGAAGGCAAGTCGACACCCGCAAGCGACTTCACGCAAGGCTCAGGTCATGATCCCGTTGAAAAATAAAAAAATTGTGTACGCTATTTCCGTGGTCGTCCTGGTATCATCTGTGTGCACAAAAAGTTACACGGCTGTAGTTGGGCATCTTGGATAACGATTAATGCCGACGTGCGTGTCGTTAACCCAGGGCTATCATGTACAAAGCGGCATCCGGAGATCCGGGAATCCCCAAAAATGGCGGAAGCGCACTAGGTGCCAGCAAGAGGGCGCCAGTTTTTGCATACGGTCTATTGGGGAGGAGATTTTAGAGTAGCGCCCCTAGCGGCGCCAAAAAGAAAGTGAATAGAGAGCAAAGAAAGCAGACAAAACCGGCTTTTTCACATGGGTGTAGCCGTACTACCTTGTATTTCTGGAGAACGATATTTGGTCATTTATGCAATTCTATGGAGCACTTTTGAGTATATGTTGATCTGAAAGCATTACTGCAACTGTACACATTTTCGCATAATATTTTGCTCGCTGGTTTACAGCGCTGTGTCTAAACTAAAACCCCACTTACCTAACATTCAGCCGTCCTGCTACGAGTGCTGCCGCACTCAGTCATTCTTACCATGGCTATGAGAATCAGTGCAACCACTGCACGAAAAAAGTTACTAACAGAAGAAACAGAGGAGGGAAGTCTCCAACATTGTTTAGTTCTCGGCGTTAGAATTAAATTCCATTTTGGTAAGAAACTGCATTCGCGTCGGTGTACTGGTCCCCCGACAGGTGCAAAATTTTGTCTCCCCCACTGATTATAGCCCCACACTCTAGATTCTGCAGGCAGCAGAGTTTTATACCTTCAAGGTCTTTCGCAGACTATACGCGTGCAAATCCGCGCGACACTGCCCTGGTTATCTGCGAATGAACAGCTCCGGTAAGTTCGCTAATCGCGGGCGGCTGTTAAAGCCACCGAACTGCCCCAACGGCTGCCCGCGCTTCCTTCGCAAGCTGTCGTTCAGGAGAGGGGAACAAAAAGAGTAGTGGCCTCCCACATTTTTGTGTTTTGATTGATTCCGACTATCCAATAAGCGCAGGTTGCTGTGGAAAGACAATAGAGGAGGGGATTGAGATGGCGGCCAGCTTCCCCTATGTATCGTTTCCTGCCTCAAGGTCAACTTGTCTTTCTTTGTAGGCATGTATTTGCAGACAGCTACGGCGCGCGTCATTGTTTAGACCAATGATTGTTGGTGTCGCGGCGACAGTTTCTGTTTGATACCTACTGGTTTGTCGATGTGCTAAGGCAGCGCGGGAAATGTGCACTTATTGCTCGTTGAGTTACCTCGTCTGTGTCGGTGTGCAGTGTGTCCCATAGAGTTATGATACTGTAAGGTGTGTCCATCTCGCATTTTCCCTACAATTACCTGTGCTTGGTCTATCACTGTCTCCATGTCAGCTTGCACGTCTTATATGCGCTGCCGGGTCTCCGGGCGACGCCGTCTAATCACCATTGGATACCGATTCACACAAACGAGTGAAGGGTACGTGTAGCGGTGCATACAAGTCATGCAGAGTACAAGTCATTCGCGCTGTGAGCGTGTTTTGCTTTGCAACCTGTAAGTACAGCACTCCTGACTGTTGCGCAACAGGAACACAATTAAAGAAATCGTTCTGTTTTATTTTGCTACGCTCGTTTTTTTTGTTTTGTTTTTTTTTTGTTCGTTCGCTGAGCCGTATACTAGCATTTCTTCAGCAGCGCTTTCATCTTGGAAACGTCAGCTTGTTTTAATGGTGACCTGCGGTGTGAGCGTTGGAGATGAGCGGCGCTGATCTTATTTGTACGCCTTTTTTTATAAAATTAACGCGTTTTTGGAGCACTCTGGCATGCGTTGTTTTGAAATGAAGATTGCTAGCAAAAAAATATTTTCAGGACAGCATTTAGCATGTTCAAGTTTCATTTCGGTGTAGCCTGCATTGGGGGGTATCAATCGTCTTCGCAATCGAGGCCTTATAAATTGGTGCACTCACTCGCGACTTAAGTCTCACGCATGGAATTTATTACTTACACACAGCGTTCATTAAAAGTGACCTAGAGCCAAACTTCTATTGTGCCCGGTAAGGGGGAACGTTAAATATGAATTCCCAAAACACTTGCAACTTTCGGCGGCTTGTCGTGTTCACCACGGGTAAAGCGTGCGACAAAACAGCTGTTCGTTTAAAAACCGTCATTGTCTTTTCACCGCCGCGAATGATTGTAAAACCTTTAGGTCGGTTTTTTGTGTCTGTGGTGATTTCGGCGCTGTTATTATCATTTCCGTTGGAGATATGCGGGAAACACTCTGTGCTGAAGTGTACTAGAGACCGAGTCCAACGATTTTTAATATTTCACCTTTGACATCCAGAGCTTGCTTAGAGTTTACGGCTGCGGAAAGCAATGCAGGCCAATGCATGATGTGTATTTCGAAGATTTCCACTGCGGTAGTACGCATAATTTCTTCGTACATTAAAGAAATCTTGTTTGATGAAATAGTACCCTATAGGAACCCATGTATTTTTGTTGTTTGTTTCCCCACTGTAGAAATTTGACCGTTGCGCCCCTTAACTTAGGCGGCGCCAGCTATAGGACGATCTCATGGCTAATAGCGACGTAAATTGGCAACTGATGGAAGCACCACCGTTATCAGCGCTGTTATGTTTGGTTGTTGCGAGTGTAATAAAACATTTGATAAATGTTTCAGTTGTGGCAAAGAGGCGCGCAGGAGCGGTTGCGAGTAAGGCGGCTTCACCTCAATGAAAAAGGGGCTGTTAACTCTATACAGCTTCACCTAAAAGACGCGATTATAAGCAATCCATGAGCTCAGCAGACACATTGCCACCAACGAACACACAAGATATCAGCCAATAGCCTGCAACTGTTTAGGTATAAATCGAGCAAGATATTTCTTATCTTCAAAATAAGAGCACACACTAAACTTTTTCACACCCTTTAAGGTGCTTAAAGGGTGCACTCAACTTTTTGCACCCTTTTTCCACCTTTTAGGGACCAAAACATTGCTCCGGCACCCAATCATGAGGGTGCCACATATTAAGGGGTGTAAATCTTAACATTTTTACACGCTTTAAGGTGCTAGAAGGATGTACTGAACATTTTGCACCCTTTTTGCACCTTTCAAGCGCCCAAATATTTCTCGGGAACCCCACCTCAAGGGTGCCAAAATTCAGGGGTGTAATCAACAGTTTCGAAGGGTGCTACGGCCGTTAAAGGGGTGCTAAAAAGTATTTCTTCTCGATTGGGGTGTTACCACGGCACCCTATCGTTAGGGTGCCTAAAAGAACGGTGTGTGAATGCAAGCATGCAAAATTGCACAAAAGCCTATTTCTACTTCTGAGGGCTTCACACATAGCTGTTTGAACCAGTGGCCGTTGTTTTTTGGCTGCTTCCAGAAATTACCGGTTGCAGTATATCAATAGATTTTTGCAACAAGCTGCCTCGCTAAGTTTGCACCGAACGGATAATCCTTTCCCATGACCCCAATTGAAGTTATAGGGCGCAGCATAACCTCCTTGGCCGTTACCAGGGCGTCACGACATAGGCGTCCTCGCAAAAAGCTTCACTGTGAAATTTGAGTTGTTTTGGTCTTAAATGATCAGCACATACATTCTCATTGGAATGAGAATGTATGTGCTCGTCGCTGCCGTTCTTCCTACCTGTTTGCTGTACCTATTACGTCGCTGCCACCGCATGCTTCGGTCGCGTTCTAATAATCCCCACTTGTTACAAACTCACAGGTTTTCGCACTGTTAGCAGTCGTTTTACACGACGGGTTTGATATGCGCCTGACATACCAGGAGTGACATCGCTTGTAGTATTAGCGCGATGTTGCTTGTCTGCAAGACGGTGCCGGACAAACAAGCGTTATCAACGCCATAATTCTAACGGCACATTCCATTTATTTCGTGGCTACCGTGGCTTGCGCAGAAAAGGTCGGGTTGACTGCGATAGCTTTTCTTGAGTCAAATAAGGGAGCTTTGGCTCAATCGCTTGCAGCGCTAGCAATGCGGCCTCGTCTGCAAGACCGGTGCGTAAGAAACAAGCGTTAGGACAGCCAGAATTTCAAAAATGCGGCATAAACTAGACACAAGCGACAATATTCGTTGACAACTTACGTAAGTACACAGTTGTTTTAGGCGCTGCAAATACGGCAACGCAGCCAGATGGCGACCTAGGCTAACGGCAGCGGAGGCCAAGTTGCAACCATAGAGAACACGCCACATCGCCTTGGTCGCCAGAGCACACATCTCCAACGTCGTAGTGTACCCGGCTACCCTATACTCGGCGCGAGTCACCTCCATCGACAAGAAATCGGTGAACAAGTTGCATCGACAATGGGCGGTCTTCGTCTGGCGCTCCTCGTACGAGCCCATGAGACGCACAAATCTCTTTTGGGGACTAGATGCCGGCGGTCTAGGTCTGGTCCACATGGAGATTAAGCTGACAGTCCAACGTTTTATATATTTCCGAGACCAGTCCGACCCTTTTCTCAGTTCTACGAGGCGCCTGCCGATTCCGCCAGAGTAGCTCTCGGGAAGTTTGGGGCTTGATGTCAGAGGCATATGTATTGTTTAAATTAGTGCAGAAAATTGAGCGAATTCGCAAGTTCTGATTTTCGCAAAACCGCAGGCCATACAGGGACTAACAAGAAAGCTGTAGGCACTCACTCAACTCGATTTATACTGGAGAATTGAACGTGCACATACAAGTCAGACATTGCAATGGAGGAGCCTCAACTATCACACACCAGTTCCGCTTGAAAGCAAGGGATACAGATGAGCTGCTAGCATGCGTTCTATGCAAATTAGCTCAGCAGTGAGCTTTGCATATATCATGCATACCCCACTCACAGTACCTGCGGGTCTAATAAATACATTCTTACTGTGACCAAAATTTCACTTGGGGTGTTCCGGGAATGTTCTTATTAGTGCCTTGGAGGTTACTCTCTTTAAACGACTAAAAATCTACTTGATGTAAGCATTCGTGCTTTGTGTGTACTCTTGTATTTCAACAAGTGTCAGCACATTCACAGATTATGCACCTGCAGGTGCTGCTGCTGGCTGTCCTGGGTCGGCTGCCTTCCAGTCCAGTTTCAAAGGCTTTGCCAAGGCCTCCCTTGGCCAACCGACACTGCACCTGCTGTACCCAGGTACTGCATGGCCTTTCGTTGGTGCTCCGTACGCTTTGCCGCCAGGAATGGTCATTTATCCATCATCTGGCCGCTTGGACCACCCGTTCAGAAGTCAGCGCTTTTGCTTGACACATCGGTCCAGGCACTGCTGCCATATCGGTGCACCCACCGATTATGTACTTTCAGGTTAGTTACTGGATGTTGTGGAACCTGCCATGATGTATACCTGTTAGCAGTGTTGTGGCCTCTGATTATTTGTAACATTTTCATGAACCAGTGCTGTGCGTTTGGAGCGTGTCATTGCTTAGCAGAGATATTGAAGAGAATCTGGGGCCGATGACTAAAGGGCAAGAAGAGAAATTGAACTTACTTTGAAGCAAGTATTCGTATGTAATCAAGCCAAGCAAACATTTAGGATCTTTCGATATGGTTTCGAACTTGCAATACAAACTGGTCTACTTCTGATCATACTGGTATTATTCATACTATACGGAAAAGTACATCCCGCATTCTTTAGAATTCTGACAGCGCTTTTTTCACAGTCTCTCATGACAGGCACTATTCTCAATGTTTGGAAGATAGTCGACGTAGCACCAATCTTTAAATCAGGAGACGGTACTTCACCATTAAATTTCCCTAACAAGCACCATATGTAAGGTCGGGAAACATTTCATCCACTCTCAGGTCGCTAATTATTTATAAAATCACAATATCACATTCGAGTATCACCACGACTTCACAAGGGTTACCTGAGAAACACAACTTTCAGGATTTGTTCACGATCTACATTGATCCATTGACGCAGGCTTACAAACTGTGGTAGTTTTTCTCGATTTTTCTAAAGCATTCAATCGCATTGCACACCACAGACTACTTATCAAACTTCACCCTAATGACCTCACTTGAGCGAAAGATTTTAATTCTTCTCAAATGCAGTTTAATTCTAATAACTGTATACTTCTTTTGCTCGTGCCACTTTGTTGTCCCCTCAGGCAGGTTGCTTGGTCCTGTCTATCTTCCATGTTGCATAACTTCCCACATAGGTCTATTTGCAGATGATGTTGTATTTATCACACAATTTCTTTCAACTACTACCGTCGCCTTCATATCGCCTTTAAACGACGCCTTCAAACGAAGCCTTCATATCAGTATTTACGTGTGAAGACACCGCCTCATGCCCTAAAGTTAACTCCATTTCAGACATCAGCATGCCTGAAATATTAATCAGTGAAGCTGGAATATTTTCATTGCTGAATTGACTCAAAATATCTACTGCCTCGGATCATGCAGGCTTCAATAACAAAATACTCAAACGTTTATCAGCTAGCATTTGTCCCATACAGTGTGCTCTTTTTTCCCAATCCTTATCATCAGGTTGCATACCCCATGACTGGCGAATTGGAAAAGTAATTCCAATCTTCAAATCTGGTGAACGCTCTTCTCCCTTAAACTATCGTCCTATTTCGTTAACCAGTAACATTTGTAAACTCCTCGAACATATAATACAAACCCAAATTATCAACTACCTGGATGATCATAACATCATACATAAGTACCAACACGGATTTCGCAGAGGAGATTCTTGTGACACACAGCTCGCAGGTTTCATTCATGACATTCATTCATCTCTCGACGATGGTTCCCAAGTTGACGCCATTTTTCTTGACTTTTCAATAGCCTTCGACCGTGTTCCTCATCACAGGCTCCTCACGAAACTTTCTCGGCTTAACATTCACTGTAACATTTTGTCATGGGTAAAAGATTTCCTTTCATCACGCCTACAGTTCACGTCTGCTAACACTTGTACCTCTTCTTTCAAACCTGTTACTTCCGGAGTCCCCCAGGGCAGCGTACTAGGACCGCTACTGTTTTTAATCTATATTAACGACTTACCATCCTGTGTCTCTTCCCGAATAAGAATCTTTGCTGATGACTGCGTGATTTACCGAATAATTTCTTGCGATAATGACCGTGAAGCTTTGCAAACTGATATTAACGCTATCAATGCATGGTGCTCATCTTGGCTAATGACCCTAAACCATTCTAAAACTAAGTATATGTCGTTCCCTAATCGCGCCTCCCGCTTTTCTACCTCCTACGTGCTCAATAACCGTTCAATTGACCTCATATCCACTTATAAATATCTAGGAGTTCACCTTCAACCCGACCTGTCATGGCATTATCACATAAAACACACCCTGGCTTCCGCTAATCGCTCTTTCGGTTTTCTAAAGCGTAACCTTAAACATGCTCCTTCCGACATTCGAAAACTTGCCTTTACTACACTAATACGTCCTAAAATTGAGTATGCATCAGCCATTTGGGATCCCCATCAGGCATACATCGTAACTGATATTGAATCTCTGCAAAACCGGGCTGCTCGCTTCTTATATTCAGACTACTCATTTCATTGTAGCGTCACAGCACTAAAACGTCGCGCCGAACTACCTGATCTAGTACATCGCCACCAACTTTCCCGCCTATCACTGTTCTATAAGCTGTATCACCACGCGTCACTTCACGATGATTCCTTCGAGCCACCTCCAGTCATTTTCCCTCACCGAGACCACTCCTACAAAGTTAAACGCACAAATTGCCACTCATCTGCCTTTGCCCGGTCTTTCATTCCACGTACCATTGTCGAATGGAATAATCTACCATCTCATATCGCTTCTCAAAAAGACAACACAAAATTCGAGGAAATAATTCAACAGCTAACCTAGCACTTTCCTTTTTTTTCCCGTCCTTGAAATTGTGTACTGAACATTTTTATTTTTGCTCTATTTTATTTTTGCTCTTGTTGTTCTGATAGATTGTACATCGTGTCGTGCTTGAATTTGAACCATCTGTATTATATTCCTGTCTTATTTTGTTTGCTATAATGATTTATTTACTGCGTTACCACTTTTTTCAAGTTAACAATGTGTATGTATTTGCGTTTTCCGTGTGACCATTCTTGCTTCTTTTTGTTTATTTTTTTCCGCTTTACTGCGCTAATACAACACGTGTGCTATGTAACCCCCCTATGTAATACCTCCTCACGGGGGCTTTAGGGGTATTGTGAATAAATAAATAAATAAATAAATAAATACCGTCAATGCTTTCAATCTGATCTTAACACAATAAATCCTGGTGCTGCAAATGGCTAATGTCGCTTATCTCTAAAACAAAGTGCATGACTTTAACGGGGGCAAGTCTCGAATTGTAAATACTCGCTTCATTAACAACAGCCTGATTACGTCTTGAGACAAAGGTGTTTTGGTAGGCCGGTAAAGGAGGGGGGATTGCATGGTGGATTTCAAAAGGTAGATCGATTGGGAAAATAAGACGTGTGATTAATATTTTCATTTGCACTCCAAAACTCGCTTTATGTCATATGTTTAACCCAATGCAGTGGCTAGGGTGGTGTGCTGTGGAGGCGAATGTCGGTTACATACCGCTTGGTGTGGCCGCTTTTCAGATGGAGGCAACGCGTAAAGATGCCCGTGTTTTGAGATTTCGGTGCGCACAAAAAAACCCAGGGAGTCAAAATAATGCGAAGCCTTCCCCTACAGTGCTCCCCATATCCCAAGTGTAGCTTTGGCGTGTTAAACCACCGTTTTTTTTCATGTTTTTGGTATATTACCAGCTGCTGTAGCAGGTGCAACATAAAGCTGAAATTATACATAATGTTTCCAAGAGCTAAATATAAAGGCCATATTGAAGTGCATTTATGGGTCTATCTCATAGCAGTAGTGAAAGGTTATATACTCTGGTGCAGGTTAAGAACGGCAATGGCTCATGTGGTGTAGTCCAGTGTTTGACGGAATGCCGTGTAGGCAGGTAAAAGCATTATTGCAGTGATGAAACGTAGGTCACTGACCAAGTCAAGAAAGCCATTTAACGGTTGGGTGCTTGTTCACGGTGAGCATGTGTCGTGGAAAACGAAGCTATATATTGGGCATTACGCGGCGCAATGAGTTTGCATAGATATGGTGCAGATTGTCATCCATTATGTTTTTAATGTTGGGCGTCGTCTGAGCGATGAGGGACTCGAGCAGTAATCCAGAAGATAGATTCCACTCAGTTGTCAGTAATTTTGTCTTGTTCCAGTCGACCACGTGTCCCGTCCTCTCACGGTGCTCTGCCAGTGGACTTGTTTTTGCATGGCCCTTGTTCACTTCGTTCCAGTGCTGCGTTAACCTTCTGTGCAGATTGCCCGTTACGCCAATGTACACTGATTTGCATTCAGCGCATGGAATCTAATAAACAACACCCGGAAGCTTGGAGCGTGAGAGGGGGTCTTTCACGCTGACAATGTCAGAATGCAGCTTGCTAGTGGGCAAATGCACGATGTATGCACTGCGTTTCTTGAAAATGTGTGCGAGAGTTTCACCGATGTGTGGGACGTAGGTAATTGCTGCACGTTTTGATGCAGTCCTTGTGGCTGCCTAAAGCATTATATTCAGAAAGAAGCGAAGGGGGCGACTAGCAGGAATCCGCATTGACATTAGCAGGCAGAAGCGTTCACAAAGCCTGTGTCAAAACGTGCTGCAATTCTCGTCCTACACATCAATCAAGCTTTTGCAGGAATTTTCAAGAAACACATTGTGCACATCGTGCACGTGCCCACTAGCAAGCTATGTTGTGACATTGTCAGCGTGAAAGACCCCCTCTCCCGCTTCGAGCTTCCAGGTGTTGTTTCTGTTTTGAACGAAAAAAGTGCCATTTATAGGTGACACCTCCTTCCTTGCCGATTTCTGATGCCTGATTGTTCCGTTTGTGGGGATAAGTTTAGCAGATTGCTCACATGTCTAACCTGTAATTGGGCTTGAGCAGTCAAACGCTGATGTTAGCAGTGAAGTAGGTGAAAATTGTAGTTTGATTGTAGTTGTGTGCAGATTACTTACATTGTGTTCATTCGTATAAAAGCAAAATTGAGGTAACCCTGCTAACTGTTCCGCATTCCAGCATTTTGTTTTGCAAACGTTAAGGAGTTCAGCTGCTTGTTAAGGGGAAATAAACAGTGGTTCAAAAAGAAGAGCATCTACTAAACAGAAATATGTTCACAATCGCAGGATACCAATGGTCCGCCTACCAACTCGTGTCCTGCATCGTTTCTGCTGGCTGGAGCGACTCATGGAGCATTTTCCAGCTTCTCAAAGTTCGTGGTCAAGCACTCCTCCAAGTGATAGATGCCGCAGAGGGATCTTTTGTTTTTATGCCACAATTTCACGTGCTCAGCAGCTAATTTACTCGTAAGGCTTTTTAAATATTCATCACCCAAGAGGGCATGTTACCTTCGTCTTCGGTGGAATGTGTCTGCATTCAGGTTATTTGTGACAGAAACAAGTGGCCCACGTCGTGAGAGTTATTGAGGCCTTGTTGATTGTGCATGCTTCTGAAATGGCATTTTCATTCGGCTGAACACTTTCCAAATATTACGATTTGTGAACAAATTATGGTAAAAGTCATGATCAGTTGTACTACAATGCAAGAAGGAAATGCCAACATACGTTTTAAGCGCCTCTGGCATTTCAGATCGTTGGCTGGTGAGCAATAAAACAAAACTGAAAATTTTTAAAAGTAAAATCAAATATTCGTTGTCACCAGTGCATGACCATAGTAAAAGCTATCTAGTCACCAAAATTAGAATTAGACACGAAATGCCAAGAAAAATAGGGAAATAAACTAGACAGCTTGCTACAATAAACCAATTCGTAAAATTCCTCAATGTCTATAAAGTGATGATTCAGGCAGGTTATTTAAGGTGTCAGTGGGTTTACACACCCAACTTGCAGGAAAGCACATGAGCTCTCAATATTAACATGTTTTTAGTGAAGACCGTGTTCCTTCATTAGGCTGCTTTGCACAGTGATGCCAGTCTGATAAATGTAGTCCTGAATATTTGTTATGATCAATCTTTGTATGGGAACCATATATTTTTATATGATGTCGCTGTGTATGTCTGAAACTTTATCTAGTTAACAATTATGGTATATTTTGTGTGCCTAAAGGAATGCCTCATTGCATGTTTGGCCTATGTAGTGTTGAAAGCGGACATTTTGCTTCAAAGTGGAATTTCGGGCTAGCAACATGGTACCTCGCGTGCTGCTCACTTTCATTCATGCCATTATTCTTTGTATTATCATTAAAAATTAAAAGCCAACCAATTTGCTGTCCTTTTATTTTGTCACCTACTTTATACTTTCATTTTTTCAACTTTCTGTAAGGATTGACTATCCATATTTTCATGATACCAAGGCGTTAGACTGGGCTAGCTGGTACATGTTTGAATGGGTGAAAAACCAAAGGAAAACCCAGGACACAGAAGAAAACGACGGGACAAACTTGTGCCGTCACCCGCCACGGTGGCTCAGTGGCTAACGCGTTGCGCTGCTGAGCACGAGGTCGCGGGTTCGATTCCCGGCCGCGGCGGCCGCTTTTCTGATGGAGGCGAAAAGCAAAAACGCCCGTGTGTACGAGATTTCGGCGCACATTAAAGATCCCCAGGTGGTCAAAATTAATCCGGAGCCCTCCACTACGGCGCGCCTCATCGCCTGCGTTGCGTCGGCGCGTTAAACCCTACAATCAATCAATCAAACTTGTGCCGTCATTCTGTTTCCTGTTAACTGTTTCCTGTGTTTACCATTGGTTTTTTATGCATTCAAATATTTTTTATGAGTTTGTTGAACAGTGATTAGTTTAGGTGCTCAAACAATTTTTGGTTGCGAAGGCTCCCTGTAGCATTTATATAAGTGCTCCCTGCTCTTTTTTTGAGCCAATACCCCATCACTAGTCTTCATGAGGTGGTCTTTTGTAGAAATGAAGTTGAAATAAATATTTGTTTGCATTGCTTTACATGTTTTGAAAGAATTTCTTGTTCATTCTTGTTTCTTTCAACCCTGTTTCAGAATCCTGCTTAAGGCATTTCCTCTGTTATTTTTTTCAGAACCAGGAAGGGTGCTCATCCTTGGTTGTTGCTGAAGCAGCAGTATCCATACTTCACACGTGAGCTCTGAACACACAGTAATTATGGTATGAAACATTCTACCAGTATAAGCTTGCTTTGTAGAGGTCATTGTAGATATCAAAGCTCTTGACAGTGTAGTGCAATGTCTGGTGAAACGCGCAATGTCTACAACTTGTAAAAATCATTTTGTGGCTATAATGTTTGAGATTATTTTAAAATGCACGTCAACTACTATTAAGAATCGCTGTCTAAATTGGCAGCCATTTTCCTGGTGGATACAAAAAGTGAAAAAGCGCATGTGTAGAGATTTCAGTGCACCTTAAATGTCCCAAATTTGCTAAAGCTAATCCAGAGCCCTCCCTGCGGTGCACTTCATATCCCATTTGCAGTTTTGCATAAAAACAGCTAAAACTTTATGATCAATTTAAGCTTATTTTATTGTTTTTAAATGCAAATATTCCAAGTTTAAGCTGCCATATTTAGAGTAAAATATTTTGTAACAATTATATAGCTACCAAAAGTTTACAGAAAAGCTTTTGGCTTTTGTTTATGCACCTTATTAAAAGAAAAATGTTAAGAAAGGCAGAAAAACCCAACTATGGAAATAAGCAAACCCTAAAGCTGCGGATAGACTGTATGTTTTGTAGAGAATCTTTTGCTGATTTCAGTTCTAGTCAACTCTAAAAAAGTCTATAGACGTAGAATGCTTGCCGTGAGGCACCTCGTAATACTAGCCAAAACTAATGGACCCTGGCTGTTGGCTTTTCATTTGCAACAGTGACAAATGACCCCACATCCACCGGCAGGGACATAATGCAAGGCACCATGTACAAGCTAGCCTCATGATCAAATAATGTGTTAGGAACAATGACATTACATTTCAACCATGGGCTTCACCAGGGAACTTATATGCATTGTTATGTGATGTTTGCAGTTCTTGTTATTGCTATGTGGGGTCATTTAGTCTAAATGTATGCTTATAAAACTCCATATACCACCAAACCTTGCAAGTGCTGTACCATATGAATATTTTTCCGTAAAGCAAAAAGAATAATGCAAACGAAAATAAATGGCTTGGGCACCCAACTTTTATGAGTAGATTATGAGCCGGAGTATGGAGGAAACTATATATTTTGCATTTGGTCTTCCTTCATATTGAACTTTCCTGCTCAGCTCAAGAATAAGGCACTAAACATTGCAGGTAGCTACCGCGATTGGAAGTTTGATGCAATACTGAGAAGCCAATGGTTTTAAGGTTCAAGGAAGTTTTGTGTGGTTGGAGTGCTGCACACCTAATTGCTTTCACTGCATAGCATGGGGATGCTGTGCAGTGAAGTTCGGAGGATGTGTACTGCAGTTCGGCAAAGTGAACATATAATTGGTTTTTTACGAAGTTTTGAATAATCAACTACCTCTAAAATAATAACTCTGTACTGAGATGTGGCTCCTGACTTTTTAAATTGATGTTTTAACAATCGGTGACACAAGTTCAAGGAAATTATCAGCTGATGTTGAGCTTCAATGAATGTCTCACAGAACCGAGCTTGGAAAGCACGAATGTTTGATACCATAACCGTGTGTCATATTGTGCAATATGTGGTTTCACAACTGCCGCGCCATTTATGAACCGAGGATGACGCACCCTTCTTGTACCCCTTTAGGTGGGTGCTTTTGCAGAAGATGCTTTTACAGATTGGGGTGCTAAGTAGCACCCTAGGATACTTTTAGGGCTCAAAGGATGCTATTAGTCACCCGTATTCTGGGGTGCTTCACAAAGGGTGCTCCTGCGGCGACAGAATCCAAGCACCCTAAAGGGTGTAAAATATTCAGTTTTTAGGGTGCTCCTGCGGCGACAAGCTGAAGCACCTTTTTGGGCGTAAACATTTTTAGTGTGCAGCTCGTCTAAATATCGGACCACATTTTAGGACCTCCAATACAAGGAACATCGCGTTCAGGCCCTTTGAAGCAGAATATCTTCAAAGTACACTCGCATTACACGTGCTCGTAATGATACCTTCTGGAAAAGGACCAGTGTCCCACAACTTACGCCCAACTGGTATCTGCGCAATGAGAACGTCAATCGGGAGCCTATGGGGGGTTGGTAAGCCCGTACACAGGGTGGCGTTAGAGCAAAAGGTCTGGAAATCGGATGGTATACTGGACTGGCAGCGCGGATGGGGAGCCACACTTTGGGAAACTGCGCTTCGCTTTCCAGAGAAAGAAGGGAAAGAGGACACTCACCAATAGCCAAGATTTTAAGGCAGGCGAAACTGCAATTTTCCTAATTTAAAGTTGCTTCTGTTTTAGCGTTTAGTACGCCCAGAATTCCAGCATGAAATACTTCTAATGTTAACGACAGCAACACCCAGAGAGTTTAGAAAGGAAAGGCAAAAAAATTCATAAAATAACAAGGCTTCTGGGCCAACCAACCAATTAAAAGTATAAGGTAGACACAGATATCTACATATTCGGAACACATGAATGTATTTTTAAACGTGGAGTATGATATTTCAGTGAACTTCTAAAACAAACCACACATACCGGGCCGTAGCATGAATAGACGAGGACGAGGGCAAAGCGTACCGCCCTATTATTTTCTCTGCAATTTTTGATCATCGTTGTTTATTAGATGCGACGCAACGCTTGCTCTGAGGCATGTCCCTCCTGCGTCGTTGTCGCGGCGTCCGTCCGCGTCCCTCCTCCGTTCTTCTCTCCCACAGCTGTGTGCAACACTCTCACTCCGGCTCATTAGCATACCACAGCTGGCGCGCTTCTTTGGGCGAGCTTCGCTGCATAACGGTGCATTAACTACTGCTCCGGCGCGCGCAAGTGCGCGCATGCGCGACGCACACCACCTGAGCATGTGCAACTCTCCCCCGTTCTTCTATCCGACAGCTGTGTGCAACACTCTCACTCCGTCGCATTAGCATAAAACAATAGCTGCCCGTGCGCTTCGCTCCGCTCGCGTCTGCTCCGGTGCGCAAGTGCGCGCGTGCGCGACTCTTCTCCGCTGTCTCCTCTCCTTCAGGCGCTGTGAATATAAAGCGGGTAGCGTGCTGCGGTGGTTCAGTCAGCGTTCGCTCTCGTTCGACTCCGCGTGACTTTGCTCGACGACTCCGTGCTTGACTTGATTCTTCCGATGAAGACGTGATGGAAGTGACGGTCCCTTCAGCGAGTGGGCTGACACAATCCAATGCCAGCGTCAGCGCAAACGCTCAAGGCAACGTTACGCCCAATTGAACCCCCCGATGCGTCGCATCACATCAGGGTTCCCTAGCGGGAAGATGGGCGTAATTTTTTTTCGAGTTTTAAGCAAACCTAGTCTTGGCGGTGGTTCACTGTAGCGAAATTTATGCTACAAAAAAAAACCGTACAGGCCATGGCGCAATAACAACCAGTACAATGAAACATTCGTTCTAAATTCGGCTAAACACCATTAACGAACAAACCTAACGCGGAACGTTAGGAGTGCAAGATTTCTAACATACAACTTTAAATAAAACAAACTCTGGTTTAACTAAACTGCAAACCGAGACAAATTTGGTCGTTTCCTTTGTTTTTTTTCAGAGAGTTTACCCTTCAGGGTATACTAGAGTTTTGTCATAAAATATAACAACTGAGTTTTGAATGATTTGGAGCCATGAATGTCCTATGTGAGAGACCTAGCACTTCCTACACACTAAAAATTTTTACGCCCAAAAGGGCGCTTCAGCTTGTCCCCGCAGGAGCACCCTAAAAACTGAATATTTTACGCCCTTTAGGGTGCTTGGATTTTGTCGCCGCAGGAGCACTCTCTGTGAAGCACCCCAGAAGACAGGTGCCTTATAACACCCTTTTCTGCCTAAAAGTTTCCTAGGGTGCTACTTAGCACCCCAATCTGTAGGAGCATCTTCTGCAAATGCACCCACCTAAAGGGGTACAAAACGGGTGCGTCATCCTCGGTTCACAGGTGCAGCAGGTGTGAGACCACATATTGCACAATATCACACACGATTATGGTATGAAACATTCGTGCTTTCCAAGCTCGGTTCTGTGAGACATTCCATTGAAGCTCAACATCAGCTGATAATTTCCTTGAACTTGTGTCACCGATTGTTAAAACATCAATTTAAAAAGTCAGGAGCCACATCTCAGTACAGTTATAACTTTAAAGGTAGTTGATTACCCAAAACTTCGTAAAAAACCAATTATATGTTCACTTTGCCGAACTGCAGTACACATCCTTCGAGATTCACTGCAGAGCCTAACCATGCTGTGCAGTGAAAGCAATTAGGTGTGCAACACTTCAACCACACAAAACTTCCTTGAACCTTAAAACCCTTGGCTTCTTAGTATTGCATCAAACTTCCAATCAAGGTAGCTACCTGCAATGTTTAGTGCCTTATTCTTGAGCTGAGCAGGAAGGTTCAATATCAAGGAAGACCAAATGCAAAATGCATAGTTTCCTCCGTAATGCGGCTCATAATATAGTTCCCTCCGTACTGCGGCTCATAATCTACTTATAAAAGTTGGGTACCCAAGCCATTTATTTTCGTTTGCATTATTCTTTTTGCTTTACGGAAAAATATTCATATGGTACAGCACTTGCAAGGTTTGGTGGTATTTGGAGTTTTATAAACATACCTTTAGACGAAATGACCCCACATAGCAATAACAAGAACTGCAAACATCACAGAACAATGCATACAAGTTCCCTGGTGAAGCCCATGGTTGAAATGTAATGCCATTGTTCAGAAAACATTTTTTTATCATGAGGCTAGCTTGTACATGGTGCCTTGCATTATGTCCCTGCCGGTGGATGTGGGGTCATTTGTCACTATTGCAAATGAAAAGCCAACAGCCAGGGCCCATTAGTTTTGGCTAGTATTACGAGGTGCCTCACGGTAAGCATTCTACGTCGATAGACTTTTTTAGAGTTGACTAGAACTGAAATCAGCAAAAGATTCTCTACAAAACATTCATTCTATCCGCAGCTTTAGGGTTTGCTAATTTCCATAGTTGGGTTTCTTCTGCCTTTCTTAACAACATTTTTCTTTTGATAAGAAGGTGCACAACCAAAAGCAAAAAGCTTTTCTGTAAACCTTTGGTAGCTATATAATTGTTACAAAATATTTTACTCTAAATATGGCAGCTTAAACTGAGAATATTTGCATTTAAAAACATTAAAATAAGTTTAAATTGATCATAAATTTTTTGCTGTTTTTACGCAAAACTGTACATGGGATATGAAATGCACCACAAGGAGGGCTTTGGATTAGCTTTAGCTAATTTGGGACATTTAAGGTGCACTGAAATCTCTACACATGCGCTTTTTCACTTTCTGTATCCACCAGGAAAATGGCTGCCAATTTAGACAGCGATTCTAAATAGTAGTTGACGTGCATTTTAAAATAATCACAAACATTATAGCAACAAAATTAATTTTTACAAGTTGTAGACATTGCCCGTTACACCAGACATTGGACTACACTGTCAAGAGCTTTGACATCTACAATGACGTCTACAAAGCAGGCTTATACTGGTAGAATTTTTCATACCATAATTACTGTGTGTTCAGACCCACCACCAGTCTTCATGAGGAGGTCTTTTGTAGAAATAAGTTGAAATAAATGTTTGTTTGCATTGCTTTACATGTTTTGAAAGAATGTCTTGTTCATTCTTGTTTCATTCAACCCCGTTTCAGAATCCTGCTTAAGGCATTTCCTCTGTTATTTTTTTTCAGAACCAGGAAGGGTGCTCATCCTCGGTTCTTGCTGAAGCAGCAGTATCCATACTTCACACGTGAGCTCTGAACACACAGTAATTATGGTATGAAAAATTCTACCAGTATAAGCCTGCTTTGTAGACGTCATTGTAGATGTCAAAGCTCTTGACAGTGTAGTCCAATGTCTGGTGTAACGGGCAATGTCTACAACTTGTAAAAATTAATTTTGTTGCTATAATGTTTGTGATTATTTTAAAATGCACGTCAACTACTATTTAGAATCGCTGTCTAAATTGGCAGCCATTTTCCTGGTGGATACAGAAAGTGAAAAAGCGCATGTGTAGAGATTTCAGTGCACCTTAAATGTCCCAAATTAGCTAAAGCTAATCCAAAGCCCTCCTTGTGGTGCATTTCATATCCCATGTACAGTTTTGCGTAAAAACAGCAAAAAATTTATGATCAATTTAAACTTATTTTAATGTTTTTAAATGCAAATATTCTCAGTTTAAGCTGCCATATTTAGAGTAAAATATTTTGTAACAATTATATAGCTACCAAAGGTTTACAGAAAAGCTTTTTGCTTTTGGTTGTGCACCTTCTTATCAAAAGAAAAATGTTGTTAAGAAAGGCAGAAGAAACCCAACTATGGAAATTAGCAAACCCTAAAGCTGCGGATAGAATGAATGTTTTGTAGAGAATCTTTTGCTGATTTCAGTTCTAGTCAACTCTAAAAAAGTCTATCGACGTAGAATGCTTACCGTGAGGCACCTCGTAATACTAGCCAAAACTAATGGGCCCTGGCTGTTGGCTTTTCATTTGCAATAGTGACAAATGACCCCACATCCACCGGCAGGGACATAATGCAAGGCACCATGTACAAGCTAGCCTCATGATAAAAAAATGTTTTCTGAACAATGGCATTACATTTCAACCATGGGCTTCACCAGGGAACTTGTATGCATTGTTCTGTGATGTTTGCAGTTCTTGTTATTGCTATGTGGGGTCATTTCGTCTAAAGGTATGTTTATAAAACTCCAAATACCACCAAACCTTGCAAGTGCTGTACCATATGAATATTTTTCCGTAAAGCAAAAAGAATAATGCAAACGAAAATAAATGGCTTGGGTACCCAACTTTTATAAGTAGATTATGAGCCGCAGTACGGAGGGAACTATATTATGAGCCGCATTACGGAGGAAACTATGCATTTTGCATTTGGTCTTCCTTGATATTGAACCTTCCTGCTCAGCTCAAGAATAAGGCACTAAACATTGCAGGTAGCTACCTTGATTGGAAGTTTGATGCAATACTAAGAAGCCAAGGGTTTTAAGGTTCAAGGAAGTTTTGTGTGGTTGAAGTGTTGCACACCTAATTGCTTTCACTGCACAGCATGGTTAGGCTCTGCAGTGAATCTCGAAGGATGTGTACTGCAGTTCGGCAAAGTGAACATATAATTGGTTTTTTACGAAGTTTTGGGTAATCAACTACCTCTAAAGTTATAACTGTACTGAGATGTGGCTCCTGACTTTTTAAATTGATGTTTTAACAATCGGTGACACAAGTTCAAGGAAATTATCAGCTGATGTTGAGCTTCAATGGAATGTCTCACAGAACCGAGCTTGGAAAGCACGAATGTTTCATACCATAATCGTGTGTGATATTGTGCAATATGTGGTCTCACACCTGCTGCACCTGTGAACCGAGGATGACGCACCCGTTTTGTACCCCTTTAGGTGGGTGCATTTGCAGAAGATGCTCCTACAGATTGGGGTGCTAAGTAGCACCCTAGGAAACTTTTAGGCAGAAAAGGGTGTTATAAGGCACCTGTCTTCTGGGGTGCTTCACAGAGAGTGCTCCTGCGGCGACAAAATCCAAGCACCCTAAAGGGCGTAAAATATTCAGTTTTTAGGGTGCTCCTGCGGGGACAAGCTGAAGCGCCCTTTTGGGCGTAAAAATTTTTAGTGTGTAGGAAGTGCTAGGTCTCTCACATAGGACATTCATGGCTCCAAATCATTCAAAACTCAGTTGTTATATTTTATGACAAAACTCTAGTATACCCTGAAGGGTAAACTCTCTGAAAAAAAACAAAGGAAACGACCAAATTTGTCTCGGTTTGCAGTTTAGTTAAACCAGAGTTTGTTTTATTTAAAGTTGTATGTTAGAAATCTTGCACTCCTAACGTTCCGCGTTAGGTTTGTTCGTTAATGGTGTTTAGCCGAATTTAGAACGAATGTTTCATTGTACTGGTTGTTATTGCGCCATGGCCTGTACGGTTTTTTTTTGTAGCATAAATTTCGCTACAGTGAACCACCGCCAAGACTAGGTTTGCTTAAAACTCGAAAAAAAATTACGCCCATCTTCCCGCTAGGGAACCCTGATGTGATGCGACGCATCGGGGGGTTCAATTGGGCGTAACGTTGCCTTGAGCGTTTGCGCTGACGCTGGCATTGGATTGTGTCAGCCCACTCGCTGAAGGGACCGTCACTTCCATCACGTCTTCATCGGAAGAATCAAGTCAAGCACGGAGTCGTCGAGCAAAGTCACGCGGAGTCGAACGAGAGCGAACGCTGACTGAACCACCGCAGCACGCTACCCGCTTTATATTCACAGCGCCTGAAGGAGAGGAGACAGCGGAGAAGAGTCGCGCACGCGCGCACTTGCGCACCGGAGCAGACGCGAGCGGAGCGAAGCGCACGGGCAGCTATTGTTTTATGCTAATGCGACGGAGTGAGAGTGTTGCACACAGCTGTCGGATAGAAGAACGGGGGAGAGTTGCACATGCTCAGGTGGTGTGCGTCGCGCATGCGCGCACTTGCGCGCGCCGGAGCAGTAGTTAATGCACCGTTATGCAGCGAAGCTCGCCCAAAGAAGCGCGCCAGCTGTGGTATGCTAATGAGCCGGAGTGAGAGTGTTGCACACAGCTGTGGGAGAGAAGAACGGAGGAGGGACGCGGACGGACGCCGCGACAACGACGCAGGAGGGACATGCCTCAGAGCAAGCGTTGCGTCGCATCTAATAAACAACGATGATCAAAAATTGCAGAGAAAATAATAGGGCGGTACGCTTTGCCCTCGTCCTCGTCTATTCATGCTACGGCCCGGTATGTGTGGTTTGTTTTAGAAGTTCACTGAAATATCATACTCCACGTTTAAAAATACATTCATGTGTTCCGAATATGTAGATATCTGTGTCTACCTTATACTTTTAATTGGTTGGTTGGCCCAGAAGCCTTGTTATTTTATGAATTTTTTTGCCTTTCCTTTCTAAACTCTCTGGGTGTTGCTGTCGTTAACATTAGAAGTATTTCATGCTGGAATTCTGGGCGTACTAAACGCTAAAACAGAAGCAACTTTAAATTAGGAAAATTGCAGTTTCGCCTGCCTTAAAATCTTGGCTATTGGTGAGTGTCCTCTTTCCCTTCTTTCTCTGGAAAGCGAAGCGCAGTTTCCCAAAGTGTGGCTCCCCATCCGCGCTGCCAGTCCAGTATACCATCCGATTTCCAGACCTTTTGCTCTAACGCCACCCTGTGTACGGGCTTACCAACCCCCCATAGGCTCCCGATTGACGTTCTCATTGCGCAGATACCAGTTTGGCGTAAGTTGTGGGACACTGGTCCTTTTCCAGAAGGTATCATTACGAGCACGTGTAATGCGAGTGTACTTTGAAGATATTCTGCTTCAAAGGGCCTGAACGCGATGTTCCTTGTATTGGAGGTCCTAAAATGTGGTCCGATATTTAGACGAGCTGCACACTAAAAATGTTTACGCCCAAAAAGGTGCTTCAGCTTGTCGCCGCAGGAGCACCCTAAAAACTGAATATTTTACACCCTTTAGGGTGCTTGGATTCTGTCGCCGCAGGAGCACCCTTTGTGAAGCACCCCAGAATACGGGTGACTAATAGCATCCTTTGAGCCCTAAAAGTATCCTAGGGTGCTACTTAGCACCCCAATCTGTAAAAGCATCTTCTGCAAAAGCACCCACCTAAAGGGGTACAAGAAGGGTGCGTCATCCTCGGTTCATAAATGGCGCGGCAGTTGTGAAACCACATATTGCACAATATGACACACGGTTATGGTATCAAACATTCGTGCTTTCCAAGCTCGGTTCTGTGAGACATTCATTGAAGCTCAACATCAGCTGATAATTTCCTTGAACTTGTGTCACCGATTGTTAAAACATCAATTTAAAAAGTCAGGAGCCACATCTCAGTACAGTTATAACTTTAGAGGTAGTTGATTACCCAAAACTTCGTAAAAAACCAATTATATGTTCACTTTGCCGAACTGCAGTACACATATTTCGAGATTCACTGCAGAGCCTAACCATGCTGTGCAGTGAAAGCAATTAGGTGTGCAACACTTCAACCACACAAAACTTCCTTGAACCTTAAAACCCTTGGCTTCTTAGTATTGCATCAAACTTCCAATCAAGGTAGCTACCTGCAATGTTTAGTGCCTTATTCTTGAGCTGAGCAGGAAGGTTCAATATCAAGGAAGACCAAATGCAAAATGCATAGTTTCCTCCGTAATGCGGCTCATAATATAGTTCCCTCCGTACTGCGGCTCATAATCTACTTATAAAAGTTGGGTACCCAAGCCATTTATTTTCGTTTGCATTATTCTTTTTGCTTTACGGAAAAATATTCATATGGTACAGCACTTGCAAGGTTTGGTGGTATTTGGAGTTTTATAAACATACCTTTAGACGAAATGACCCCACATAGCAATAACAAGAACTGCAAACATCACAGAACAATGCATACAAGTTCCCTGGTGAAGCCCATGGTTGAAATGTAATGCCATTGTTCAGAAAACATTTTTTTATCATGAGGCTAGCTTGTACATGGTGCCTTGCATTATGTCCCTGCCGGTGGATGTGGGGTCATTTGTCACTATTGCAAATGAAAAGCCAACAGCCAGGGCCCATTAGTTTTGGCTAGTATTACGAGGTGCCTCACGGTAAGCATTCTACGTCGATAGACTTTTTTAGAGTTGACTAGAACTGAAATCAGCAAAAGATTCTCTACAAAACATTCATTCTATCCGCAGCTTTAGGGTTTGCTAATTTCCATAGTTGGGTTTCTTCTGCCTTTCTTAACAACATTTTTCTTTTGATAAGAAGGTGCACAACCAAAAGCAAAAAGCTTTTCTGTAAACCTTTGGTAGCTATATAATTGTTACAAAATATTTTACTCTAAATATGGCAGCTTAAACTGAGAATATTTGCATTTAAAAACATTAAAATAAGTTTAAATTGATCATAAATTTTTTGCTGTTTTTACGCAAAACTGTACATGGGATATGAAATGCACCACAAGGAGGGCTTTGGATTAGCTTTAGCTAATTTGGGACATTTAAGGTGCACTGAAATCTCTACACATGCGCTTTTTCACTTTCTGTATCCACCAGGAAAATGGCTGCCAATTTAGACAGCGATTCTAAATAGTAGTTGACGTGCATTTTAAAATAATCACAAACATTATAGCAACAAAATTAATTTTTACAAGTTGTAGACATTGCCCGTTACACCAGACATTGGACTACACTGTCAAGAGCTTTGACATCTACAATGACGTCTACAAAGCAGGCTTATACTGGTAGAATTTTTCATACCATAATTACTGTGTGTTCAGAGCTCACGTGTGAAGTATGGATACTGCTGCTTCAGCAAGAACCGAGGATGAGCACCCTTCCTGGTTCTGAAAAAAAATAACAGAGGAAATGCCTTAAGCAGGATTCTGAAACGGGGTTGAATGAAACAAGAATGAACAAGACATTCTTTCAAAACATGTAAAGCAATGCAAACAAACATTTATTTCAACTTATTTCTACAAAAGACCTCCTCATGAAGACTGGTGGTGGGGTATTGGCTCAAAAAAAAGCAGAGAGCACTTATACAAATGCTACAGGGAGCCTTCGCAACCAACAATTGTTTGAACACACCTAAACTAATCACTGTTCAACAAACTCATAAAAAATGTTTGAATGCATAAAAAACCAGTGGTAAACACAGGAAACAGTTAAAACAGAATGACGGCACAAGTTTGTCCCGTCGTTCTCTTCTGTGTCCTGGGTTTTCCTATATTTTTTCATCCATTCAAACATGTACCAGCTAGCCCAGTCCAACGCCTTGGTATCATAAAAATATGGATAGTCAATCCTTACACAAAGTTGAAAAAAAAAGAAAGTATAAAGTAGGTGACAAAATTAAAACGACAGCAAATTGGTGGCTTTTAATTTTAAATGATAATATTAAAAATAATGGCATTAATGAAAGTGAGCAGCACGCGAAGTACCTTGTTGCTAGCCCGACATTCCACTTTGAAGCAAAATGTCCGCTTTCAACACTACATAGGCTAAACATGCAATGAGGCATTCCTTTAGGCACACAAAATATACCATAATTGTTAAAAAAGCTACGAATTAGTTGAAAAAATCTGACCACGACAATTTGGAATTAGTGACTAGATGCAGTTTCAGAAATACACAGCGACATCATATAAAAATATATGGTTCCCATACAAAGATTGATCATAACAAAAATTCAGGACATTTATCAGACTGGCATCACTGTGCAAAGCAGCTTAATGAAGGAAGACGGTCTTCACTAAAAACATGTTAATATTGGGAGCTCATGTGCTTCCCTGCAAGTTTGGTGTGTAAACCCACTGACATCTTAACTAACCCGCCTGAATCATCACTTAATAGACATTGAGGAATTTTACGATTTGGTTTATTGTAGCCAGCTGTCTAGTTTATTTCCCTATTTTTCTTGGCATTTCGTGTCTAATTCTAAATTTGGTGACTAGATAGCTTTTACTATGGTCATGCACTGGTGACAACGAATATTTGATCTTACTTTAAAAAAATTTCAGTTTTGTTTTATTGCTCACCAGCTAACGATCTGAAATATCAAAGGCGCTTAAAACGTATGTTGGCATTTCCTTCCTGCAGTGTAGTACAACTAATCATGACTTTTACCATAATTTGTTCACAAATCGTAATATGTGGAAAGTATTCAGCTTAATGAAAATGTCATTTCAGAAGCATGCACAATTAACAAGGCCTCAATGACTCTCATGACGTGGTCCACTTGTTTCTGTCACAAATAACCTGAGTGCAGACACATTTCACCGAAGACGAAGGTAACATGCCCTCTTGGGTGATGAATATTTAAAAAGCCTTACGAGTAAATTTGCTGCTGAGCACGTGAAATTGTGGCATTAAAACAAAACATCCCTCTGCGGCATCTTTCACTTGGAGGAGCGCTTGACCACAAACTTTGAGAAGCTGGAAAATGCTCCATGAACCACTCCAGCCAGCAGAAACGATGCAGGACACAAGTTGGTAGGCGGACCGTTGGCATCCTGCGATTGTGAAGATATTTCTGTTTAGTAGATGCTCTTCTTTTTGTACCACTGTTTATTTCACCTTTAACAAGCAGCTGAACTCCTTAACGTTCCCATAATAAAATGCTGCAATGCGGAACAGTTAGCAGGGTTACCTCAATTTTGCTTTTCTACGAATTAACACAATGTAGGTAATCTGCACACAACTACAATCAAACTACAATTTTCACCTACTTCACTGCTAACATCAGCGTTTGACTGCTCAAGCACAAATACAGGTTAGACATCTGAGCAATCTGCTAAACGTATCCCCACAAACTGAACAATCAGGCATCAGAAATCGGCAAGGAAGGAGGTGTCACGTTTAAATGGCACTTTTTTTGTTCAAAACATAAACAACACCTGGAAGCTTGAAGCGTGAGAGGGGGTCTTTCACGATGACAATGTCAGAACATAGCTTGCTAGTGGGCACCTGCACGATGTGCACAATGCGTTTCTTGAAAATGTGTGCGAAAGTTTGATTGATGTGTAGGACGAGAATTGCAGCACGTTTTGACACAGGCCTTGTGGACGCTTCTGCCTGCTAATGTCAATGTGGATTCTTGCTAGTCGCCTTCTTCGCTTCTTTCTGAATATAATGCTTTAGGCATTATATTCAGGACAACGACTGCATCAAAACGTGCAGCAATTACCTACGTCCCACATATCGGTGAAACTCTCGCACACATTTTCAAGACACGCAGTGCATACATTGTGCAAGTGCCCACTAGCAAGCTGCGTTCTGACATTGTCAGCGTGAGAGACCCCCTCTCACGCTCCAAGCTTCCGGGAATTGTTTATTAGATTCCATGCGCTGAATGCAAATCAGTGTACATTGGTGAAACGGGCAATCTGCACAGAAGATTAATGCAACACTGGAACGAAGTGAACAAGAGCCATGCAAAAACAAGTCCACTGGCAGAGCACCGTGAGATGACGGGACACGTGGTCGACTGGAACAAGACAAAATTACTGACAACTGAGTGCAATCTATCTTCTCGATTACTGCTCGAGTCCCTCATTGTTCAGACGACGCCCAACATTATCAACATAATGGATAGCAATCTGCACCATATCTACGCAAACTCATGCAACGCCCGATATATAGCTTCGTTTTCCACGACACATGCTCACCCTGAACAAGCAACAAATCGTTAAATGGCTTTCTTGACTTGGTCAGTGACCTACGTTTCATCACTGCAATAATGCTTTTACCTGCCTACACGGCATTCCGTCAAAAACGGGACTACACCACATGAGCCATTGGCGTTCTTAACCTGCACCAGAGTATATAACCTTTCACTACTGCTATGAGATAGACCCATAAACGCACTTCAATATGGCCTTTATATTTAGCTCTTGGAAACATTATGTATAATTTTACCTTTAAGTTGCACCTGCTACAGCAGCTGGTACTATACCAAAAACATGAAAAAAAAACTGTGGTTTAACACGCCAAAGCTACACTTGGGATATGGGGAGCACTGTAGGGGAAGGCTTCACATTAATTTTGACCATCTGGGTATTTTTGTGTGCATCGAAATCTCCAAACACGGGCGTCTTTACGTGTTGCCTCCATCTGAAAAGCGGCTACACCAAGCGGTATCTAACCGACATTCGCCTCCACAGCACACCACCCTAGCCACGGCAGTGGGTTAAACATATGAAATAAAGCGAGTTTTGGAGTGCAAATGAAAATATTAATCACACGTCTTATTTTCCCAATCGATGTACCTTTTGAAATCCATCATGCAATCCCCCCTCCCCTACCGGCCTACCAGAACACCTTTGTCTCAAGAGGTAATCAGGCTGTTGTTAATGAAGTAAGTATTTACAATCCGAGACTTGCCACCGTTAAAGTCGTGCACTTTGTTTTAGAGATAAGCGACATTAGCCATTTGCAGCACCAGGAGTTAATTGTGTTAAAATCAGATTGAAAGCATTGACGGTAGTAGTTGAAAGAAATTGTGTGAAAAATTACAACATCATCTGCAAATAGACCTACATGGGAGGATATGCAACATGGAAGATAGACCAAGCAACCTGCCTGGGGGGACAACAAAGTGGCACGAGCAAAAGAAGTATATAGTTATTAGAAGTAAACTGCATTTGAGAAGAATGAAAATCTTTTGCTCAAGTGAGGACATTAGGGTGAAGTTTGAGAAGTAGTCTGTAGTGTGCAATGCGATGGAATGCTTTAGAAAAATCGAGAAAAACTACCGCAGTTTGTAAGCCTGTGTCAATGGATCAATGTAGATCGTGAACAAATCCTGAAAGTTGTGTTTCTCAAGTAACCCTTGTGAAAACCATGGTGATACTCGAATGTGATATTGTGATTTATAAATAATTAGCGACCTGAGAGTGGATGAAATGTTTCCTGACCTTGCATATGGTGCTTGTTAGGGAAATTTATTGGTGAAGTACCGTCTCCTGATTTAAAGACTGGTGCTACCTCGACTATCTTCCAACCATTGAGATTAGTGCCTGTCATGAGAGACTGCGAAAAAAGCGCTGTCAGAATTCTACAGACTGCGGGATGTACTTTTCGGTATAGTATGCTTATTACCAGTATGATCTGAAGTAGACCAGTTTGTATTGCAAGTTTAAAACCATATCGAGAGATCCTAAATGTTTGCTTGGCTTGATTACATACGAATACTTGCTTCAAAGTCAGTTCAATTTCTCTTCTTGCCCTTTAGTCGTCAGCCCCAGATCCTCTTCAATATCTCTGCTAAGCAATGACACGCTCCATACGCACAGCACTGCTTCATGAAAATGTTTCAAATTTTCAGAGGCCACAGCACTGCTAACAGGTATACATCATGGCAAGTTCCACAACATGCAATAACTAACCTGAAAGTACATAATCGGTGGGTGCACCGATATGGCAGCAGTGCCTGGACCGATGTGTCGAGCAAATGCGCTGACTTCTGAACGGGTGGTCCAAGCAGCCAGATGATGGATGAATGACCATTCCTAGCGGCAAAGCGTACGGAGCACCAACGAAAGGCCAGGCAGTACTTGGGTACAGCAGGTGCAGTGTCGGTTGGCCAAGGGAGGCCCTGGAAAAGCCTTTGAAACTGGACTGGAAGGCAGCTGACCCAGGACGGCCAGCAGCAGCACCTGCAGGTGCATAATCTGTGAGTGTGCTGACACTTGTTGAAATACAAGAAGAGCACACACAAAGCACGAATGCTTACATCAAGTAGATTTTTAATCGTTTAAAGACAGTAACCTCCAAGGCACTAATAAGAACATTCCCGAAACACCCCAAGTGAAATTTAGGTCACAGTAAGAATGTATTTATTAGACCCGCAGGTACTGTGAGTGGGGTATGCATGATATATGCAAAGCTAGCTACTGAGCTAATTTGCATGGAACGCATGCTAGCAGCTCATCTGTATCCCTTGCTTTCAATCGGAACTGGTGTGTGATAGTTGAGGCTCCTCCATTTCAATGTCTGACTTGTATCTGCACGTTCGATTCTCCAAAATAAATCGAGTTGAGTGAGTGCCTACAGCTTTCTTGTTAGTCTCTGTATGGCCTGCGGTTTTGCGAAAATGAGAACTTGCGAATTGGCTCAATTTTCTGCACTAATTTAAACAATACATATGCCTCTGATATCAAGCCCCAGACTTCCCGAGAGCTACTCTGACAGAATCGGCAGGCGCCTCGTAGGCGTTGTGAAATCTCCCCCACTACCCCGAGACTATGCTAACTCCCTGCGAGGCCACATGCGCGCATTTCACCTTCAATTTGCACGTGTGAATTCTATACCTCTATGAACTCTCAGACGGGCGTCGTCATATTCGTGCCGGACTCGTGAAGCTAGGCAACGCAAATTACCGCACTCGCTCGCTGGTGCGCGGCCCGAACTCTCTCACCGTTTCCGGCCCTTGCATACTATTTTCTCCACCTTGCACTTTGTAAATTCTCATGTTTAACTACACCTCGTGCGCCCTCATCTCTTGCCTGCTTTTTTTCCAGCACAACTCCGTCAGCATCCGGTCGACGCGTACGCTGTCGGGGCGCGTTGGCCAGCGAGTACGGCAATTTCGCTGTTGTCGAGCTTCACGAGAACAGCACACATATCGCGGCCCGAAGACCGCGAGGCGTACGGTCGCCGGTCTCGCGAGCGCAATAGCTGCGAAGCGCACTGCACGGAATTCGTGGGGGGGGGGGGGGGAGAGATTTCACAACACCTACGACACGCCAGCCATGGAATCACGTGTACGCGTTTTCACATGCACTTCCAGGGAACCTCCCGTTCATGTTATTTCTTGGTATACCGCGGGTATTCACGAGGGAGGACTAATCACAGCGTTGTGCCCCTCACGCGAAATTGCGACTGCGATCTGCAACCGCAAAGGCACTGTTTGAGAGACACATAAACAAACGCCCCGGTGTTAAAGAGCCTTGCGTGATGTGAAATTATTAGCAGCCCTGTACCATAGCGCGAGCATCGTAGCCAAGGTCTAGCTTCAGCGTAAATTGATGCTGACTTCTGCGGAAACGGTGGACTGGGCGCCACACAAGTATACTAACTCACGTAGGCTCTTAGAGCAAACGAGATGGGGGTCTAGCGAATTACTGACCCATAAACATCAGAACTCGTTCCAACCAAATACAGAATAATAAAAAATGCGTACTTACCCGAGCAAAAACGATGTTTCCAACGTACAATTCTCCTTCACTGTCGTCTTCATCTCGCGGACACAGGAACACGCTTTGTTCTGATGCAATGTCATCCACTTTTGACGCGCAGTATTTTCTCCGGCGATGATCGTTCTTCCGGGGTCCCCATGTTCAACACACGCGTAGGTTGGAAGGGTAGACATCACCCATAAAGCTTCTATAACTATGATTTAAGCTTGAAATAGATAAAACAGATTAAATCACGCCACCAACCATTCGGCACAAAACGCCATAAAAAAACACACACAAAAGTGAGAGATAGTTGCCAGACTTCAAATGCAGCACCTCTATGTTTGACGAAAATTGTGTTACTACTGTAATGTTGGTAATTATCTTTCTACTTTCAAAGTCTGAAATGTGTTTATAACTTAAATTTAAGGTTTTTAAACACAAAAAGTGAATACACATAAATTAATTGACATATATACTGATATTGTAAAGAGGTTTGACGTTTGTTTTGGTTTTGTTTTCACGGCGGGCTTCTCAAGAGAGAACGTGCGAGAAAACGAGCTACTTTGGGTTTAGGAAGAGGGCGGTAAATGTCGGCGTGATAGAAAGCAAGGAACAGGTGCTTACCCTGGTCGTTAAAAAAGGAGCTAATGAAACCCTCACGTAAAAAAAAAAAACACGTTCGACGAGGAATCGAACCATTGACCTACAAAACAGTAAACGGACGCGTTAACAAACAGCTATGTCGGCGGGCGTTGTTCGAGGCGCCTAAAACAACTCTATACTTACGTAAGTTGTCAACGAATATTGTCGCTTGTATCTAGTCATCGCTTCCTTTAACGATGGTCTAGTTTATGCTGCATTTTTGAAATTCTGGCTGTCACGCACCGGTCTTGCAGACGAGGCCGCATTGCTAGCGCTGCAAGCGATTGAGCCAAAGCTCCATTATTTGACTCAAGAAAAGCTATCGCAGTCAACCCGACCTTTTCTGCGCAAGCCACGGCAGCCACGAAATAAATAGAATGTGCCGTTAAAAGTATGGCGTTGATAACGCTTGTTTGACCGGCACCGTCTTGCAGACCAGCAACGTCGCTCTAATACTACAAGCGATGTCACTCCTGGCATGTCAGGCGCATCAAACCCATCGTGTAAAACGACTGCTAACAGTGCGAAAACCTCTGAGTTTGTAACAAGTGGGGATTTGCGGTGGCGGCGACGTAATAGGTACAGCAAGCAGGTAGGCAGAACAGCAGCGTAGGGTTACAACCTTTCCCCGAAAAAAAAACGGGCCTTCCGGGGGGGGGGGGGGGATTGTGTTGAAAAAAGACGCCATGTTTTTTAACATGCAGTGCCATTTATTGTAGTGTTTTCTTAGAGAGAACTCAACATAACGTTTGTACTGAAAGTGATTGAGAGTTTGGTTAATCGCTCTGCATGTGCTTCACTGAAAAGTAACCGCAATTGCTGACCGCGGCGGTAGAATTTCGTTATTTTGTTCTTCCCTTAGGTCCCCCTCCATCTGAGGCAGAGCGCTCGCACGCGTATTTTCTCTGCTCGCGTGTCTTTGCGCAGCTTGTCGACATAGGCGTGCGCAGAGTTCTCAATTTGGGGGGGGGGCAAAGTCTTACCGCTGCGCCCCCCCCCCCCCCAGAGCAACTCCCGACCTCTTCTCACTGAAGGCCTTGCGGTGCGAACGCAGTGCAAAGAGGGATGGTGATAAAATGTTTATTTCAATGTGATGGAATTGCAACACACACAAAATATTTCTGAGCAGAAATTTTACTTTCATGTGTTACATCGGCAAGGCATGGGGCAAATTTGGCGCCCCCTTCAGATGATTAGGGGGGGCGGCCGCACCCCTGCCCCCCCTGTGCGCACGCCTATGCTTGTCGACACGTATTTATCGTCTTAGTTGTTGAATTGACGCTTATAAAACGCCAAAACGGGCATAATCACGGCACAAAAGCCAAAAAACCGGCTGATGACGGCTGGTTTTAGATATGGACCGGCAACCGGCCCGCTGTTTAAAAAACCGGTCGGGCCGGTCCAAAACCAGGAAGGTGGCAACCCTACGGCAGCGACGAGCGAAAATGATTTTACACGACCGCCCCCGTCGGCGTGCGCAAAAAAGGAAGATAGAACCCCTGCATACACGCCCTCGAAGAAAGCTGTACAGCCGATTCAGTTTGTTGTGGACGAAGAGCAACCGAGGCTGCAGCCACAAACGATTGCGCTTGCCGTGGTATGAGCCAAAGCATATCTTCACATAGTTATGTTATCGTCCGTCTGACTGTTACTTACTGAAGGGAAAATTCAGAACACAAACGTTGACGTCTAGCGTCTATGCCAGACATAGACGCTGCTGTTTAGGCCCTAAAAACCACCTTCAGGGCGTCTGTCGGTTCTGTCTGATGGCGCGCTCGCGCCGCTGATTACGAACGAGGCGTCTGTTGGCGTTGACTTATCGTGTTGGCGAGCCGGTAAACGCCATCACGGTTAAACTCCCTGTTGGAAGACTACGCTGTTGGGACGATAGAGTGCCGACAGAGCTTCTTATTGGCCCCACAAACGCCATCAAGGTTAAACTTCCTGTTGGAAGACTAGGCTATTGGAACGATAGAGTGCCGACAGAACTTCGTATTGGCCCCACAGGCGTGCTGTGAGCCCAACAAGAAAATCTTGTTGGAATTTTTGCCCGGGGCATAATAATACGGGAACAAATTCTTAGGTAAATTCGATTTCGTTGAGGACACCGATGCCTCGCGTAAAAGTTTTATTTATAGGACTACAAGAGGCATTTTGTAGCCTTTCCTTCCCGTGCACCGAGACATCGAAACGAACCTTGTGATACACTCGAAGCAGTAGATTACTGCAGAGTGGAATTTAAACATTCAGCACGTTTTGTTCAATTTACGAACAGCAATTTTAGAGCCTTTCCCCTGGGCTATGTGGAGAGTTCATATTTATTCTCTCAACGGGCGGTGAAATAGTGCAATGTGCGGTTTAAACTTTCAGCCTGTTTTTGTGCAATTTTGCATGCTTGCATTCACACACCGTTCTTTTGCTGTGCCGTGCCGTGGTAACACCCCAATCGAGAAGAAATACTTTTTAGCACCCCTTTAACGGTCGTAGCACCCTATGAAACTGTTGATTACACCCCTGAATTTTGGCACCCTCGAGGTGTGGTGCCCGAGCAATATTTAGGTGCTTGAAAGGTGCAAAAAGGGTGCAAAATGTTCAGTACACCCTCCTTGCACCTTAAAGTGTGTAAAAATGTTAATATTTACACCCCTTAATATGTGGCACCCTCATGATTGGGTGCCGGAGCAATGTTTTAGTCCTTAAAAGGTGCAAAAAGGGTGCAAAATGTTGAGTGCATCCTTTTAGCACCTTTAAGGGCGTTAAGAAGTTCAGTGTGTAACAGATATGCAACCACTTACTCAAGTATGCACTGATGATCGTTTGCTTTACTGCAAGATCATTCTTTCCAGGCCTTTTTTTCGAGCAGTAAAAGCGCAGAACCAACTAAAGGGCCGTGACTGCGCCTATCATAAAAAACAATCAAAAGCAAGTAAAAGACCTGAAAAATCATACATGGTTCTTCTTGCAAGAAGAGGTTCTTTCACAAAAAACTCACGTTCTTTTTCCTCCATAAAGGCTACGGACCGCTGCAGCGGCACCTCACCTTTTTTGTGCGTAAGAACTGAGGCAGCCGCTAAGGTGTTTCCTGACGGCGGTGGTGACGGCGTCATAACCAAGCGACCACGTGGAGGCATAAAAAAACAACGTAGTGCGACCTAATAGAGACGGGAGTCAGTATGTTGAGATCGGAAGAGACGCTGGCTGAGGCGAGGATTTCGAAGATGGGACGCCACGTAATGCTATCCGTTTATCTCTCTCCCATGCTTGCCTTCACCTTTTCGTCGGCGCTTCTCCACGTTTGGCGCTCACGCGAACCATGTGACGTTTGTGGGGGAAGCTTAAAGCAGCCGTGAAGACAAAATACAAGTTGGGTGTATTAGAAAGGCTGCTTAGTCTTTGTAACAATGATTCCAATATCATCGCAATCTTCGAACAAATTACGGAGATAAAAACGAAAACGTGTGAAGAAGTCGCGACCCTCCAACAAATTTCCCGCAACTTTTCTATGACGTCACGGAACCTTGTTTGTGCGATTGGCGGCCGCCTAACTGACCTGTCGCGACGACACATGACTGGACGTCTGTAATGGGGCCTCTAATTCCATTTCACCGCATCACTTAAATGCTGACGTGCAGTTAACGCACTGAAAAGTATGTGTAAAAACGTTCTAATCATCATCGTGGCACCGATGCTTATATCATCATCGGGGCCCGTAATCTCTCCTTAGCACCTCTCGCTCGAGCTGTTTCATCATTTTTTATTCCGCCATCTTGTTAATAGAACCATTATCGTATCACCGGGACCTCTGGGCCCTTGGTCTCTCCTCTCATTTTATATGGTGCCGAAACCAGGAAAGAAGGCCCTACTGAGATTCAGAGTCTCGCGAACTTCGGCCTTTTGGAGGAGGAGGACCCCTTGATACCGACGACGGACCGGTGTGATGGACAGAACCGGTTGTGGTACGCGAAAGTGACCGAGGCGTTTGGCGGACTAGATGACGACGGATCCTCACCTCCGACGATATTCTCAATGGGCGGCGATTCCTTGAACGGTGAGGGGAATGCAACCGCTTATCGCGCAACGCAAGACGCATTAACTTCGATGTGTGCCAAGAGTATTCTTGAGAATACAATGTGTCTTAACGATCCTAAGATGAAAGGAGAAAAGGAGCGGATAATAGCTCGGCTCGAGCACAGTGCATAGAAGTAAGAGCAACATTAGCCCTGTCAATGACTAGCAGTGGGGTTAGTGATGTGTTGGCAATCTTTCTGCACGAGTTACGGAAAAATGAAGTTAGGTTGAGATTGCTCAACGACGAAATCGAACAGTTTATCAAACATTGAGCATATGGACCAGGAATTCGCTACCAACATCGAATACGAAGAAGAAATATTTCCCGTTATGTGCCACATATATTTACATTTGCATTTACAATAGTAAATATTCATTTACAATAGTTTGAAAATCCTTCCGCTCAGACGCTTAGTGCTGATCAAGTTAGGACTACTGATCTATCACCTTCACTCTCATGTCATCGTCATTGACGGCTTTCCCCACTATCACCTCACAAACTCTAACATTACCAGATTTTCCGAACATCATAACCTCCTCCTTCCAAAAGCACGCACCCATTACGGCAAATAAACAGTTCTGTTTTCAGGCATTGCATTCTGGAACACAATACCGTTTGAAAATAAATTGTCTCGTTCCCTAAGTTTCTTTCAACTGTAGATTAAAAAGTTTTTTCTGTGAGAGACACCGGCAACACTGTCGCTCCAGGAGTCATAGAAGGGTAATACACCACGGGGTGTTCAGCAAGCCGAGCATACGCAGTAATCGTGCGGACGGCGCAACAACTAGGGAGGCACATCGCACCGACCATGAGATGCTTCTCATGTAAAATGTGTTCCTGGAAGGCGAATAGGATAAAGTACAGGTTTAGGCCATGTTTCGAACGTAACAGATGTAGGTATTTGCAATTAATCTTCTGAAGATGCATATTTAATGAATAATACTATTGAGATTGAGGAAGAAACTTGTTCAGTACTGCATAAAAGTTTCGTGGTTGGCATGCACACCAAGAAGTTCAATTTCTGATGCATCGCGCGATAAAACGTTTTGCGCCACAGAGACCTGGAACATCGGGACTATTCATTAGGAGACATGCGAAACGTAAGGAACACTATCCATTTAAGGTACGACTAAATATTCCTGGAGAGAATAAAAAAACAAGTAAAAACACACCCATGAAAAACAGCAGAAGGGTAAACTACATATGACGGCTCCAGCTGTATTTGCACGCTGAAGCATATTGGCTCTGTTAAACGGGCACTAAAAAGATATTGTTTTTTTAGGGGCGAAACACCTTAAGGGCTCGCGTGGTCGGCTTCTCTTGTCGTCTTCGTCGTCATAATTCTTGTTTCACGTAGTCACGCTAGTAAAACACCGGGAAGCTCGTTTAGGCCTCGCGGTGGGACGTAACACGCGCTAAAAAACCACTGGGACACTCGTTTCACCTCGCACCGGAATGCTTCGTAATGCGTTCTATAAAAAACACCGGAACAATCGTTCACGCGTCGCGATAGCAAGCTTCGTGCTTCAAAAACGAGACACTTGTATAGCAAAGCTGTATACCCCTACCTTCGAACGGTTTCATCTCCGTTGCCAAAAACGCCAAGGCACCGACACCGCCGACGCGGTACAGTACTAGCATGAAGGCTGCCTTGCGGTCGCCGTAAATTTCTCAACTGACACAAATGCCACGGCTGCGACTGTACAGTTCACCCACGCCACGGACTCCGAGGAGTTCGCCATCGCCCAGCGGTCTCAGAAGCCGAGTGCCGCGCAGTGTTAAGTGGTTCTAGAATGGCCGTAGGAAAAGACGACAAAGGTCGCGCTTGCGCCGAGGTGGTTGCCATCATTGGCAAGGCCGCGCTCCAGGGCAGATAAGTACGTGTTAAGTGTTTTCCGGCGCACAAGGGCAAATGCGCAGCTGCATCCAACCACAACGAGATGGCACACTCGGAGGTGGGAGCACCTGCCTTCCGCTCTCGCCTCGTGAGCTACAACGACACCACTTGGCTTTACGAATCATGCCAGCCACTTACCACTGCCTGAGCCCGGATGAGACAGTTCTACTACGGCAGCTCGAGACGGGGTCCATCCTCGCTCCGGGACTGCTGCACATTTCATCCAGAAGTTTATTGAACGGGTTTGTGTCAAGTGTGATGCGTGGGTTTGGTGTACCAGTTGCACATTTTCTTGGATTGTGCCCTGTTTCCAAACGAAGCTCAAAGAAAGACCTAATCGCCGCAGCCCCAGGACGCTGCACACAGTAATGACAAGGACAGTGAACTCTAGGTTGTCCAGAAAGTAAGTAGTGCACCTGAAAAGCACAGACCAGGGTTTCCGCCAAAATCGTTGGCGCTGGTCCTAGTAACGGCGATCCATAGAACGATGCCGGGCACGCGTCGCGGCTCTTAAGAACTTCGTTTTGCCGTTACAAATACACTTTTTTATATTCCTAATTTTTTAACACAAGGCTATTTTATGAGACCGCATACTTTAAAGATTCTTTATGAGAATATATTTTCTGAAATATATAGAAAAAAACATGAAGGGAAAATTATAACTAGGCCTACACTGTGTCTTTAAATATTTTTTTTTTCTACCGCCACGAAATCAAGTTCTGCCGTAGCGTGTCCTGGTCAATGGCGTCGATTCCCGCTTTTTTACCTGACTGCTCTCTATCTAAGATGTCTTCGTGCTGAGGTTGGGTTGACGTGCTGATCTTGTAACATTCTCTAATTCAAGTACAAAGAAAACGGGTTTGGGCGTAAATAGCCCACATTTATGGATATCTTTTTTTTCACAGTGAGTGTACCAGCAATCGCCGTGTTGTGATTGATTGTAGAATTTTAACTAGCTTACGCAACGCAGGCGATAAGGCATGCCGTAGAGTAGGGCTCAGGTTAATTTTGACCACCTGCGGATCAGCAACTTGTGCAGAAATCTCTTAAACACCGGTGTTTTTGCTTTTCGCCTCCATTATAAAAGCGGGTCGGTACCCCACGACTTAGATAGCCACTGCGCTACCCCGGCGGGTAACGCAGTGTTTTGTTTTCGCACCAACGCCATTGAGCGTTCATAGTAAACGGTACCAAACAGATACGTCGTTACAGCTTTACACCACCATATAAAACAAAGGCTGCTCATCCGAATGCTGAATCTTTGAATTCCTTCCCGTTTGACTCACATAATTTATTGTGCACGCTTACCTGGTGCATGCAAATTTATTTTATCGCTGCCCCATGACAGCAAAATGCAAATTACTTTATTACACGTGACAGAATTTACTGAAAGACCCTCTCTTGCGATGAAGACAGCCTACTTAATTTTTGTTTGTGGAAGCACATTGAATTATTTGTGTAGCCACGGATGTCTTTCTGGGTTTTATACGACGCCGGAAAAAATGAAGAGCCTGCCGGCAGAGAATATATCTGTACTTTTTGTGCTTGAATAAAGCCGAAAGGTTAGTTGTGCTGTTATTGGCTTAGCTTCCAAATAGCGCACCCACGACCTAATGGACCTAATTCGGTCAGACGAAATATTTGCACGCAAATGCAATAAAAATGAACCATATTCTACCACAAACTTCACGAATAATATGAAAACACGATAAACTCGAGAACGAGTCCTCTGAAGTTTAACGCGGAACGTTCAGGTGAGGAAAAACTCCCTAGTGATATATTCTACTGCCCAATGCTGCTACGTGGTGGAAATACAGAGGACACCACTCTTGAGACGCCGACGATGTATTTGACAATATTTTCATGGCGGCCACCGCCAAGCTCACATCGGCTACGCGCCAGCCACTCATTCATCATCGTTGATGATGGGCAATCGGGCATTTTTTACCCGCCCTGTACATGAGACTTTCGCGAGCTACTCTGTAAGTGTACCATTACGTACAATCGTGTATTCTGTACCACGCTCTAACTCAGAAAAGGTAGAAAAATAATGTCTCTTCTCGCGTTCACACTAATCATACAGCCGAAACCACCGGTTGGTGGCTAAATGATGCGAGGAAAAATTAAGTACTGTGCTGACATTAATTTCCCCCTGAAAGCAAATTAAAAGGTGGACTAAATAAAGCAGCTGGCAGTGCTCAGAAAGGTTCAACTGGCTAAGACTCTCACTTTCTTTCTTACTTCGTTAACGTCAGCTTCAGTTTGTATGTCTTCTAAAAATCTCTCCTGTGTAAATATACAGTTGTAAAAACCCTCACCAGCTATCGTTGTGTGAATAGTGCCGCACCATCAGGCACCAGCGCAGATAATCAAAAAGCCTCCTCTACTGGCAAAACTATCGGCGAATCGTAGAAGTGCTGCAATAAATGGCCTAGGTTTCCTGCTGCTGTGCAAAGACGATTGTTCCACGAGCGAGTTCGCGGAACTCGTGTACAATGACATTGACGCGGTGGCGAGTTTCCCGGAAGCACCGACTGCTTTCGAGAACAGTCCGGAATCAGCAGACCCTTGGCCCGGTTTGAATTCTAATCTTGAACATCGCGCGATCTTGCAGCACCTTGTATTGCTTTTACTGCTGTCAGTTGGTGCTGTCCCCGCAACTGGTAGAGGATAGTTTTCTTTCATCAGCCTTTATAAAATAAATACCGCCTTACCACCCGGACACACGATGGAAACTGAGCCTAATTGAGCTAGTATACGTGATTCAAGCAAAATTAGGAGCTAGATAAACAGACGTCAATGTCGCCTAAATAAAGCGAAAATTGTCTGCATGAATATTTCTTTCACCGTGAGTGGTGCCCCGGGCGACAATGTTTTGTCCACTCTACCATGTAACAACCTCTCCGCTATCCCATCCTATTCATCATGCTCTCCCCTTCCCCTCTGCCTTCTGCTATCATAAATGCTAGGGAGGTTACCTCAACCGAACTCAACTTCCTTTCCTCCCCACTACATCTTTGCCATTGGTGGGTACCTAAAGCAGCTCGATTTCAATCTCCTTTGGTTGGTGTTTACGTCATTTCTCCTCTCTTCGATGCCCTTTTGAACAGTTGTATTGTATTTACTGTAGTAAAACCAGTTTATCGTGTGTTTTAATGAACAGAACGCCCGCAGGTCCTTTATGTACCTATATTTTCTTGCAAATATAGCGGAGGTTTTTTCTGCAAATACTTGTGGAGAGCTGCATGAGCAATAGTATGAGATTTGGTGTTGTGGGGTGGTCCTGTCTGCATATCTATATCATTGTGATGCAATCTTTAGGCGGCGATTGTCTTGCACTGCCAACTGAATTGAGTTACAGAAAAATGGTGAGACAGACCAATTTTTTTCATTTTTCTCTTGAGGATGCGTAAGAAAGACTTACATCTGGAAAATAGTGGCCTAGTTCTGTCGATATTGTGCTTTTGGTACCGAATGAATAAAAAATATTTCTTTAGTTTGCGGGTGAATATTATGTCCCCTGAGTTTTAGTTGCTTTGTGAGGCGGACACGAGAAAAAGTGAAGAAAGAAGAATAATGCAACAACTCACTATCGAATTCTAACCCACATTCTTGGCCGGTCATAATGGCGTGAGGTTTTTTTATTTACCTTTAGCAGAACATTCAGTTCGGTCAGTATGGCGTTGGGAGTGAGCAATGTCGCAATTAAATAAGGCGAACCGCATCGCCTCATGGTGTTTCAACTTCTCGCGTTCAGGGCAGTTCGATAAACGACGCCCTTAGCTGCGTAGTGGTTTATACCCCTTTTCGGTGCTTTAAATTGCGAGCCCCTTTTGCCAGAGAGGGTATTTGCACAAAAGCGCAAAATTTCAGAAAACGATAGCACCCCCCCCCCCCCCCAGTTACAGAACGGTCGGTTTCATATGCAAGAAACTGCGCAAACTATGCCCTGTTTTTCGCTTTCCGCAAGGAGTCTCCTCACATGTTTGCGGTAGGGTATTATGCGTGCGCCGAGATCGGCGAGCGCCGAGACCGAAAGCATGCGAAGTAGCGGGCTTCGCGCTGTTCGTATGCATACGCTCGGCAGCCCAAATTTTTGTACCGAGAAACGTATTGTGGGCTCTAAACGGAGTTATGTTTTCATCGCTGCAGAATACGTTATATTTTTGTTCATCGAAAGCGTCCACATGGAGATGCCATCTGTGGTAGCTTCCCGAACCACATGGTACATTGAATTTTCAAAATCTAGATGATATTGTACCAAGACCACGGTGAACAGGAAATTGCGCAAAGCAATACGGACCTATCCTCTCACACAGAAGAAGCTGTGGGCGGGTGTAGCCTTTCCCGTCTCTCTCGGTGAAGACAGCCATGTAAGTAATGTAGATACAGCGTTTGAATCGGTCATGATTCATGCCCTTTGCCCTGCGGCTCCGTAACACCATTTCCATTCGTTATTGAAGGGAGAACAGCAATTTACCTTAGGTATTCTAAAATCACTGTGGAAGCGGAGGCGGCTTAACGGTTAGTTAAAATTTAGATCATGCTGTGCGTGGGTAAAATTGTAGCCCTAGTGCGAGTCCTAATTTCTCAAATATTTTAGACGATCCGGTTACTTGTCGCTGCCAGACATGGATTTAATTTGCTGGGAAAGCCACAGCGTCTATTACATTTGTTAGCACAGACCTGAAATGTGAGTTTTACGCGCCAAAGTTTCACCCGCCGCGCGGAGTGGAGGTTTGCGGATTGTGTTTGATTACGTGGGAATGTTTACGTGCGGAAACATCCTGACTCCCGAGTGTTTCGATTTTTCTTCCCCATAGGAAAGCGTCTACGGCGACATGGAGGAGGGTTTCCGAGCACTTCGCTGCACAGCGCAGCTACGTTGTATTTGTGATGTCAATGCGCGCCATATTATATTGAGCGTCTGGTAAAAGGAGCGGGCCGTTTTGGCCGTGTAGAGGCGAGGTTCAGTGGTGGGTGTTGGCGCTAGCGACATGTGCACGATTCCAGTGAGTGTAGCGTTATTTTAAATGCAGAGCATTTGTTAGCCTCGCCTCTTCCTGCGTCGGACGGCGTCCACAGCTCCGCGTCCGCAGCAGGTGCACGCATGCGTCGTAGTCAGCCCGTTCGCTCGTCACCCCCGGAACGCTCCGTCGCGGTCTCGGCCACGGCAGGGCTGGAGGAGCGGCGGGCGCGCACTTTCATATGAAAGTGCGTGCTCGGCGCTCCTCCAGTCCGGCCGTGTCTCGGCGTAACAGGTGCGTGATAGCAGCGCGGTGGGGCGTAGAAGAGCGCGCGCTGCTTGCGCATGCGCGCTCTCCCCCCCGTACCGCTCTCCCTCTACTGCGCGCGCTGCAAATATAAAGCCGCTAGCGGTCGCTCGTGCTTCAGTCACTGCGTTGCTCCTTCCTTCCTTGGTTGACGCTCGCGCCTACGTTTACTCGTGTCTGCTACTCCAGCATCACGGAAGAAGTGATGGAAGCAACACTGCCTTCAACCAGTACTGAGGCCCCAATGCTCTGCATTTACTCGTGTTCCCCTCGCGGGAAGGCGCGGGAATTTTTTTTCGATTCCCGGCCGCGGCGGCCGCTTTTCTGATGGAGGCGAAAAGCAAAAACGCCCATGTGTACGAAATTTCGGCGCACGTTAAAGATCCCCAGGTGGTCAAAATAATCCGGAGCCCTCCACTACGGCGCGCCTCATAGCCTGCGTTGCGTCGGCGCGTTAAACCCTACAGTCAATCAATCTAGCTTTATTTTTTCTGTTCCCCTTTTTTTCTTGGGGTCATTTTACTGTTTATTTTAATCGTTGTAAGTTTATTTGCTTTAGGTGATTTTTTGTTCGGGGCGCAGCTTATGTCGAAGTTCAGTTAACGATTTACATAGCAGGAAGAGGAAGACGCATTTATGGGTTGACACGATATTTCACGTGGGGCGCCGTACAGAGAAGCGTTAGAAATACTCGCCTGGGATCAAACCATTGGCCTTGAGATCAACAACGCAACGCCAAAGCCACTGAGGGAACGGTGTGGATCAAAAAATCATAATAAAAGTTTAGCTTAAATTTATAAACCAAGTGTTTTTATTTTTCTTATCATACTTTTAAAATACAGAAAATGGTAAGCGAGCGTGGATATGTATATATTCTGTGAACATTTTTCTCAATACAATAAGCCGCAAATGAAAGTTTTTCAAAAATTTCTATTTTTTGAGCCGGACATTTACCAAATTTTAAAAATGAAAATTTTTGAAACCGTTCACAGCAAACATTGGTTTTACTGTTGTAATGTGTTCCGTGTCCACACATTCTCTCCTCGTCGCCTAAGTCCTTTGTGCCTGAAGATGGAGCAGCTTGTCAGGCCTTCCATTTTTTAATACAACGGGCGGGCGGTGACTTACGGAGCAAACTTGCGAATGCGCAGTGGGCCGATCGCTCACAATGCTCCGTCTTTTCGTCATTCAGGTTAGTCATAACTGTACAGTGTGTAGTAATGATAGACTTCCAGTGATTGTGCCGCACCCACACGCTTTCGTCAAATGCTTTTATGATTGTTTTTAGGTGTAAACTCTACCTTTGTGGTGACATTGAACTCAACCCTTGGCCTTCGTCAAATGAAATGTTTTAGTCTTCGTTGGATCGTTCAAAAAAAATAAATTGTATAATGCGGATATTAAGACCAATCTTGAGCCGAGAGAACGAGAGATAGTAGCCCTAGGTGCCCGTCTAACTAACTTTGAAGCCTACACAAAGGATATAAAGGCTAGATTGGAAGATATTAATGTTCTTGGTTCAGCTGTAACCAACATTCAACAGGTTGTTAATCAGTAATTTGAGAAGCTTGTTACCTTGGATGACAGAGATAGGAATGCAAACATAATCGTTTTTGGAAGTCAAGATATCTCTGATGAAACGCAAAAAATATTTACGACCTAAGGTAATAAATAAGCTCTTCCGAGATAAATTGAGGGTATATTGTTCGTTGGTAACACAAATATATGGAATTCGAAACTGTTCTCGATACCGGCCTATTTTTCTTTCGTTAGATATCGCGCCGAAAAAAAAGCAGTTATGAGTAACGCTGGCGAGCTAAAGGGAACACGAATTCGCATTGATAATGACTATTGCGCACAAACTCTGCACAAGAAATCACTCTTATCGCAGCAGACGTTTTTAAACTACCTTGCTAGAAAAAAAATCGCGCCAATCCACACCGTTAATGTGGTTGGAAAGCAAAGCTGTCAACGGCACCCATAACGATTACCCGTGCCACATTACTTAAATTCACTCACATCGCTCTACAAATAGTAAAACCAGAGAGAAGTGAAATGCACTTCACCACACCATTCATTATTCAAAGAGATATTCTTGGTAAGGTTATATCAATGCGTGATGCATGAACGCTGTCTGGTTGAGTTGTATGTGTAGCAAAAGAGTGGAAACTTTTTTTTATAAAATAATCTCCAACCCGGTGTTAGACGATCTTACTTCTCCGTATCTGCGCCGCGGACGGATGTGACAAGATTTGCGGCAGAGAAGGAGGAAAAGCAGCAGGAGGAACAAATAACTTCTGTTCAGATTTCTGAACCGCCCAGAGTGCAGCCCTGGGGAGTGATTCCTTTTTCTGTGGGGCCCATATGCAGTCCGCGCGGCCTTTGTTCTGTCTTCCCGCTGAGGTTGGGTAGGTAGAGAGGGCCTGGACAACAGCATCTCCCATTGCTCTTGATATGTACTTGATGGAAACAGAGGAGGGTGCTCAGGGCTAAAGTCGCCCACCCCAATTACGGGGCGGAGTGTTCCTACTTCTGAGCAAAATTTACATTCAGGGTGGTGCGATTCGGGTGCATTAAGGGAAGACGCGTAGGCTGTGGGAAGGAGCCCGGATTGGATGATCTGTAGGGTAGTTGGTTGTTATCTGGAAAGGTCAGGCTAAGGCGAAGGTATGGTCTGTCTCAGGAGGCGATAGAGCTGGGTTATCTCCCTGAACGTGACAAGCGGGTGACGATCGTCGTGCAGCTCCTTAGCACGGGAGGTGAAAGCGCAGGCTTGTTGGGTGGGCTTATTTGCTGCCCTCCATTGAAGCGTGAGGGGGTGTCCTGATGAGCTGAATAGAACCGTTTGGGGAGTGATTTTTTAGCACGTGCAGTGCAGGTCAGGACACCCAACCCGACTGGTAATTCCAGTAGTCTTGCTTACAATCGGTGACTACCCTCCGAACCCCTGGTTGAGTCAGAGCCAAGGTGATGGCTGCCTCTTCTGATGGTGTCATTTCTTGGGTCCTAAGCGAGGTGCACGCAAGGACATTGGTTCTGGAGGTAGCCACGGTGATGGCGTATTGCTGCCTTCCATGTTTGGAGGCGTGTGTCAGATAAACTGCATGACCCCCACCGAGGGTGGTGTTTAGCGCTTGAGCTCGTGCTTTTCGGTGACCCTCGTCATATGAGGGGTTCATATTTCTAAGCAAAGGGAGCATCTTTAGTTTTAGTCGCCAAGAGTCTGGGAATACGTCAAACGGAGTGACATTCTGGGCTGCCCAGCCAATCTGGTGAAGCATGCGGTTACCCACCGCAGTTCTGAGTCGGACCTTCTGGTTAGAAAGATGGCCTTCGATCAACTCTTCCACCTTGTTGTGGAGCCCCTTGGTAAGCAGCCTTTGAGTGGAGGCACTCATAAGAAGACTAATGGCCTGCTCGACCGCCTTTCTTATCATTATATAAAGCATCTCTTTGTCATCCTTGTCGAGAAGAAGACAGGGGGTTGACGTGACTCTCGAGAGGACAAAAGCTTCAATTATTCGAAAGCTACCGGATTCATTTAGGCCTCGCTTCTTCGTGGCAACTCGCCTGATCATGCGTATGATTTGATTAATGCTGTTTTTAAGGTGCTGCAAGGAGACGTCACTCCTGATGTTAGCCTCGAGATGTAGGCCCAGGATCTTGATGCTGTGGCTTGGAGTGATGGCCTGGCCATCAAGGAGTATTTGAATGTATTCCTTGATTTGGCCTGAGGGCGGACGACAAGGAGCTGTGATTTTTTATGTCAACACTCGAGGCCGCAGGATTTAGAAGATTGGCGTACTAGAAGTGAGATGCCATGCATTGGTGTGAGCTTCCTTTAATTTTTGTAACTCCTAGCACATGAGCAAGGTGCCCACAGGGCCGCTGGACGGGCGTGAGCGGTCACGTGACGCTTTCACGTGGCGTTCAGCGAGAACGCAGGGGGTAAACCCGTAGATGTGCTTGGTGGGTACACCACCGGTCATCCCCGTGTTCGCGTGGGCTCGTAGCTAAATCGGTAAGACAGCGGGCTCGCGCTTTGTTAGTCTAGTAGTTCCAGGTTCGATTCCCGGTGGTGCCAGTAAATTCTTTTATTTCTTCGCAGGTGTTTTCTGGTGACACCAACGGTCGCGGAAGAACCCGTGGGGGGTACAGGTAAAAAGCTTTGCTTTAAAAAGGATTCTCGCATCCCAGATAAAGGCAGCGAGTTCGGCTTATCTTCTGTGGAAGATGACGCGATCACGACTAGATGCCGGGTACCCTCGAGAGGCGAAGTCGTAACCGATATACAGGGTATCCCAGCTATCATGCACCGAGATTTAAAAAAAGAGTAAAGGTGTAACTCGAAAGAAACCAGGTGCATAATGTTTGCAGTACTGTGAAGAAGCGGACAGTATTTTTTTCTTTAATGAGACCTAATTAACTAATTGTAATTAATTGTCTAACTCGAGAAATACTGTCCCAATCACTAAAGTGTCAATGAGGCACTTGTAGGTAACCACGAGGGGCATCTAACTGCAGTATTTTGTGCGATGAACTAATTGCGTACACATTTATTCTGACTGATAAAGGAAACCCGCGAAATATGAAAAATACCACGTGAAGGCGCCTCCGCGGGCACCGTAAAGCAACGCCCTCAATCAGGCTGCCTCTGACTTAGCCAGAATGAAATAGACAAAAGAAAGAAAGAAGAAATCGCGACCGAGTTTGTTCCTTATCTGCACACGCGTCCCGCGAATCTTGCTGCTGCTGCTCCTTCCATGCATGCTATTATCAAGGTGATGCGCTGTCTTTTCGGGAGGGTAACACGGGAAGCGGTTGCTTTCAATCAGCTTTGTTTGGGGACGCTGCTTTACAATGCGCGCGTAAGCGTCGTCACGTGGTATTTTTCATATTTCGCGGGTTTCCTTTATCAGTCAGAATAAATGAGTACGCAATTAGTTCGTCGCTGAAAATAGCGCAGTTAGATGCCCCTCGTGATTACCTAAAAGTGTCTCATTGACACTTTAGGGATTCGTACAGTATTTCTCGAGTTAGATAATAATTTCCAATTAATTAATTAGGTCTCATTAACGAAAAAAATTACTCTCCGCTTCTTCACAGTACTACAAACATTGTGCACTACGTTTTCTTCGAGTTACGCAATTTCTCTTTTTCTGAATCTTGGTGCATGATAGCTGGGACACCCTGTTTAGCAGTTAACGTCTTCAGAACTTGGGTTGATCTGTCCTAATGCCAGAATTATTTTAAATAAAATTGACCAATTATAAAATCTTATGCTGTCGTATGACCCTCACATCTGTGTGGTGTCTGAAACATGGCTACATGACATGATCCCGGATGAAGAAATAGTTTTCTTGGGCTATCATTTAAATCGACGGGATAGAGGATAACGACGGGGGGGGGTGCTGTACCAGTAATAGGTAAACGTGGAGTAGTTGTCGTTACACTTGATCAAATATTTGACCATGAAAGTTGGTTTTTGAAGGTTACTTTTATGTCGGCTATATTCTTTCAATGTGCTGTTTACCGTGCACGAGATGCTGAGGTCAGTTTTATGAACAATTTGCATGACCACCTATAGAGTTTAAAAACAATATTATCATCCTAACGGGTGATTTTAATTTGCCGTCAATAAGTTGGAATGACTTGAGCGGGAATAACTCGTCCTCTGGGGACTTGCTGCTTGATATCATGTTTGCACTTAATCTCGATCAATTGGTACGTGAAAATACATGGGGAACTGCTATCTTATACCTTCTCTTCGTCAGTGAATCATTTACAGGAGGACTTGTACTATAGCCTGGTATATGGTACCATAAGCTAATCTTGTTTTCATGGAAAAAACCCACAATCGAGATTACACGGTCCCTAATAAACTCTCTTATGAGAGATTACAAACGTGCAGATAACTATATTGATGAGCTTCTTGTTATTATTGCCGAAGCTGTTGGAGGTGCCTGGAAACAGTTTTTCAAGGCTGTGCTGTATTGCATTGATACTTTTGTGCCGAAGAAAAAAATATACAAACGGCGTTTAAACACCTGGATTATCCGTGATTTTGTTCATGCAAAAGGCAAGTTAAAACGACTTAGAAAAAAGCTTACAGTGTCCAGCGTAATGATTTCCAACCTTCAAAGAGAATTGTCAACTAAAATTAACACGGCCCGAGAGACGTATTTTTCCCACACTTTTGCCGATTGTCTCAAATCTAGCCCTGAAATATTCTGGCAACACCTAAGGGAGCGAAATGAAGAAATAGACAGAATGAAATATTACAATGGCATAATAACTGATCCAAGTAAAACTGCAGAACATTGAAACTCCTATTTTCGCAGTGTCTTTTCGGAAGTTAACGAATATGAACTTGTGTCTTCTTATAATGACTTGAATGAACAAATTTAAATAACTCGCGAAGGAGTACTTACAATGTTATTGAATTTGGATCTTCAAAAATCAACTGGGCCCGACGAGATCCCAAATGCCTTTTGAGGCGCTTTTCAGATTAGCTATCTCGTTTTTTAACAGATATATTTAAGATCTTTTTATCTTCAGGTCAAATACCCTGTAGTTGAAAAATAGCACGTGTTGTGCCCGTGGAAAAAAAAGTTATATATTGTTAGTTGAAACTTACCGTCCTGTATCCATTACAAGTAGCTGCTGTGAGCTGTTGGGACATATTCTTGCTTCATACATGCCCAAGTTTCTGAGCAAAAAAAATATCTTGTTCGATACTTAGCACGGTTTTAGGCGAGGGATGTCTAAAAATACACAATTACTGTCGACCGTAAATGACCTAATGCGTATTCTTGATGCATCTGGAACAGGCTGACGTTATTTTTATGGATTTTTGCAAGGTTTTTGACAAGGAACCTGACAGAAAACTGTTTCCCGAACTTGAATCTATTGGAGTTCCTTTCTTTGTATTACGATGGGTGCAAGTTTATCTTATGAGTAGAAAACAGTACGTTGATGTTAGTAATCGTATTTCAAATGGTTGTGCTGTTTCCTCTGGATTTCCGCAAGGAAGCGTACTCGGACCGCAGTTATTTTTAATTTACATGAATGATTTGGCTTCAGTTATTCCGGCTGACGTTTTATTGCGGTTGTGCGCGGATAATTGTGTTGTTTTTAAGGAGGTTTTATCTCCAGATTATCACAGTTCAATACAACGTCCTGTTTCTGCTATTGACAGGTGATGTGGAAAATGGGGCATTGAATTGAACAGGTGAAAAACTGTACTGATGCGCATAACCAGAAAAAAGTTACCGAGCTCATATTTTTAAAAATTAAAGGTTGTGCTATTTCTGAGGCAACACAATACAAATACCTTGGCCTCCATTCACAAGCGATTTAAAATGGCCTGCCCATACCTCGAAAACCTGTGCTTCCGCAATGCGTGAGCTATGTTTTCTCATTAGAAAGCACAGAAGCGCCCCGGCCAGTCCTTAGATTTTAGCTTATAACACATTTGTAAGGAGTAAATTAGAATATGCAGCGGTAACATGGGACCCACCTACGAAAAAAGATAAACTTCAAATAGAAAGAGTCAACCGCAAGGCCGTGCGATTTATATTTGGGAAGTACAAAAGGGGGGACTCCCCTACCCTGATAGTGCATGATAATCACTTTCAGACCTCGCAATCTCGATGAAAGATAAGTCGAGTTGCATTCTTACACAAGTGCCTCTCAGGAAAAATTAAACTAAACCTACCCGAATATGTAAAACCTCTGGCAACAACGAAGACTCATCACAATCACCAACATTCATTGGCTCCCGTTTTCGCAAAAACAAATTGCTACCACTTTCTTCCATCAAACAAATGAAAATTGGAATTCACTCCCTGCACAATTATTTCTTTGTTCTGATTTCATCACCAATGTAGAAAAACGTTTCTTTTTTTACATTGTATGGACAAACATTTGCCTACTTGACAATGTGTAACCTCCATGTGGATATTGTCGTGCATTTAGCGTTGTACCCTCTCCTGCTTGATCCAATTTTTTGGCCTGCAGTATTGTCAAATAAATAAAAGTAAATAAATCAATCTTCTTCCCCACTGAACGAGAAGGCGATCGAGCATTCTTGTTGTCGGATGAAGAAGCAATTTGTCTACAAATACAATATGTTAGAAACGTTTTTTGTTATTATTCTTGGAGCGTTTCAGAAACTGAGTTTGAACGCAAAAGCGACAAAATATCTAGAGTTGCAAGCTGCGAGTGTTTCGCCCCTTGGCCCCACGCCGGCATCTTTTTGCGCTTAAGACTCAGCCTTGCGTACTTCTTCACAACTAAAACTATTTCGGGTGGCGTGATATGTGTGCCTTGTGTGTTCCGTGTACAGTTTCTGGCCTTACAAGTGATGTTGAAACACGACATCAGTATTGTGGCCCTTTATAGCAAACCCTGCCGAGATAAAAGAACATTCTCTGTTCCTTACCTTAAAGAGGTATCTAACAGTGCACATGACACTACCCAGTGAGTGAAAAACTTTGCTGGCTTTTTACTCCCGGGGAACAAGCATTCTTACTGCACTCAAAACGCTGCAATATCAATAATAGCTCACTGCAGCTTGATCTTATACAAAGAAATAAGAAGAGAATTTTTATACCCCAAATTGAAACCGTTGTTTAGAGTAGCAAGTTTTCAGAATTAAAGTAACTTTCAGTGCGACAACATTTCAAGGGTAGAAATTTACTTCGCAATGAGCTAGATACACCCATTGCGTTTGACTGCTGTTCGCGGGACACGTTGGCACCGCTCCTTCCACGTTGGGCCCGGGACGTCCCCTTATGCTTCACAGGAACTTCTTCGTGGACGAGTGAATTGATCGACATGTTAGCGTCTTGTTTCCCTGTTATTTGGAATCCGTTTATTACGCGATTCCAATCGCGAGAGACTTTTAATCGCGATTGGAATCTCTCACGATTAAAGGGAATCGCGAGAGAATTTTAATTTGGCAGAAATTGTAACTACGTTCATGTGTTGAATGGTTTGTAGATTTTAAAGCAGCGAATTAAAAGCTACATGGAAGCACACCGAAATAGCATTTTTACTGTAGATGATTACCTATTTCAGTTTCACAACAATAGCGGATAACAAGCGCTTTGAAAGTGGGATTGGTGCTGCAGAAATTGTGTTGTTCGTCACAATGTAAACAAGGTTGACATTGGCTCGACTGCCTCGCTGATTGTAGAATCGCGGGATCATAGAGAGCCTGACATGATACCAGCAAGGACTGGTATCAAAGTAAGCCCTCGAAAAGCTCCGCTGTTAAAAGAAATTCTTGAAATCTGGGGATAGTTTGCGTTGGTATCGCAAAAGGTCAAATATGAAGGAATTTAATTCGACCTATATAATACCGCGTTTGCTCCTGCACCTTTACCCACCGCTGTCTCAACTTGCTTAATTTGGTGGGCGCAGACACTTTGTTCAACATTTATAATAATATCAGCTTTTTGTACGTCGAGATACCTAATTGTCCCGAGGAAGTAAAAGCAGGTCAAAATATGTTAGAATAGCTGAAACGAAGACAGCTGGGTTCATAACCTGTTCATAGGTATCGCAGATTTTGTAGTTATTTATTCGTCAGCCTTATGGCCAGCCGGAGAAGTATGGGTACTATTTTGCGGCCTGCAGAATCGCGGTGCTTTCTCTATACCATTTGAGGAAGAAAAAACTATGAAGTCAGGACACTGACTATGAAGTCAGGAGAAAATGTGTACGTAGAAACACGTCCCGTGCTTGTGCGCACTGCACAAAAATAAAACAGATCGTTGTGCAAATAGTAGAACACTTCAATAAACTTCGAGCACGAAGAACACAAACCACAGCAGGTCAGTGAAAATACAGGTGCTTATCCCGTCATTTCTGTGTTACCGTGGTGTTCTGTGCTTTGTAAATTTATTACCGTTTTGATGCTTTACACTTCTGAGGAATGTGCGGACGCTTTTCTGATAGAGGCAAAGAGCGAAAACTTCATTGTCTTGCAGATTTTGGCCTACGGTAAATATCCTCATGTGGCCAAAATATCTCTGGAGCCCTCCACTACGGCTCCCCTCATCGACTAGGTAAAAGCCCACAATGAATCCATAAATTTGTGACGACTGAAAAGTACTCTGCAATCGCAAACGGTAAATACAGTTCGCAACTAACGTATTTCAGACAAAAGGCTGGTTCCTTTAAAAGAAAAACGTACCAAAATAAAGAATGAAAGTAATCGCAATATATTTAATGTCCATGGGCGCTTCTTTCTTATGCAACCCCGTAATTAGTTGCAGTGTGTACATAGCAAATATCCAGTACTAAACTTCTACCTAAACGAATCCCGTTCTTGTTGTAAATAGATGAAATTACGAACATATAAAATATATTCATGTGGGATTGTGTTTTCCAACCAACACAAAATCTCTTTGAAAATAGTCACCTGTTGAAATCGGCGCCAGGCGATCACTAGTCATCGGGTCCGTGATGGAATGTATGTACCCCTAAATTCCCATTAAAATGGTTAGGAACCAGCTCGCGTGGCGGCATTCTGTGTACGGGGTCTGTTCGTACTTGTGGAGCCCAGTGTAAAGACTTTAGCAGCGGTTGTCAACCCTGAGTGCGCGGGGGACCCCTTAAGGCTTTCAGTTGCGACAGGGGTACCCACGGCGACAAATGTTGGTCTGTGTCATAATGTCAAACAATTTGCTCTTGGAGACAAGCAGCCAGCGTACTTTTGCAGTACAACTTCGTTAATTCCAACTCGAAGGCGACCATAAAATTGTTGGAATTAAGCGCAGTTTGAGTTAGTGGGCGTGTGGTGTAATGAGCAGACATGGCGCCACACTACGCGGGCGGAACCAAAAAAAGCCACCTCTGGACTCGTTATCGCGAATTAGGCGCTTCTACACGTTTGTTGACCAGCGACTGCGGCACAAAAAAACCTGCAGCAGTATGCGCCGGAGCACTGTCGCCGGCGGTGCAGAATGGGGAGGCGATATGAGCTGTTTAATCAACCTGTGTCGTCCGGCGCTGTTTGTTTCGTTGTTGTTGTTTGCTGGCATTCCTAGTAAATTTGTTTTGGTTTGAACTTGCGACACATTGTTAGCACTGTGGGCCGACTTCTTCGAGGAGCGGTGGAAAATCAGGGGATCCCAGTTGGAATTGACCGTTACCGACGCGTCTGAATTATTCATTTACCGACGCGTCTGAATTACCGACGCGTCTGAATTATTCATTTATCCCCTTTGAGATACACTGGACTTGGCCGGGACAAGGGAGTGAGTTTGAATTAACTGTAATTTCGAATTAACGGATTTCGAGTTAACGATCTTCTACTGTGCTATTTATGTCTCTTGTGTGTGCATTTCATTCGAAAACTCGTCATCAAACAACTTGCTCTTGCAGCTAAAGGATACCCAAATGCTTATACACTGCCTTCCATGTGGCTAGCCTTTTGCTACTGCTGGTGCGTCGACATAGGCTAACCTTAAATCATTAGCTACGCTGGAAAATTAAGCGCACAAGCCTTGCAGCCTAACCAATTTTTTCATTACAAGGTGTGTTTGACAGAACGAAACAAATGAAAATGTGGCTAGTGGGACAAGAGGTTCCGAAAGCCCTTGGGGCCCCCTCGAATGATATCTTGTTTCCGCGGACCTCCCGCATGAGTACCGCTGGACTATAGTGTTGCTGACCCTGCGTTGTGAACAAGCCGTTGCAGGTGTGGTAGTTCTGGGACAAACAATTTGTAGAAGTAGCGGGCCGAGCTAATTTTATGGCCATGTCGTACTTTACCGGCGTATGCAAAGGCGAGCTCATGAAGCCGGGACCTCTGCGAAAAAAATCAGCTACCCCTTTGTCAAATGACAAGTTCGGGAAAACGCGAAGCTTTTCCAACCCTTGATGTTGTTTAAACGCAGCCGCCTCTTACTCTCATCTATCATACCACGTTCACCCATTACGGTATCCAGTGTTAAACGTTCAGCAATCGACCCACTTTCCTCCTTTTACACAGGGCTCTGAAGTATACTGCGGAACTTAGGGACGCACACGTGCGCGATCGCGTGCCCGTTTTCGCCCACGCATTTACCCGTCTCTAATGTCAAAATGGAGCAATTGGATAGACGCCACCTTCATAACACAGCGTGTTTGGTTTTCCCTTCAGTTCCCCCACCGTCAACACACAAAATGTTTCCTGCAGTGAATTTTGGCCTTACAGGCACTATCCACGAGAATAATAAGGATTCGCATTGAAATTGGCGTTCGAGTGGGGCGGGGTGCTTACAAGGGAGGCAATAATTATTGGGGTACATAAAGAATCAAAATGCTGCGATGAGCTTTGCGCTGAGCTCATCTTAACGAAATAACCTGGTTTGCTTCCTGTATATTGCGCGCGAAGTTCAGCGATAGGCCTCCAAAGGATCAGGAACCAGCGTAAGTCTATGAGCCGTGATTTATTAGGAATGAACACCCAAAATTTTCCTACAATGTTTTGCGATCTCTTAAGTTCCCTGTTAACTTGGGAGAGTATACCACAAGTGCATAAAATATGTCTTTAGTATAGTGGTTCCCCTAGGTTCCCGGGAGGTTAAAGCGTGAGTACTGCGGCGAAGCTACAAGCATTGCGGAAAAGCCCCAACCCTTTCCTGTGAAGACGACGTGTTGGTGAATCGGTGGAGGGATTGCCTCGTCGTTATTCCAGTACGTGTTTCAAATCAGTCACGTTTTGTGCTAATGCGCGTTCAATAAAAAATGTTACGCCATCTCCAAAAGTGAATGATGATACGTGGGGCGAAGCTCCAATGCTTATCGGTAAAACCATGAAAAATTCATCCACACTTCATTTAAAGACTGGACACGTTGTTCTAGGGGTGATTTTATATCCACTTATACGTCAAGCGCATGCGCATTACGAAGGCCGAGCAGTACGAGTTGCTCCGAGAGATCATCCACAGGCATACAACCACTTACGGGGCAACTCCTCCGTTGTGCCTCTTCCTAACGGGACCTGTCGGGTGTGGCAGGACGTTCGTCCTACACCTGGTGATGGATGTTTACAACCGCTACAACAACGCGGGTCACCACAATGCGTTCGTCATCTGCGTCACGTACTTCACCGACCAAAAATTGTAATCTTCTCAGCAAAACGCGTCCCACAGCAGGAGCGGTGATGAAGGATACAGGTGTGCGCCGTGCCTCCGCCTTGAGCGGCGGCACGCCATCTAGCGGGTGACTTATGAACTATTGCACAGCTACGCCTATAGCGGTCGCTTCGAGAACTAGTGGACACGGCGCGGCTAGGGACTAGCCCCGAGCAAGATGAGCTTGGACCCTAAAACAGGTAATGTGGGGCTAAAGTGAAGCGGTTTGGCGAATTCTCGTAGGTGTTGCGAATAGCCAGTGTATGCGTCCGTGGGTGTGTGCGCGCGTTTGTATACGTGCGTGTTTGAATGTGTGACTGCGTGCGTGTGTGCGTGCGTCTGTGTATGGGCGCGTATGCCAGAAAGGTTAAAGAACCCTCATTAGCCCCCCTCCCTCCTTCTCTCGAACCCCAAGTTTTCGTAGTGGTCTCGGCCTTTTGAGCTATCCTTAGCATGCGCCTGTACAGCACTGCGGGGCCATAAAAATGGCTCGCCCGGCCTTTTCCTATTATTGCTTTCTAGTGGAAGTACCACAGGTGCAAATGCTGGGGACACGCTACCTGCTTGCCGATACACTGTCCTTTACACTGGGTACAACACGTTGAAACACCTCCCTGTATACAACACGCCTCCATGCGTACTGTTTATTCCCAGTTTCCTGGCCACACAGAGGTGTGGACATAACGTCACGTACGTTAACGCCGCAACTGATGAGGTAACCGGGGTAATGAGAGCGTTGCGAACGAAGGCAGCAAAATGTTACATCGCAAAGGCGTTCTAGAGCCGACATTGAAGTCGTGGTAGCGTGGTGGGGGAGGGGCCTGCACAGGAGTTGCTTCCTTTCATAAGGACGAAGGGCCAGAGCCAAACTTCTTGTTTAATGAATGGCAAGTATAGGATATCAATGACAGATACAGTAGCACACGCCCGTGTTTACAAAAGGACAACCCTAAGAGGCAGAGTTACTTTCTGAAACAGAATCCAGAACACGCTTCACCCCGCTAGCAGAAAGCGCTTATTTATAACCATAACTCCTGACGGTCAACAAGTGCTCCGCGTGTTGCGCACAGCACCGACGTTCAAACACATAAACAAAATCATTCTCGATGATCTGGAAGAGCGATGAGTCCGACGTCGCCATTATGAATGGCGGCTCGAATTGCTTCTGCCGCAGCGCATTCTCGAAGCCTTATGAGCGCCACAACTGATTTTTCTGTTCCATCTCCTTGGCTATATGGGAAAACATTAAGGCACAGCCTCGTTCTTTGCGCGGTCGAAACCCCGCCGCGTCAGCAAATGCACACGTTTAAGGCTTCATGGTGTTGGCGGCTGCCATTATTTATGTGTTATTGTGGTAGTGCATTGCGGTGTGCTCCCCCTATCTAATGAACCTCCTACGGTTCCTTTTGCTTCCGTGCTCCGTATTTCTGTATTATAAACTTACTGTATGCTGTAAGCCAGCAAGTAAGAAAAGAACAGGTTGGTGCGGGGACGGAATCATTCCAGAAAGGCCGTCCAAAACATTCGCCGCTCCATTCTCGAAGTCCTCTGGCGCTCAGTTTGGGAAAAGCAGTACACAGACTTACCCGTTATACCTCGGGTACCCGTTATACCTCGGTGGAACAGGAAGGGTTTCAGTTCATGAGCCCGTTTAATAAAGTCCACAAACTCTGCACGTGTTCTATAACCCCAAACGTCAAATAAATCCCAGCTTGCAACCCATTTGTCGTCTTTTTCTACATTTATTACGGGAAACGTGTATTTAGCGTTGCATCAAGGCTGCCATAGGAGCAGTCACAGGTGATTTCACCAAACCCTCCCTACCACTGCTGCTTGGCGATTAGCCAGAGCCACTGCTATTTATTCATAGTCACTCTGTCTAAACAGTAAAAGCAAGTCTTTCGGCCATTGAATAGAACCTAACAGAGTGATCACTTGCAGATGCAGAACAAGGGTATCAATCGACTAGATGGGAGCAGTCTGTCGTAAGTTTCCGTTATGGTCAAACCGCTTCCAGTCAATGATTAGACAGGCACACTCTCAATAAATAACAGTGACTACGGCTATACAGTGAGCGACAGTGATTTTGCGGGTTAAACAATGAGACGAAAGTAATATTACACGTTGCTTTATTTCTACGGGTGAATACTTTCGCTACCGGCGTATATAATAATATATGCATATATATATACACAATTTCTGAATAAAATGCAGTTAAATAAATAAGATGTTTTAGTGGTTAGTTTCGAGTTCCAAGAATTTCAAATGCAACCTAGCGAACAATTTTGATACTTTGAAGATGTCTCGCATTGATACGTGTGATGTCGTCATATCTACAGTAGTCACACAGGTAACGGACACACGTATCTACAACTTTGTCTCAAGTTGCATGCCTTTGAAGTTAAAAAAATTGAAAATTTTGAGTAACCGTAATTTATGGTGCCCTGTGAAATACGTTTTGTAGTACTCTAAAATATCCATAACTAAAATCTACCCGAGCCAATCTACAATCTGCTGTTCATCTTGCACGTTGACAATACCGGTATGGAACGTCTACGATAAACGGAACTCCCCGTCGCCACCAACGACCCCGCTGCACACATCGGCGCCGAATTATGCGCAGTACGTGCCATGCGTTCTTAGCTGGTTGGGGGAAGATGGCGCGGGACGAACGATAAATGAGACAATTTTCAAAATACCCGGGGTGAGAAACCATGTTGGCAACACTGTGCG